>NC_057944.1:14106333-14412166 GCF_018555375.3 Anguilla rostrata
TAAATGCAAATGTACTGGGAAAGTGACAATTTTGGTTGTTTTGGCTCTTTACTCCAGCACATTGGATTAGAAATGAAGTGTAAACTATCAGCTTAATTTAATGTTGTTTACATCAAAATTGGGGGATCTGTGTAGACCATTTATACATAGTCCTCCCATTTTAGGGGAGCAAATATAATTATGTAATTGGCTGAACAGCTGTTTCTTGGCCAGATAGTCATCGAGTTCAAAGGATTTGCAACCAAGTACTAAAAATGACTTTATTTTTATTTTTACAATGACTTTTGCTCCCCTAAACTAGGGGGACTGTATATAAAAAGGGCTGTAAATTCCTGCACAGATCATGGGAACCCCCAAATTACAGCCGACAGTCCGCACTTTAACCTCATATTTTACTTCGAATTCAATGTGCTGGAATGCAATTGCATCGCTGTCCCAAACTTTTGCATTGAACTGTCTGAGTACGTATGTGTGTGTGTGTGTGTGTGTGTGTGTGTGTATGTAGGGTACTGTAAGAGCAGTGTGGGGGGAGGACCAGCAGTGCGGGAGGAGCAGCGGAAGGCACGATGACTGACCACAATGTGACGGCTCCTCGTCAGAGCCATCCTGGCAGTCATCATCCCCGTCACACACCCAGCGCTGCGGGATACAGTGACCCGTGTGGCACTGGAAGCTTCTGGACTCACAGGTGTGGTGGCCCACTACAGACAGAGAGAGAGAGAGAGAGAGAGAGAGAGAGAGAGAGAGAGAGAGAGAGAGAGAGAGAGAGAGAGAGAGAGAGAGAGAGAGAGAGAGAGATAACTATCCATGTTTAATCTATGAGAACCCTGGGAGAACACTGTGTTTCAGACCAGTCATTATGTGCTTCCCCTTCACTCCCTTGTGAAATCAGTGACCTTTTTAAAGGCATGTAGTGTGTACCAGGCTTTACAGAAACTACAGAAGTAATGTAGGAGTCACTCAATGGCCACATCACCATCACACAGGAGGCATTGTGGGTAAAGTTTCCTTCTCCAGCACTATGGATTTTAAGTCAGATGAGGCCAGCCTTAAGACTGTGAGAAGTGTTTCAAATTCAAATTATTCCAGGCATGGGACATAAGTAAATTTAAAATGTAAGCATGCTCTGATGTCATTGGCCGTTCCCTCCACTCACCAGTGCAGTTGACCTCATCAGACCAATCCCTGCAGTCGTTATCTCCATCGCAGCGCCAGGCGTCCCGTATGCACACGCCCCGCGCACACGTGAACTCCCCCTGCCCGCACTGGTGACTCTCTGAGAGGGACAGACACACAGTCAGCACACACACACATACACACACACATACACACACATGCACCCACGCACACACACACATGTACACACACAAATATGCATCAACACGCAGACACATGCACATGCATGCACGCGCGCACACACACACACACACACACAGAGTTGCTCATACCGCAGTGCTCTTCATCGCTGTTGTCCCCGCAGTCATCCTCGTGGTCGCACCGGAAGGCCAGCGGGATGCAGGAGCCAGACACCACGCAGCGGAACTGCACGGCCGGGTCACATGACGTGGTGGCTGGAGAAGAGAGAGAGTAACACTGAAGACACGACAGACAGGCTGACAGACAGATGATCGCAGGTAGTCAATGCGGTCAACCTGAACGGGCAGGCATTCAATGTGATCATATTGGCAGTCAGTATGACTGAACAGGTGGTCGATGTGACCGTATTGGTGGTCAGTGTAACCAGGCAGATATTCAATGCGAGCGTACGGGTGGTCAGGGTGACTGGGCAGATGTTCGATGTGACCGTATTGGCGGTCATTGTAACCGGGCAGATGTTCGATGCAAGCGTACGGGTGGTCGGGGTGACCGCGCACCAGCGGGCTTTACTCACGGCACTCGAGCTCGTCGCTCATGTCGCCGCAGTCGTTGTCGCTGTCACACTTCCAGATGCTGCTGATGCATTTGCCATTGGCGCAGCGGTACTGGTTGGGCAGACAGGTGTGTTCTGGCGGGACAGACAGGGAGGAGGGGGATTATACTTCAGTCTGCAGGGGGTACCCGCCGAGGGACTGGTCCTGCAGGGGCCAGGAGCCTCCATTTTATATTTGACTTTCTGCTTCACGTATGATTTCCTATCTACAGTAACCAGCACTGCTGACTTTTTATTACACACCGTCTATTTATACACCTGCATGTTTACTGGCAGTTAAAGTTAAGTATCTTGTCTGAAATGACGAAAATAGTGCCTGAGATTTGAACCAGCAACCTCTAAATTACCTACACCTGTTCCAACCTCCTTGAGCGCAGTATCCCGCTCTCACCTGTCTTTACACAGGTGTTGTTGCGCAGAAGGTATCCAGTAGGGCACTGGCACTGGACCTCTCCGGAGGGCAGGAGTGTGGTGGGCGCCCCCTCTGGACAGACGCAGGTATGGCGGTGACCCGGCTGGGGCAGACACAGCAGGCTGCAGGGCTGACTGGCACAGGCATTACGACCTGCAGGAGATGCCCGTGCACACACACACACACACACACACAACTAAATGACAAAATCCAATGCAGGTACCCTTTTATACCACTTCGGTTCATATCATTTTTAAATCAATATTCCACTCATATTTAGACCCATTAAAAATGCTACAGTAGGGGGGAGTGCACACAGCCACAGCTTATTTTCTGCCCTGGAAGTGTCCAATTAATCAGACTGCAGGCATCTGATTGGCCAAGAGAAGTCATTAATGGCCAATGGGGGGTCTTTGCTGACTGAAAACCTCCCTGCTTGAGCTCTGGCCACCGGTGTGTTGCCATGCGGGACTCCCGGCTGATTCTGAATGGGTCAGGATTTAATTGCGCTAAATGGGGCTCTGACCTTTAGTCTTTCCCTTGTAGAAGATCTTGAGGTCCATCACTCCGGTCAGCCGGCCTACCAGCAGCTCGCTATCCAGGGAGCCGGATTTGGGGGCCTTGAAGATTCCCATCCGCGACCAGTCGTCCCAGTAGATGTCATTCTGAGACACGCAAATGTGGACATGTTAAAGACTGTGATTAAAGATAAAGATTAAAGACTTTACACATATACTGCTGATTTCTGTTTAAAGGGGCGTTCTGCGCCAGTAGGGGGCAGTGTTGCGCGCGTGCGGGGCTGCTCGTACCTTAAAGACGGCGATGGCGTAGGGGTGGGGCAGCCCGGCCAGGACGACGCTGCGTTGGCCCCCGGTGAAGTCGGCCCTCTCGATGCGATCGCCGAACGCTTCCGTCCAGTACAGCCAGCGGTCGTCGGCGGCGATGCCGTTGGGCCAGCGCACGCCCTCGGACGCGATGCAGGACGCGTTGGACCCGTCCATCCAGCCCCGGTACACCCCCGCGGCCCGATCCCCCCAGTCCGTCCAGAACATCAGGCTGCGGGCGGGACAGGACCGGACTGAGCACTCAGCCAGAACCCAGCCAGAACCAGGCCAGAGCCCAGTCGACACTCACCCAGAACCCAATCAGCTCTCATCCAGAACAGAGAAAGAACCCAGCCCATTTAAACAAGCAGACAGGCCCAGCAGTAAACCCTTAAAGTAAAGCAGGAACGCCAGTAAAGCAGTTAGCGTATTGTTATATCCATCCATACCCTTATCATGGGCTAACAAAATAATCTAACCTTACACATTTTTCCCTGCCATTGTAGGTAAAATATCAAACCAATTTCAAGCTTTACACAGAGTCAACGCAGATGTTAAAGTAAATTAATATCTGACTCGTGGAGGTGAGAGAGGGGGGGTCCACAGTACCTCTCGGCGGGGATGAGGGCCAGAGCTCGGGGGTGCTCCAGCACTGAGGAGTTCAGCAGGGTGCGTCTCAGGTCTCCATCAGCGTTAGCCACCTGGGGACAGGAAGTGCACGCTACCACGGTTACATCACATGGAATCTTCAAAAACACACTCAAAAACATTTGAATTTTAGAACTACTTACATTTTTTACAGTATTTCTGTGCCATCGTTGTATGTTTTGTGAATGAAAAGCATTATACCTCAATCTTTTGAGCTCCGGCATCCACCCAATAGAGAAGCCTGCTGACGGGGTCAAAGGTCAGGGCCTCCACATTCTGCAGGCCCCTCCTCACGATCACTTCCTGTCCAGAGCTGCCATTCAGACAGAGTCTCTGCCGAGAGCACACACAGGAGAGCTGTCACGCACAGCGCATTACATAGAGGGGTGTCGTAGTTCACAATGCCTTTCACACACACACACACACACACAAACACTCTCTCTCACACTCTCTCTCTCACACACACACACACACACACACACAACACATATACATACATACATCACACACACACACACACACACTCTCTACACTCTCTCTCACACACACACACACACACACACATCTCTACATACACACAAAACACACACATTACTACATACATCATACACAACCACCACACACTCACATCTACACTCTACACACAGCACACATTCCATTCCCGACCACACACAGATGGCTGGTACTGAGGAAGATGGCCGTGTTCCTGACCTGTATGGTGTCCAGGGCGATATCAGCCCAGTACAGGCAGTTCCTCTCGTAGTCAAAGTCCAGGGCGACGGCCTCGCGCAGGCCAGAGAGGGGAAGGGGCGTGTCCGTGCCGGTGGCCAGGTCGTAACGATGGATGGAGTTGCGCACGGCGTACAAGATGAACTCATTACTCTCTGGAGTAATAAGACCAAACATAACAAAGTACGGCAGTGAGTACATTTTGCATCTAAAACATGATTGTCCAATCAGCCATCTCAAACATCTGCAGAGTTGGCTGATGGGAGCATGAGTTGCACATGTTTGACATCCTCTGCCAGTGGACTTCATTTCCTATAACCCCCAGTAAAACAATGTGTGGAGCTCCACCTTCTGAATGTAGCTAAGTTTAATAATCAGCAGGCCAAATAACTATTTCTCAAGTGTCTGATATACTCTCAACTGCCCTGAATTAATATTAAGTGACTCCTGATTTAACTATGCAAGTGTGTAAACAGTGAATGCAGGGAGAGGAACAGAGCTGACCTCCCACAGGGCAGGGGAGCATCTCTCCATCCAGCCTGGCCTCCACATCACCCCCACTGCAGCTGTCCCCCGACACCTTCCTGTACCTGCAACGCACAGTCACACATTTGGGTTACCACGGCCACACATAGCAATACATGCAGTCATCCAATCAGCTACTCACAGCCCCAACTCATACAGCCAGCACAACAGCAACTGCTTGGTGTTCTCGACTGAATTAACAGTTTTTGAAAAATGAGTTGAGTACTGGGTAATTTTAACACATTTGTTAAACATGACTAACTCCTATAAACTAATCAATCCTTTCTTGTTCAATTAATTTTCCATTTACTTTTTAATAATCTCCAAGCTTACACAAATTCACAGTTACAACTGTCAGAACTCCAGTTGCCAAAACAAACAAAAACATTTCCTGTGCATACATAATAATAAATCAATAATAAATCAACTTTCACTCATTTGTCCTCTCCTGGGGCACTTTTCATATTTATCCACTAGGTGGTGCTGTTGTCACAGGCAAGGGATGCCTGACCCTGTAATCTCATACTGCAAATAAGACAGAACCGCACTGACAACTTAACAAGTTTCTCACCGCTCTTATTTCATTATTATTTTCCCGCATCGACTCAGCAGGTACAGCACACTGCTGACAGTCAGAAACCCAGCCTTTGGACAAAAGCTGATTCGTAACAGCCAATAAGAACGGCACACCGGGGCCCTGCTCTGCAGTGCTGACGGGAGCTGGGTGTGCTCCATTGACTGGGTGTTGAACGCACAGGGCGATGGCGTGAAGGACAGACTCACCCTTTGCTGCGGCGGTAGGTCGTTCCTACAGGGCAGGGTACCGGCGGGGCATACAGACTGCCCGAGAACTCCGGGTCTGGAACACAGACCTCCAGAGACAGGTCTTCACTCAGCTTAAAGCCATAGTCGCTGAGCGGGGGAGAGAGGGGGAGGCAGCCTATCAGAGGTGCTCAGGGAGTGTTGGAGCCAATCAGAGGTGCTCACAGAGATGTTTAAACGATCAGGAATGTGACAGTAATGTCCGGGGGGTTACCACTCGTAGTCCTGGCGCGTGCAGGAGCAGTTGGTGGCGGTGACGGGCCGGTCGAAGTCCTCCCCGTTAAAGCAGGTGGCGTGTGGGGAGCGGCGCTTGAACACCATCTCCCTGCCCAGCAGGCAGGCGCTGCCCCGCTCGTCTGAGGGGGACCAGCGCTTATAGTCTCCCTCCGCGCAGGGCACGCCTGCAAATACACACACACACTACTGAGACACAGTGCAGAACACTTACCTCACAATCTAAACACACACACACACACACTACTGAGACACAGTGCAGAACACTTACCTCACAGTCTAAACACACACACACACACTACTGAGACACAGTGTACACCTACTGTACACCCTGAATACACACGCACTCTCTCCCTTACACACACACACACACTACTGAGACACAGCGCCGAACACTTACCTCACAGTCTAAACACACACACACACACACTACTGAGACACAGTGCAGAACACTTACCTCACAGTCTAAACACACACACACACACTACTGAGACACAGTGCAGAACACTTACCTCACAGTCTAAACACACACACACACACTACTGAGACACAGTGCAGAACACTTACCTCACAGTCTAAACACAAACACACACACATACATACTACTGAGACACAGTGTACACCTACTGTACACCCTGAATACACACTCTCTCTCTTAGACACACACACACACACTACTAAGACACAGCGCCGAACACTCACTGCACAGTCTAAACACACACACACACACTACTGAGACACAGCGCCGAACACTTACCTCACAGTCTAAACACACACACATACTACTGAGACACAGTGTACACCGTGTACACTTACTGTACACCCTGAATACACACGCACTCTCTCTCTTACACACACACACACACTACTAAGACACAGTGCAGAACACTCACTGCACACCCTGAAGACATACACACACACACATACACACACTACTGAAACACAGCTCAGAACACTTGCACTCTCACACACACACACGCACGCACGCACGCACACGCACACATACACACTACTGAGACACAGCGCCGAACACTTACCTCACAGTCTAAACACACACACATACTACTGAGACACAGTGTACACCGTGTACACTTACTGTACACCCTGAATACACACGCACTCTCTCTCTTACACACACACACACACACACACTACTGAGACACAGCGCCGAACACTTACCTCACAGTCTAAACACACACACATACTACTGAGACACAGTGTACACCGTGTACACTTACTGTACACCCTGAATACACACGCACTCTCTCTCTCTTACACACACATACACACACACACTACAAAGACACAGTGCAGAACACTTACAGTACACCCTGAAGAAATACACACACACACACATACACACACACAACTGAAACACAGCTCAGAACACTTGCACCCTCACACACACACGCGCACGCACACACACGCACACACATACACACATGCACATGCACTCATACACACACACACAAACACAGCCTCAGAGGGCAGCTAGCTCCCTCACCCAGCACGTCGCTGGCGTTGATCTGCAGGATGAGCCAGCTGTGCCGCTGGTCGGCGTAGGAGCCGAAGACGGTGAAGATGGTGCTCTTCTCGCCGGGCTCCGTCAGCAGCTGGTACACGTACACCTCCCGCGAGGAGAACTGGAACGGCGTCCACGTCTCGCCCTCGTTGGTGCTGAACCTGCCGTGGAGACAGACCGCGCGCGGTCAACAGTCAACGGTCACACAGCGGCCCACCGTGACCTGCTCTGATACGTTAAAAACAGTCAGGCCCAATAAGAAAGACACACTCTGGCACAAACAGACACCCTCACTGAGCAGACCCTTTCACAAACATCAGTAATGCACAGTTATTAACCTAGTCCAAGACAAAGCAGCCTCCACAGTGATCTGATGGTGACAGTCACAGGGACACTCACTTGAGCTGGGTGGTGGACCCCCCCTGAGGGATGGCCATCAGAATCCCACCGTGGTCCCCCCAGGTATAGAAATGGGGTCCCGCCAGCGCCTGTAGGGCAGGAACAGTCATCACACTCAGGAAACCACACGGCTAGTCATTACATACACTGAAAACAGCCATAGCACAGCTACGGTCATTACACACACTGAAAACAGCCATAGCATAGCTACGGTCATACGGTCATTACATACACTGAAAACAGCCATAGCACAGCTACGGTCATTACACACACTGAAAACAGCCATAGCACAGCTACAGTCATTACACACACTGAAAACAGCCATAGCACAGCTACGGTCATTACACACACTGAAAACAGCCATAGCACAGCTACAGTCATTACACACACTGAAAACAGCTGATAGTGCATGTGTGTATGTGTGTGTGTGTGTGTGTGTTACAGTCACTCACCTCTCTCCAGCGGACCCCAGCACTGCTGGACACGTACACATTGGGCTTGTTGGCCAGACTCTTCCCCACAGACCCTGAAGAGGGAGAAGGAGGGCAGGGTCAGAACTAATTTGTCAGAATGTGGTGAGTATATAGAAAACTTCATTATGTTTTATAACATTCAACTATATTCTGCTGAATACCCTTTAAATAAATGCCCTCGTCATGGCAACCAGACACCAGCCAATGTCTGCTCTTCTCCAGATCAGTGTTTGTGATTGGTTGAGGGAGGCAGGAGAAAAATGTCTGAGTTGAGGTGGGAGCAGGCTGAAGCAGCCATTTTGGGGGCGATAGTGACCTTAGCTATGAGTGTAGCACATGGTGCCCGACAGCACTACAATGGTGAGAGAGAGATGATGAATGCTCCACCTGGTCTCCAGACCAACAGACTTTTCCCATTCCAGGGGTGTGCTAAGGAAACAGAGCGTTTCTCAATTTTGTTTGAAGCTGGCAGAGCTGCTTTTTTAGTTATATTTTTTTTATGAATGAAGAAGAGCTATGAGAAGTCATTACAGACTGAGGAGGTGGAGACAGATTCCTTGACCAAACACTGTACCTAGATCAGATTTCAGTTTTTCATAATTATGCTAAAGGAGAGGGGTTTTTATCATAGATCAGTATTTGCTGCCTTATATAAAATGTTCATAGTTATAATGAAGGGGTGGGTTAATTAATGCATTAATGAGCTGAGATCAGGACTTGTAAGGGGGAGGGGCAGCGGAAATCACCCAGAACACGATGTCAGACAGACCTTCTACCCGTCCTGAAAAGACAGACCTCTCACACAGTTAGCATCCGCTCCATTAGCGTTTTGCCCTGAAATGCAGGACCTGGCAGAGTGCACTGCCTGAAATGTAAGCAAACACTGAAGCACCAGGGAACTAATTTCAGCCCATTTTTCTAACAGCTAAAGACCCGGCAATTAGCCGCTGGTGGGAATGGTCCTAGTTTGAGTGTGTGTGGGATTGTGTCTTAATTACCCAGCAGGCAAGACAAACATAATTACTGTGTGCTTGTGTTGCGTCTGTGCGTAATAAAGAGAAAGTGGCAGATGTCTCACAGTACTACTGACGCATTAGCACATAATAATCTAACCAAAGGCTTTAACTTCCCCTGATTGGACAGCGCTGTACTAGCAGGTGCCAATCAGATTCCCTCTGGGTGCTGGGCACAGAGCAGCGGTAATTGCTGGATACAATTCAGACCCAAAATTCGACAGGGTAACTGCTCTCGTCTCCAAGCGTGGCGTCTGTGACTACGCAGATTCACTGCTCTCCACGGCCAGGATGGGCTAATTTCACTGTGTGCGGCTATATAATCAACCCCATCCACATGAACACAAATCAGCTGCCACCGCCCCCTTCCAAATCAACACTCATCAGGGAACGGGTCCAGAAATGGCCGCACTCCACACACCCTCAACGAATCTCTAATCAAGCCGATGACTTCTATGAGGGTTTTTCAAGGTGTCCTTCTCAGAAAACAGATAACCTGAGGTAGCCTGCCAGGACGCTCCATTTAAACTGGTTCAGGCCAGCCAAAGATCCACTGCTGCACCAGCTTCTACAACCTCCTCAACAAATGCATTCTGAAAATGCCGCAGCAAGACATTCTGTAACCACCTCTAGAACTATATCTTTAAGCATGTCAACAAAACCTCCTATAACAGGCCCAAGGGTCGTCTCCCTGCAGTAGGGCTCTTCAGTCCGTTTCACTGCCTGAGTTTACAATTTGCCGTTTACTGAGCTCAACAGCTGTATTTCAGCTCTGAGGAATATTTATTGGGCCTCATTTGCTTACTTTCCAAAATCGGTAAACGGTGCGGGTTTTCTGCTGACACCCTGGTCACCATGGAGACCCACCTGTGAGCGCACGCGGCCGGTTGTCATGGAGACCCACCTGTGGCCATGACGAGGCCAGGTGCAGACTCCTTGGACAGGATGGGCATGCGCCGCAGCTGAATGTTGAGCAGCTGACTCCAGCGCTGGGCCAGGTGCAGAGAGCACCCCCTGGAGAGCTGCAGAGATTCAGGGGTGTAGCATGTCTAACATTCCTATACAGAGATTCCAGGGTATAGCATGTCTAATATTCCTATACAGAGATTCCAGGGTATAGCATGTCCGTAACATGCCTATACAGAGATTCCAGGGTATAGCATGTCTAATATTCCTATACAGAGATTCCAGGGTATAGCATGTCTAATATTCCTATACAGAGATCCAGGAGTTAACCATATATAATCTTCTCCTGGAGGTTAAAAAATTAAGGGGTTTCAGCCTGTCTGATTTCCCCAGTGAACTCAAACAGTAACAAACCCTACCTCAGGTAAAGCCCCCCACATCACAAGGCAAGTTAAAATCACCCAAGAGTACAATGATAATGAATACCTCCACAGAATTTAAACAAGTCCTGAAAATACTGCTGGAACCAAGATGAACAGTTAGAGTCCAGCGGTTGATTGGTCAGGGACAGGAGGCGTACCTGGCAGTTCACAGTCCCGCCCAGGCTGTCAGCAGTGGGCGGGGTCAGCAGCTCCCAGGTGCCGCCCTTGTCGAAAGTGATGACGGAGCGCATGTTGTCCTCACTCAGGGAGCCGTTGATGAGCGTGGCCACAAACACGCCCCTCAGGCCCTCCACCCGGTGCAGGTCTGCAAAGGGCTCACTGGCAAAGTATCTGTGTGTGTACACACACACACGCAGGCATAAATACACACACACACACACACGCATGCATAAATACACACACACACACACATGCATGCATGTAGTACAGGTATTCATATTCACACCTGATCGGACTGTAGTACAGGTGTGTGTGTCTGTACCTGATCAGAATGTAGTACAGGTGTGTGTGTGTCTGTACCTGATCAGACTATGGTACAGGTGTAGGTGTCTGTACCTGGTCAGAATGTAGTACAGATGTGCGTGTCTGTACCTGATCAGACTGTAGTACAGGTGTGCGTGTCTGTACCTGATCAGACTGTAGTACAGGTGTGTGTGTCTGTACCTGATCAGACTGTAGTACAGGTGTTTTTGTCTGTACCTGATCAGACTGTAGTACAGGTGTGTGTGTCTGTACCTGATCAGACTGTAGTACAGGTGTTTTTGTCTTTACCTGGTCAGGCAGTAGTACAGGTGTGTGGTGTGCGTCCCTTATCAGACTGTAGTACAGGTGTGTTTGTCTGTAACTGATACAGGTGTGTGTGTGTGTGTGTGTGTGTGTACCTGATCAGACTATAGTACAGGTGTGCGTGTCTGTACCTGATCAGACTGTAGTACAGGTGTGTGTGTCTGTACCTGATCAGACTGTAGTACAGGTGTGTGTGTGTACCTGATCAGACTGTAGTACAGGTGTGTGTGTGTACCTGATCAGACTGTAATACAGGTGTGTGTGTCTGTACCTGATCAGACTGTAGTACAGGTGTGCGTGTCTGTACCTGATCAGACTGTAGTACAGGTGTGTGTGCGTGTACCTGATCAGACTGTAGTACAGGTGTGTGTGTCTGTACCTGGTCAGACTGTAGTACAGGTGTGTGTGCGTGTACCTGATCAGACTGTAGTACAGGTGTGTGTGTCTGTACCTGGTCAGACTGTAGTACAGGTGTGTGTGCGTGTACCTGATCAGACTGTAGTACAGGTGTGTGTGTCTGTACCTGGCCAGACTGTAGTACAGGTGTCTGTGTGTGTCTGATCAGACTGTAGTACAGGTGTGTGTGTGTGCCTGATCAGACTGTAGTACAGGTGTCGTGTCTGTACTGATCAGACTGTAGTACAGGTGTGTGTGCGTGTACCTGATCAGACTGTAGTACAGGTGTGTGTGTCTGTACCTGTCAGACTGTAGTACAGGTGTGTGTGTGTACCTGATCAGACTATGGTACAGGTGTGTGTGTCTGTACCTGGTCAGACTGTAGTACAGGTGTCTGTGTGTGTCTGATCAGACTGTAGTACAGGTGTGTGTGTGTGCCTGATCAGACTGTAGTACAGGTGTGTGTGTCTGTACCTGATCAGACTGTAGTACAGGTGTGTGTGTCTGTACCTGATCAGACTATGGTACAGGTGTGTGTGTCTGTACCTGATCAGACTGTAGTACAGGTGTGTGTGTCTGTACCTGATCAGACTGTAGTACAGGTGTTGTTGTGTGGGGGGGGGGTCTGTACCTGATCAGACTGTAGTACAGGTGTGTGTCTGTACCTGATCAGACTGTAGTACAGGTGTGTGTGTCTGTACCTGATCAGACTGTAGTACAGGTGTGTGTCTGTACCTGATCAGACTGTAGTACAGGTGTGTGTGTCTGTACCTGATCAGACTGTAGTACAGGTGTGTGTGTCTGTACCTGATCAGACTGTAGTACAGGTGTGTGTCTGTACCTGATCAGACTGTAGTACAGGTGTGTGTCTGTACCTGATCAGACTGTAGTACAGGTGTGTGTGTCTGTACCTGATCAGACTGTAGTACAGGTGTGTGTGTCTGTACCTGATCAGACTGTAGTACAGGTGTGTGTGTCTGTACCTGATCAGACTGTAGTACAGGTGTGTGTGTGTACCTGATCAGACTGTAGTACAGGTGTGTGTGTCTGTACCTGATCAGACTGTAGTACAGGTGTGTGTGTCTGTACCTGATCAGACTGCAGTACAGGTGTGTGTGTGTACCTGATCAGACTGTAGTACAGGTGTGTGTGTCTGTACCTGATCAGACTGTAGTACAGGTGTGTGTCTGTACCTGATCAGCGTGCTGCTTCCTGAGCCCTCGGGACTGTAGTACAGCACGTTCTCCAGGGACAGGGAGAAGGACAGGCCCTCGGTGTCAGAAATGTACAGGTGTGTGGCGTTGTTGCTGTGATTCACACACACGAACACCTGGTCCTCCGAGGCGTCGGCGATGTAGTACTCCTACGGGAGGGCGGTTACATCAGATAACTCACAGGGGGAATTACAGGCTGGTTTTACTGCAGCAGGAGTGTGGCGTGTTTAAGGGGCGGGGTTAAAAACAGGAGGGCGGAGCCAGCCGTCCTGTTGTTCTGTCAGAGGGGGAGGGGCTGCGGGAAGCATACTCACGCTGATTGGATGGCGGGTCATGAAGCGGGCAGCTCTCATGGCCTGGCGGTTATAGGAGACCCACAGCTGGACGGAGGAGGGGTTCTGGCCCTCCTGTGGAGTCTGTAAGGAGAGGGACATGAATCAGCAGGGTTACACAGGAGAGGGAAACAGGCCTACCCTGTCCAAACAGCACCAACACAACTATAGCTGTTACCTGTGTGTTCACACACTCACACACACCAACACACACAAACACACACATACACACATCCACACCCACACCCACACACATATCCACACACATACACACACACACACACACACACACACCCACGCACAAACATCCACACACACATGCAGACACAGACATGCTCACACACACTGCGCCGTATATACAAACTTAAAGCTGTTCACATGCAAGGGAAATAATAAAGTACAAAAAACAAGAAACCGAGTCCAGGATTTCCACGTACTGCCAAAACGAAAAATTTTAAGTAGGACACCTCAGACCACAAGAATTACAATTATTTTCACAGTTGAAGCACCTAGTCATACATCCACAGCTGCATTAGCATTGCAGTTTCACACTGCTCCACAGAGAGACTGCTGGAGATGCTGGAGAGCTGAACAGGGCGATGGAGTGTGATATGATGATGTGCTTTTTTCCGGAACTGAGAGGACGCTGCATCATGATGAGTGGAGAGAAGGGTCTGTACATGATTTGGACATTGCAAATTAATGGGGGAAAAAAATCAGGGTCAAAAAAGAATTGAAAACCGTTTGCCCCAAAATAATCTCAAGACCCAAAATGCTGTACATTTAAAGAGCAGCATTCGAAGTTGCAAAATATCAAAATCTGAACCACAATCAGACTTAAAAATTTGATAGAGAAAGTGACCGGGAGATTCCAACAAAAATACTAATAGCAAAAATAAACTTTGAAGCTTTATCGCTGAAACACACAGCAGCGCAGTTCCAGGGTGCGTGTCCGCTATGCTGAGTATCATTAGTGCATTATTAGCATATTCTTAAGGCTCTAGTCGAGCGTTGCCGGTGCATTAAAACGCATAATTTGTGGGTGGCTTGTTTCCAGCACGGCGGGGTAATTGGGTCTGCAGAATCATCCAGGATTACAAGAGCGCATCTCAAAGGGGATTTAGCATTCTCTCTGCTGCTGAAAAAAAAACAAAACAAAAAACAAAAAACAAAAACACAGGAAAGGAGAAAGAAAGAAAAAAAAAAGCGAGCTTCCTCGTTCATCGGGAGTCGTGAGAACGACGCGCTGTGACAGGGCCGCTGACCGATGGCTGGGGACCCAGACGGATGTGCGGCGCTTCTGCCCGCCGGCCACAAACGGCCCTTGTTCCCGGGCACAGAGCGTATGCTCGGCCCCTTGCCTCCGCCCCCCTCCCCCGGGGGCCCGGCGCTCCCGCGCTCTATTCGCCGCATTGATTTATCTGGCGGCTTCATGGCCGTATCCAGGAAGAGCCCGGCGGCCGCAGCACTATCCCGGCCCGGGCTGAGAGGAGGGTGAAGAATGTCCTGGAACGCCGAGAGCAGAGGAGAGCCTCTCTCTCTCTCCCGAAGCCAGGAATTCTTTAACGGCTGAGGGGACGCGCCGAGCAAGAAAAGCCCCTTCAAAAAGCACCGCGTTTCACAAGAGACCCCGTGAACAGAGCTGCGTTTCAGCGCTGAGTGTTTCACAGTGAGTTTTAGTGCTGAAGCAACCAGCTGAACTGAAGAGGCGAACGAAAGAGATGTTTAAACAGCACTGGGTTACAGCAGTGATTTCACTGACATAATGAGATCTTTCAACAGCACTGCCTCACTGCAGAAGTAGTTTCACTGAAATAAAGGTATGCTTGAATAGCACAGTGAGTGTGGTTTCTCCTGTGGCACTAAGGGCTGAGTGTGGTTTCTCCTGTGATGCTCTGATAGGGGTGGGTGTGGTTTCTCCTGTGATGCTCTGATAGGGGTGGCTGTGGTTTTTCCTGTGGTGCTCTGATAGGGTGAGTGTGGTTTCTCCTGTGGTGCTCTGATAGGGGTGGGCGTGGTTTCTCCTGTGGTGCTCTGATAGGGTGAGTGTGGTTTCTCCTGTGATGCTCTGATACGGGTGTATGTGGTTTCTCCTGTGATGCTCTGATAGGGGTGTATGTGGTTTCTCCTGTGGTGTTCTGATAGGGGTGGGTGTGGTTTCTCCTGTGGTGCTCTGATAGGGGTGGCTGTGGTTTCTCCTGTGGTGCTCTGATAGGGTGAGTGTGGTTTCTCCTGTGGTGCTCTGATACGGGTGGGTGTGGTTTCTCCTGTGATGCTCTGATACGGGTGGGTGTGGTTTCTCTCATCATGCTCTGATAGGGGTGGGCGTGGTTTCTCCTGTGATGTTCTGAGCAGCACTGTGGCACTGAGAGAGGTTTCTCCTGTGACACTGGACACAATGTTTGCTGCAGTAATGAATCACAGCAAAGGATGAAGATGTACGAAACAAGAAAGAAGAAGAAAGGCAAATGCTCCAAATACCGGCCAATCAAACTGACGCATTGACAAGGAAACGCTTTAGCAGACACAGCAGCGGTCATCAGCCTTAATGTGGAGGGAGGCTTTTCAATTTAACTTTAAAATCGGCATCTAATTTAAACCCAGGATACCAGATGATGTTCGTTTAATGGTGTCATCACCGACTTCAAGTAATCAAAGTATTGAGCAACAACAAAAACCAGCAGACCCTGCAGCTCTCCAGGACCAGGATTGAGATGAGCCGCAGTAAAAGGGCTGACTGCTCTATTAACCCAGCGGATTGGATAAGGGGGCGTTATGGGGCGGGTCTGTGTGGGCAGAAACAAGCAGAACCCACTTTTAGCACTTGCTGGCGGTCTGATTACTTTCTTTAATGACCTATGATGTCGCTACAAGAGAGCAGTTCAGAGCTTCCGCCCACATTGTCAGCTTTCCAGAACTTTCTTTTCACTCTTCCCCATGTGTGTCCTGTATGACTGACTGCACATCCTCTACCCCCTCTGCATTTGTAATCCATGAAACGTGTGACATCGCTAAATTTTATCCCATAAATGGGGAGGGGGGGGGGGAGAGACCAACCGGGCAGTGGAGGGCTTGCCAGTCTCCTCAGTGGTCTCCACAGTCCACATCTCATCTAGCAATCTCCTCCATGCCAGTTATTAGGAAGTCATCTCCGAGTATGTAAAGGGCACAGTCATTTCCACGGATCAATATCATCACTGCCCGCACAGAAGAGTCCAATGAGAGGGGGCCTGGTTTTGGAGGCTTTAATTAGTCTTAAGAAGCTTCCGGCACAGGCTCTCACAATATTCATTATCCTAATGCGATTAGCGGTGCAGGAGAGAGAGAGAGAGAGGGAGTAGGGAGAGAGCGAGAGAGACACTCTGCGCTGAGCCCTGAAGTGGAGGGATGCTCTCTGGCTGCTGTGTCCTCTCCAGTTTGTGTGTCCAGTATAGGGTGAAATAAAGGGCAGCTGTGATGTTGAACAAAATGGGCTGTTAAGGACCACTGGGGATACACAGGAGTGACTTCATTAAGAACAGAGAAACCATTTAATGAATTCTCTAAAAGACCTGTCCCCATCCCTCTCTTTCTTTTTCTCTCTCTCTCTAAAACCATCTCTACCCACTCACTCACTCTATACACTCTATAGACCTCTTCATCCTCTCACTCAATCTCACACTCTCTCATGCTCATTGTACAATACTGTTTGAGTTTCTTTAGCAGAGAGGTCACATGACATTTGTCCATTTCCTTTTTTTATTTTTTTCACCAACCGTTAAAGACAATATTTCATTTTTGCCTGAGTTGGGATATGAAACCGTGTCACCACCGCCATGTTCTCCGGCAAATCAGAAGAGAGCAGCCAAGCAGCCAAGCGCGCAGCTCGGACAGCCAGAACAGGCTCGCGCCCTTTATGTCCGACAAGCCACAGATCCCCGCTGCACATCACAAAAAAGCGGCGCTCGGTTCATATAAGAACGTCCATAAAAATCTGCCTTTCTGTGAGATCAGATCGATGAGAAATGATTTGAAAAACTGCTCCTCGACCACAAGCTCAGGGTCTGAGGCTGTTTCAATTCATCAGCCTTCAGAGCCCGGGCATATCCCGTGACAGGTTCAAAAAGAAAAAGCTCAAAACACATAAAGCAGGCTCCCACCCACACACACAGTCTCTGACAGCCTTCTTCGGGGCCTGACGTTTTTCATTGATTAAAACCGACCTTTCAGTGTCTAGAGGCTGACAAATGTCCAAACTCTAATGCTCTTTAACAGACTTTGCTGCAAGAAAGCTCATTCGCTTTGTGGCTCAGCCTGAGCGTATGCTTCTGTGTGAGCGCAGTTTGTCCCGCTTAATGCTTTTCCACACAAAAATCTGCTCTGACCAAAATTCCACTGGCCCAGAAGAGTCGAATGAAACATTTTAAAAGCGGATAGCACACGTCGCGCTAGCGCAGAACCAAAACCAAACCAAATAATGACTCCCTCCAGAGTAAGTGGAAGCGAGCCCACATGCCTTACCACACTCCGCTTACCAGCTGAAACGTTCACAGAGCAGCAGCTGACCAAGCGCTCCGATAGACAGGAGCCGCTTTTCGCATTCCGTTTCCTACGGAAGCCCTCAAATGTCTGGTTCGTTCGCTGCTGTCGTGTGCTTTGTCGCTACCGCTAATTTGAAGTTAATACCCACGCCCTTGGCACACAGCTGGCGGACGACAGAAAGCATCCCGCCACCACTCCCCGCATGCGGCTGATTACCACATGACAGGCAGACCACCAGCGCGTAGCGTAGCGGAAAAACCCAACGCTTTCATCAGCCAGCAGCCATACCACCATGCACCCTGCTCCTGCCCAATGGCTGAAGCTAAGCAGGCGTGGGCTTGCTTAGTACTTGGATGGGAGACCACCAGGGAAAATTAAGTCGCTGCTGGAAATGGTGTTGGTGGGCCAGCAGGGGGGCAGTCTTCCCTCTGATCAAATAAACCCCAATGCAGTGAGGGGGACACTGTGCTGCTGGAGATGCCATCTTTCGGATGAGACCAGGCAAGGACCCCACTCATCCAACATGGATCCACTCACAAGGCTCCCAGTCAAACCGGACTCACATTAGTACACGACTTACTCAAATTACGCTTTACAAACAGTCCTGGCTTTTTTAAGGATTTTGAATTTTTTATTGGCACAATAGTCAAATTGTATACTGCCCCCAAGATAACAGTATTTATTGACACTAAAAAACGACGGTTCGAGCTACAGGCGCTTCATCAGATAAAAGAGCATTTGAAAATGATGCCATTAAATACCCACATGACATACTATGGCACTGGATCATCTGACCGTCAATTTACAAAAAGTGCCACTGCCCAAAATACAATGGAAATACATCACATAGCATATAATTGTGTCACCAATATATCTTAATACTGCAGAGGCAAACGCACAATGCACAAGATAACGTATCTCAAAATGTCATGTTAATAAAACACGTTCATCCTGGGAGCAGTATACTGTGTGGGGATTCTACGTTATGTATCATGCTTTGTTTTCTGTCTGGCACCAGTTGAGAATTTGGACGTGCGTGTTTTTATTCTTTTGATGTAGTAAAATTTCCAAGAAATCAGGCTTCTTTGGCTGGAGGGGATTCTGCGAAACGGGCCTATGATTGCGTCTCTCTCACAGTAATGTCTCGAGGTGGCGGCGATATTACTCACCATGTTCGACAGGGAGCGTGCTCAATCCAGCCTTCCTTTCAGACGTACGTTTTCAAGCAAATGCCTTATTTCTGCGTGTTGCGCAAGCACTGTACGATTATTTTCAAGGGCACAGCGAGCAAACGTGAACAAGTAGTATCAACACAGGTGCCAGCCCAAACAAACAGGCCAATTTAGAAGAACACAGAAGCTGGACCCAGTGCCAGCTGGGCCGGGTGTGAATCTGGCTGGGATTCGGGCCAGCAGGACTGTGGTCAGGGCGGGACTCACCGAGGCGGTGGTGGTGGCGAACATGTACTTGTCCCGGAGCTGGAAGCTGTCGACCCGCTCCAGGATGACGTGTCGGTTCTGCTCGCTCTGGAAGAAGTCGGTGCTGCTGAGGACGGTGGAGACGCCCTGGGGCTCGTGCCTCTGGACCAGCACCGTGGTGGGCGGGTCATAGGGCTCCACCCCCCTGCAACACAGAGCCACAGTCACTCGCGCAGGGGGCTGCAGGTTCAAATCCCGTTTGGAAGAAAGTTTGGTTCATATACGTAGGCATAACATGTCATTCATGCAGTAACGAAGCATAAACAAAGCATTTTATATTGTTAACCAGACACTGCAGTTTGAGAAGCTCTGCTGTGCAGAGTTAGCTTGGCCTGGAGACCATGCCTGTCCAGGGTTGAATGCGAGCAGAACTTTTGGGACAGCCCAGAACCACAGTAAGTGCAGCCCTGCAAGCACGGTCGAGGCTACAGCCATAAACCAGCTCTCACAAGGGGGCGAAGGTCCCTCAGCATGCTAAAGGTAGTCTGAGTGTAGACACTATGCTGAGGGACACATAACCGAGACTGCAAGGCTTCCTCTGCTGCAGCAGGAAGCAGAACGTGTTTAGCAGTAGGGTGTGAGCAGCATGGAGCTCTCAGGCTTACAGCAGTCTTAATAGGATCTGCACAAGCTACTTACACTGCAGGCTCACTGGGATTAGAACTCAAACTCTGCCAGGATACACGAGGAGGAGACAGTACCCTGAACAAACCCTGGATTTACCACAGCCAATGAACCCTGCCCATTCCTCTGCGTGACATCTTATTAACATCATCTCTGTCTCTCTCTGTCTCTTACACACACACACACACACACTCACATACACACACACACAATCAAACAGACAGGCAGAGACACACATACACACACCCAGTCAAACAGACAGACAGACAGGTAGACATACACTGTTATAATATTCATGCTTGTTTAAAAAAAAAGAAAAAAGATCTCACCAAAAGTATGATTTGACATGTTCTTGGATCAACACCCACGTTTCTCCAAAGTCATCCGACTTCCACAGCTACAGAAACAGGAATGTAAGAGTGAGGGGGTGTTTGCAATTTTCACTCACACACGCGTGTGCGCGCACACACACAAAATCATAAAATACAAAACTTATGAATCATATCAAATCTGTTACAATTATAGATGGTAAACTGTTAGACCAAAAAGATTCCAAAGCGTGAAACAACGGACAAGCTGCTGGTGTGGGAAGTAGAAGCTTTCCTCTGGGTGAGAAAATACTGTGTTCATGAAAATGGACAAAACTAACAAATACGTTCACAACAAATCCGAACAGCACTTTTCAAGTAGCCAAATGTGAGCCCAAACCCTGGATTAGCATAGCAGCTCTGCGCATTGGGATGAGAGCTGACTGGAGGACGGACTCAGTGGGGAGACATTCCCGTTCATTGGCGAACACGCTGAGATAATGAGAGGCCTATTCACTGGAGTAGGAGCTGTGCGCGCTGCTGACTCTTCAGGGCGACGTACCTGCTTATTGGGGTGCGAGCTGTCGTATCCCAGCAACAGACTGGGCCTCGTGCTGTGAAGCAGTAGGTCCGTAGGCTTGAAAGGGGGAGAGAAGCCCTGGACGGTCTTGCAGAAATCGAAGGTGTTCCACAGGTAGCTGTTGGTGGTGTCTGCAAAGAGGTACTGTGGGGAACAGAAGACAGGGAGGGATTACCAGGGAATGCAGTCGTAGTGGAAAAGAACTAAAAGCAGAGCGGGGGTTTCAGATTTATAAAAACTTCAGGTTCTCTGCAACGAGTGTATTACAGTCCTTAATCAGAAATGCAGCTTTTGTTCAATGTGGCTAAATGAGGACTGGTTTTGTAATCAAGACACAGTAAGTGTGTCATAAGAACAGAGAAGATGGACCTTTGGGCGTACCTCTGTCTAATCAACACAATGCACTTTCGATGTAAATTTTAGGACTATTAAGGAGAACACAATGCTGACAATAACACATCCAAATTGCCACGTCCACCAACACAAAAACTTGCCAATCCACAGAGACATTTACTAAAACCCCTAAATCACGATACAAAAACGAAGCGTTGCAACAACCGGAATGTGAGCCATTTAGTTATAATCCCAACTCTACCTTTCCTCAGATCCTTTGATCAGCCACATTCACATAATCACCTCTCCCCTGTACCTACCGCCCTCACCCGAGCCCTCAGCTCTGGAGCGGCCTGCAGGCGCGGGGTGGTCAGAAGCAGGCTGAGGAGCAGGAGCGCGGGCCAGCCCCTCGTGTGAGGGCCCGGACAGCACCGCGAGATGCCAAAGCCACAGCGGAGATCAACAGCAATGGCTGCCAGATGTGGGCTCAGCCACCAATCAGAAGGCACCGTTCCCCGCCAGGCCCGGTCAACATGCGTAACAAAACGGAGCCCTGGGGCGTGGCCAGTCAGATGAGAAAAAAACGCCCTCTTTTCACAACCGCAAAATAAACTGTGCAGGAATGTTTCCATGGTGAGTATGACATTTTCACACCTGCGAAACAAATAGATACATTGAGCATATATTTTGTCTTCTTTTGTTTTACTACAATTAAAAATGAATAGTGTCACATTAAATCCCTTTATGCCATCATGGTAGAAACACACAAGCAAATCAATTTCCAGTTACAGCTTCTCTCAGTTGTGCTATCTTAGATGTCAGTCACATCACAGCAGGATTCCACATAACTGATAACAGCACTGAAATACAGTATTATGCAAAAGATATTAGGCACTGCACCAGCTTCTCACAGCAAGAAGGTCCTGGGTTTGAATCAAGGCCTGAGTATTTTTGCGCGCTGTTTGTATGTTCTCCCCATGCCCACGTAGGGTTTCCTCCGGGTACTCCGGTTTCCTCCCACAGTCCAAAGACATGCAGGTAGGCTATTGGGAGACTCTAAACTGCCCATAGGTATGAGCATGTGAGTGAATGGTGTGTGTGCCCTGCGATATTTTGGTGACCTGTCCAGGGTGCATTCCTGCCTCTCGCCCAATGCATGCTGGGATAGATTCCAGCACTTCTTGCGGCCCTGCCCGGGATAAGCAAGTATAGATAATGGATGGATGAATGGCCTGCCCTGTATTCAGATACCCACCCTCTTGTTGTCAGCAGGGCTGTGGTAGAATTGGGCGATAACCTGCTTCGCTCCCTTCTTTTTGCTGGACAGCTGGAACTTGTCGGAGATGGGCGTGAAACTGGTGCCGTAGTCATAGGAGACGTAGACCTGCCATGGGACGGACACGTGGGACAGCAGGGGTGAGACACTCCACAAGTGTCCCCACTTCACCGTCAACCAATAATGCACTCAGTGATGCTTCAATGGGTCTCTAATGTACACAGAAACATCTTCTGCACCATTTAATGCTGCCTGGCTGGAGATATGAACACATTAATCAAAAACCCTTCACCAAACATACATTACACGGCCAAAATCATCCAAAATGATGGGCATTAATATAGAGTTGGTCCAACCTCGGCAGCTATAATCACCTCCACTCTTCTGGGAAGGCTTTATATTACAGTAGATCTTGGAGCATTGCTGCAGGGATCTTGCTCCCTTTCAGCCAGAAGAGCATTAGTGATGTCGGGCACTAATTGGGCGATTAGGGCTGGCTTGTAGTTGTGTGACTGTGCCACATCTTTGAACAATTTGACCATGCAGGACACAATTTGGAGTAATTTTCGGCTGGTGTAAGTGTCTTGGGTTAGTGTTTTGTATGTTGTATGTGTTGGGTTTGGGTTACATACTCACCGAGCTGGTCTTGGGCCCAGTGGCCCCTGCACTGTCCCTGGCCAGTGCAACAATCACGTTACTCTTCTCTCCAGCCCAGTGCACGACCATCTGGTTGTGTGAGTCGTTCAGGTTCGCCTGCAATGACAATGTTAGGCAGTGTTAATTTTCGACAGTGTAACTGTTAGCATATATAACAGGAAGAAAGTAGTCATTTCTTTGATAATAAAGATACACCAGACAAACATTAAAAAAAAACACTCAACACTGAGAAAGAATAAATGTAACAAATCACATTTTGTCTTCTAAAAGGGTACCAAAATTCCAAGAAATTAAAAATGGAAAATTTTCCATGGAAAATTCATGGGAATATTTGGGAATGTAGGCTTTAATAGGCTTTTTGTGTTGATTGCTTATTCCATCACTGCTTCACCATCAATTGAAATATACATAGCCAACTCTTCAAGTCAAATAAAAACAGGCTTTAAAAGTTATTTCAGGTTAGAGCTTTGAATTTCATTAAGTAAATTGAAATTATGAAACACCGCGTGAACTTTTTAATATTCTTTCACACTTTCATATCCTTTCACGTTTGTCATGGGTAAATGCACTGCACTGTAAATTGTAGACTGAAATGTGCCCGAAATAAAGCTAAATTTAAATTCTGCTGTCAGTGAAACTGTTATGTACCTCTCGTCAGGGTATCACCAAAGAGGCCAGGTTCAATTAGAGGCAGCTGATGTTGTTTGCAAACTGGCATTCATTGATAATTACTAAATAATTACTAATGTACGACACAGAACAGCTTAACTCAATATCATCACACCAAAAAATCCACATCAGTACACATCTACAATATCATAAATAGACTCTCATGTTATTATTACATGTATCCCGTCCACGAGAGCACTCATCCTTGAGCTGAAGAGTGTCTGTAGATAGATAGACAGCTGGAAGCTTTCCCAGCATGCAAGTGTTGAAATGATGATCTGTACACTGATGCTCTCTCACTGCTACAGGGTACCAAACTGCTCGTCTGAGCTGTCAGAACACATGACACGTTTGTTCATGGAACACAGTGAGTAAAAACCATCGAAGCATTAACACAAAAAGATCCTGAATTGTTTCCACATTAGAAATGGCCCTCCGTTAGAAAGTTTAAAGGCGGACCTGATCTAAAGCGAGCACAGACATTGTAGCATTCGATCCGGTGGAGAACCGGATTTGTCTCGGCCACGCCTCCCGGTGGAGAGAGCACACGCACCTGGGTTGTGTGTGAGAGCAAGTTCTTTTTGGGAGTTGCCGTTTGTGAAAGCACTGAGGACGGTGAAGAAAGCTGGTAACTGAAAAGTTGGCCAGCTGAGACCAGCGGCGAGCGGATTTTACTTTCTATTGTCTTCGTTATATTCGTTCTTTGCTTTAGTTTATTGTTTTCGCCCGGAACCCAAGAGAGGGAAGTGTGAAGTTTTTTTTTTTTTCGTGTTGGCGTGGGTGTGCTCTCTCTCCATGCGGCAAACGACACCCAGAACAGCCGCAACTATGTCCCAGGTGTGTCACACATGCTGCGTTTGAATGTGTTTGCAGGATTTAAAATAAATAAATAAATAAATATATATATAACCCCCTTCCGTCGTTTGCAACCTTAATCGTAACTGGGTTGTGAGAGCACAGGCCAGCTGCACAGTGAGCTGCGCACAGATAACACAGGAGAGGAGCGGGCTGCGATCTCCACACGCCCCAGGAGGCCTGCGGCTCGCCTCCTGCCGACGCGCTCTCCTCACCGCGTGCCACAGTCGCGCCCGGTCTGCCCTCTTTAACGACGCCGTTTTCAGCCTTTCTCCGAAAAACCAGCGGCAGTTAATCTCGCGATTACAGCTGCACGCAAATCTAATAAAACCGCCACTCACAAAGCCGCTGCTGGGGAGCTCGCAGTTAAGCGGTGTTTATATGGGCCCTGTTATTAATGGGCTCCTCATTCATCCCTACAGGGCAGACCTGGCATTCCCACTGTCTCGAGCGTGTATGCGCGCGTGTGTGTTCATGCGGGCGTGTGCATGTGCGCGGGTGTGTTAATGCGTGTGTGTGTATGTGCGCGTGCTCTCTGATTATGTGCGAGTGAGCGAGTGAACAGGCGGCTGAGTGGAGGTCTGGCTCGGGGCCTGTGGCCGCGTGCTGCACAGCGTGCTTTAATGGCATTTACAGCCTCCGCGCAGTGGGCCGCGCACACAGGGGGAACACTGAGGCTAACGGGGAGTGACACAGCTTAGCTGCAGAGCCAAAGCGGCGCACAGCTCCGCGTCCAGCGGGCAAGAGCGCGGCACGTTTCCACTATGTGTGCTCCTCTGTGCCCCCTGTGCTGTTCCACACAGCTGTGCGCTCCTCTACTCTCCTGTGCTGTTCCACACAGCTGTGCGCTCCTCTGTGCCCCCTGTGCTGTTCCACACAGCTGTGCGTTCCTCTACTCTCCTCTCTGCTCTGTTCTGTTCCACACAGCTGTGCTCTCCTCTTGCTCCCTGTGCAGTTCTGCACAGCTGTACACTCCCCTGTGCTGTCCAGGTTTATCTTTTATTCATGATCCTACAGGAAGCGACAGAGCTTTTTTTTTCATCCTTCTCTCTCAGCTCCTCGCTTCGGCTCCCCATCTTCATAAGCTGACCGTGAGACAAAGCCGATTCGACACCGTGGTCTGAGAGGCACCGATGAACAAACAAGCCCCCTCTTCGCCCCAGTGGTGCCAGTACAGCTTTCAAACACCCCTCCGTGCCCACTGTCAAACTGTAAATCCAGGGGGTCTTGATCAAGTCTTATTAGCGAATTCATTCATCTGCGCACACAAAGGCCTGGTTTCCTTCCCTGGGCTTTTGAGAAAAACAGAACTTTGACATGCTTTGTAAGATCCAAAGGAAGAGAGGGAAGAGAGAGAGCGACAATCACGTCTCTTCGCTTTCACACTCAGCCTCTCTTTCCACAGGCAGGGGCCTTTGTGCCAATCTAAAAACCCTTTCCTGTATTACGGGAAGGTAAACAAAGGTACAGCATGTCCCCGAGCGTGAAGACGACCTTACAGGGACACGTTTCACAAAGCAGGCTGACACTGACGCTTCTCCACTGAAGAGCTGTGTCCCCGGCAGGGCACCGAACGGCAGCCCGACACGCTGTAAGAATAAAGCATCCTGGGTGCACATCGGCTGCAGGAGCAAAACAGCAAAATGCATTACTGACCAATGTCACCTGGCCTCCTTACACTGGCTGCCTGTTGTTTGTTTTTTTTTTGCCCCCCCCCCCCCCCAGCCAAATGGCCAAAGCTAAGCGAGGATGGGCTTGGTTAGTACTTGGATGGCAGACCTCCTAGGAAAACAAAGTTGCTGCGGGAAGTGGTGTTGGTGGGCCAGCTGGGGGCAATCTTCACTCTGGTCAAATCCCCCAGTGCAGTGAAGGGGACAATGTACTGTCTTTCAGATGAGACATAAAACCGAGGTCCTGACTCACTGTGGTCATTAAAGACCCCATGACACTCTTCGAAAAGAGCAGGGGGTTCCCCGGTGTCCTGGCTAAATTCCAAACTGGCTCTCTCTCGACCTGCCACCTAATCACCCCCTGATTCAAGTGGGAAAAAAAATTGCTCTCTCCCTCTCCACCTTAGTTGACGTGTGAAAAGTGTTCTGGCACAAAATGGCTGTCGTGCATCACCTAGGTGGACGAGGTGAGATCCCTCTCATCACTGGAAAGCACTTTAAGCGTCTGGAAAAGAGCTATATAAATGCAATGGTTCATCTCCCTACTCAAAAGATGTGGGAACATCCACTACTGGGATACTGGCCTTTGTAAATAATGTAGTGTTCCATGAACTAAATCACATGATGACAACACAAATACATTAATACACAAGCTTCTGTGTGGTCAACACATTCTCATTGAAATAAAGCAAAACAAGCAAAACTACTTCTCTCCTATTTTTACAGGGGGTTTCCCCTCTCTCTGTCTGTGCGTGCGTGTGTGTGTGTTTGCGTGTGTGTGTGTTCATTTGCGTATGCGTGTGCATGTACGTGCATGAGTGTGTGCATGTGTGTGTTTAGTGTGGTAGAAGATGTACGGGACCTCCTTGTTGGCAGGTAATGGCATTAGCTCTGCTGAAGGCTGTAATTTTGCTCACAGTCGGTACCAGAGCACTGAAATCCTGTTACATAGATCCATCAATTTAGGTCCCCACTGCTGAGAAATTTGATCTTTCAGAAAGAACAGGACCATATCCAGCTCTGCCACATCACTACAGTTACAAATCAACCATGTAATTAAATTCCAGAGAACCCCATCCAGGTTTTAATGTGCTGTAGGAGTGGGTACCGTCAGAAACAGAGCTGCTGTCTGGTTCAGGCTCAATTTACTCTGCAGGGAGATGTGCACAAACACACACAACTACACATGGAGCCAGACACGTGCACCCACACACAAACACACACACAGACACACACACACCAGCATTACTGCATTTTGCTCTGCCTAGACAGCTGATTTCATATCCAGACACCCCCCCCCTCCCCCCCTTCTGTCAGTAAAGCCTTAAATGTTTTTACCCAGCATTCCACCAGCTGATGTTCTCAGCCAGCCACAGGAAGCGCAGCAGCACAGGAGCGCAGCAGTGGCCTGGGCCGCCCCAGTCAAAGAAAGGGGTCTCTGTGCTCAATCCAGGTGCCTTTCCAGGTCCCATTACTAACTCTGAGGTTACATAATCCAGCGCCTCTCTCCTGTACATTCTCTCCTGGCCTTCCCATGAAGACCGATTACAGCTTATCATACGGACCTTCAGGAAGAATGCCAAACAGCTTCAATATGTTCAGTTTCGGACATTACATTTTTTTTGCGTTAACCAGAAACTAAAACACAAAAAAATTATTTTTTTTATTTTTACAAAGGCAAATTGGCCTTAGTTCAAACACAGCTCAATGTAAACGCCATGTCATGGGGCATGTATGCAAATTTTGAGGGAATTTATGGAAGGCTATGTAGCTGAACTCAGCTATCCTGATGACCTGGCAGCAGCTGGGTATTACAAATATGTGCTTTAACAGCTACAACAGCTTAGTGTTAAGTACAAGTTAGACACTTGATGACGTAGCTGTCTCGCTAGCATTAACCTCACAATGTTGTATCCTGCGTTACTGGCTGGAAGCGAGTCTGGACAATTACAAAGCATTTCTGTAGGACCTGTTATTCCATGATCTCAAATCTTTTTGTTTTTTTGTTTTTTTACAAAGAAGAGGTTAAACTACTGAATTTCCGCCAATGTGCAGCAACTTTTTTCAACTAGAACGCTCACCACACGTCAGCTGAGGTGGAGAGCGAGGGATTCATTAAACCAATTAATCTGGCGAATAATTCCATAGGCAGGACAGTAAAGCCACGTCGCAAAGTCTTCCAGGCTAGCGAGTGCTCAGCTTGCTTTGGGTCTGACTGCTAAGGGAGTTCCAATGCGACACTGATTTACAGGTCAAAGGGTGTTGCAGAATTGCACACTTTTACAGATAGACTGTGTGCATCTGATCACCATTCCAGACTGGTAAACCGGCACAGCGCAGATCAGTGACTCACAGACTGATACTGATGTTCACAGCAGTGACATTGGCACTCTATCTACTCTGTTTATAAAGGGAGCAGCCACTGCCCGGGCCCTTTGAACTGGTATCAGAGCAGTAAGTACTTCCTGTGGGCCCAAGGGAAAAGGAGGTCATCCTGACCGTCGCTGAAGTGCTTTACTGCAAGTAGTCCCAGCAAGCTGCTGCAGCACTCGCAGTTTTATGCTGCATTCCTCACCACCAAAGTATTCATGCAGGCTCTGATAGCATCTGACTAGCTAGAGAAGATTCCGCGTCCAGTCACCCCATAACCAACTTCTACTCATTTTGATTTTGCTTTCTTTCCCTTCAGCTTAGCTACCGCTCTTTCTCTGGTGTGGTCTACAGAACAGCCTATGAAAGATTGCATGACAGCAAGAGCAGAAAGGACAGCTGAGCTTCTCTCCTTCAGTTCATGCACAGTCTGTAGTTTCGTTATCAGACCTATAGCCACCACAGAAATTATAAACAGAATTTACTGGCACAGTTCAGAATTTTTTCAAATAGAAATTGCTCAATAACGAGAACAAACAGCTGAACGGCTTCAAACAGTTGAACAGTTCCCTCGCCAACCCCCCCACCCCCACCCCCCCAAAGCCTTCTTATGTCCTACTTCAGGAGATAATACAGTAATGATAAAATAAATCCACCATATTCCCCACAATGTACTGTAGGATCAAAACTGGCTTTTATGCTTTCTGTGAAAATTTGGTGCAGTCACTGACTCACAGCACACACATGCACACACACACGCATACTCACAGATAGACAGCCACACAGACACAGATTCACACAGTCGCAGATACACACACACACACACACACACACACGCACACACAAACACACTTTATGGCTTCCAATGCAATGGCTTCATCTCTTCACCAAGCAGCCTGGAAATGCATGTCGCCCAGAACCCTCTACACACAAGAAGGGCAATAAAAGATTATTCAGACAAACAGAAAGAAGCTCTCAGTGTCTGAAGACCCAGACTGACCGACCGGGCCCAATCTCCCGCTCGCCCTCACTGCGGCTACAGGTAACAGGGTAGCCAGCCATTAGCCAAAACAAGGGTTCACCACAGCACGCTGGCGGAGAGCATCGGGACGGGACGGAGCGCGAGCCCGCGGACGGGGCGAGAGAGGGGAAGGCGGACACAAAAACCCAGCCGCCAGCCGCACTGCAGCGGCCCGACTGGCTGCCCCGACCCAGCCCGCCGCCTGAGGCTTTTTACAGGCCCATAAATAACCCAGCACACTGCGGGCTCTGTGAGCACAGGCTTAATGTTTAATGCTGGCCGCACGGCCCAGGCGGGCGTGTGTTTAACGCACAGCACAACGGGCCCGCTCAGCGCACCGCATCTTCAGCCACGCACTTCTTTCTTTTTGCATTAATCTACCGTTTTGGTTTTTCAATTACCTGTGTGTCACAGAGAGAGAGCTTGCGCAGCCTGCATGTGAAAACCGTGAGGCTGTAAAACCTGAAGCGCCAGTATGAGAAACGCTGTTTTTTTAATGAGCGAGAAATGAATAATGAATTTTAACTTAAAAATCCCATCAACCAGCCAGACCAAGGACACGTGGGCAGCGTGGAGCGGGACCGCCTCACCAGTAATTTACCTCTCGGTTGCACCCACCCCCCCGCCCCCACCATTAACGCGGCAGATCAGCTTTCCGAGCCGCTAATGTACCTGGGGTACGGTGTCACGGCAGCGTGCTCACCGCGCAGATAACCCAGCAGAGCGAGCGCCGCGCCGCCGCGGTCTGTTCTCCGAGGGGGCAGACAGCGAATCGGGGTTAATGTTTACGGCCCCTCTCCTCGCGTCCCCGGCTCCCAGCGCATCACTATTCAGCAGCGGGGGCGGGGGGGCGGGGGGGGGGACGGCGCGGGTCACGTGGCCCGCTGCGGCAAGCGCGTCACCTCGTCGGCAGCGCGCCGGGCCGATGACATCATCCCTGCAGAGCTGGCACACGCAGCGAGGGGTACGGCTCTTATCTCTGTCCTGGACAATTACGCCAAATTATTTTATTAACAAATTACAGTAGAGCCGTCCTATCACAGACAGGCTTTACTGCCATCTTTATTACATTATGACTGAAGGACTGGCTAATGAACAGACATAACAACATTTACTCGTTGTATAATTATTTGAATATACAGTATATCATTAACCTCTTTATACATACACTATTTGGAGGAACAGAGAGGACTTGTATCCCAGAGACCCCTGTGACAGTACATTTGTAAACCGTTGTTCTTGTCAGATCTGGTTCTCCTCAGACATTTATTGCCTCAGGTTGGCAGAGTGTTGCAGTTAGCCGATTCAGGCCAGGGGGTTGTACTTGTGCTTCGGACGAGCAGATTGACGGTAAGCAAGCAGACTGTTTAGGCACCCCAGGAAGAGATGGATCACTACTAAAGAGTCCCACTGCCTGCTAATGTATTACAAGGGGCAGGGCACAGGCAGACGTGTAAGTGACAGTCAGTGCACAACTAGTGTGTATAATTGTACATGGCAGTACTCCCTGCTGAAACTGGAAAGGAGAAGGCACAGCTAGGCAGGTGGGTGTGGCTGCTCCAAGTGCTCTGGAAAATTCACTGAGCGTAGCTTTACACCATACAGGCAAGCAGGACTGCAGCCTCATTCACTGGCTGTGGAGCCCCAATAACAGCAGTGTGTAATCCTCACACTGTAGAGCTCTGATAGCCTCTGCTGCCTCCTTTAATCCAAACTCTTTTCAGCCCTCAACAGCAAAAACTAGGCTGTTTTACTCACAAAATGTAGGTAATATACACTCAAGGGTATGCCTTAACGGGATGAAGAGATTAAAACTTTGCAAAGCTGCAGCTGTTTGCATACCCTCTCCAAAAAGGGGACAGCATTCAAGCACTGACAATCACACACAATCAACAAACACAATGAATACGGTTTCCATCGCATTAATATGCTCTATAAAAATGTTATGTGAAACGAACATTGTTAAAGTCTGACGCGATTGGCGTCCGCCTCCCCAAAAACTCCAGTGCTTCTTGCATGACCCACAAATCCCATCTCTGCTGTAACGGTCCCCATGACAACCGAGTCAGGTAGGTGACAGTCATTCGCCACAATATCACATTAAAGCATCTTGTGTGTATACGAGTGTGTGTGTGTGTGTGTGTGTGTGTGTGTGTGTGTGTGTATGTGTGTGTGTGTGTGGTGTGTGTGGTGTGTGTGTGTGTGTGTGTGTGTGCATATGTGTGTGTGTGTGTGTGTGTGTATGTGTGTGTGTGTGTGCATGTGTGTGTGTGTGTGTGTGCGTGCGTGCGTGCGTGCGTGCGTGCGTGTGTGTGTGTGTGTGTGTGTGTGCATGTGTGTGTGTGTGTGTGTGTGTGCGTGCGTGCGTGTGTGCATGTGTGTGTGTGTGCATGCATGCTCCAGCTCTACTGAGCAGACCACAGTGTGCTCAGAGCTGCGCTCTCCTGTGCAGGTGATTTACCGCGTCCTTCGCGCGGCCTTGGTCGCGGTCGGCTCACATTCAGCTCACGTACTCCTCAGTCCCAGCGCCTTTTGGGAGCTACCGTCGCCACGACAGCGCGGATCACCTTCAGCCTTCCGCAAACAGGCAGCTCGGTTTGTAATTACAAAATGTCCCACAACATCTTTTCGGTTATGGGACCTTGTATTGTACATGACAAAACAAGCAAACATTGTTTATTTTCCTCCTAATTTATTCTCCTAATACATTCAGCCACTTGGGGCTGCCGGTTTCAGCGGACCGTGTTTCCCACAGGGCAGTGCTGAAGGGGGTCTCCCTCCTCTGCACTGATGCGTCGGTCTGGCTTACCTGCCTGATACGGACAGGAAACGGGCAAGTACGACATTTTGTGGCAACCAGCACCACGCCAACATGACTGTGGAGAGACATTCTCCTGGAACGAAGCCTGTTGGTATTCCGTACGTTTACCACATTAACCAGATAATCCATCTCCACTGAGCCTTATCAAAGCACTGATTAGTATTCTGAGGAGAACCGCAATTCAGATAATTAGTGCCACAAACTCCAATGTCGAATCCCTGAAAAACACACACGCGTACACAAAGAAACACGCATGCATGCACACGCGCACACTCACGACATACACAAACACACATACACACACACACAAAGACACAAACACACGCATACACACAAATACATAAACACAAATACAAACAAAAGCACACACACACACACACACACACAGCACAAACAAGACAACACAACACACACACAGAGCAGATCTACAGATAAATTGTTGGTGTGAACAATCTCACAGTTTATTCCCAGCCTGCAGCTCACAGTCTGTTGGCTGAGGGGGTGGGTGGGTGGGTGGGTGGGGGGTGGGGGGTTGAGATCACACCCACTGTTTGTTTTCCGTAAAAAAAACCCTTGCGCAATGAGAGCTGGCGGAAACCCAGACACCCAGTTCTGCTCACGTTGCCTCTAACACCCCACCCCGCTCCACTACACTGACTCACAGCCCTCTTACTGGAACTCCAAAGGCCTTCCCAGAACCCCCTGTTGTTTCTGTCATTAGCTTTTTTCCGTCGTCTTGCTCTGTCCCCACTCCTCTCCCTGCATTTCCTCCTCCTGCAAAATGAAGGGTCAGGTCTGCGCAAATTAATCAGCGGCTGACCTTGGCTAACCATTCTGAATGAGCAAATCAGAGTAAGAACTCTGGTTATAAACGAGCACCTGTTAAAGACCCACAGAGGCTGCGCTGTGCTCCTGCTTACGTCTCCCAATGCTGAAAATGTTAGGCCTTCAAATCAGGTAAGCAGAGCTTCATCACACAACCAGACTAATAATAATTTGTAACCTGAGGGGGGAAATACACAGTGCAAGTATTTCACATAGCCTAAATAATGAATTATGCATTTTCCACTACAGTGCAAACGAGGATGGCCGAACTTTGGTGATACGTCTAAATATATTGTCAATTACCTGGAAACCTGCAGTAACATCCTCATTTGAAATTCAGAATGCTGACACATCCCAGGCAATCATAACAAAGGAATTAGCCCTGTTATGAAAAACATTCCAACAAAAACTCCAGGTAACCAGTTAATATGCTTTGTTTAAACAATGACCTGGGTTTGCATGTGGTGTTCAATGTGTCTGAAGGGATGTAGTGCCTTCTGGGGGCTCTGGTATATGGGGGCCAAAAGCCAGTGTATGTTTTACAGAGTGTCTTCCACTGGCCACACATCACAGATATAGGCTACTGTATGGACCCATAATTATTTGATTTTTTTAACCTGAAAACAGTATTGCCTATATGTAGCCCTATAGCTACACAACAGGGCAGACCCAGTTTAGTTACCTTTATTATCTGCTGTTATATCATCTTTTCCAAGTCTCATGTCTCACCAAAGAGAGAGACATCATTTTCACAGGTGCCCATTTACCAATACAGCAGTAACAACTGTTCCCATTATCAGCACAATAAAGAGGCAGCTTTAGCTCACAGCACTATTATTATAGCTATGGCCAGCAGGACAAAAAAAACAAACATTTATCTTACAGCTTCCTTCAAAATGTTTCTGTAACAAAGAAAGGATGAAAAATAATACACATCCATATTGAAGTAAGGGGACAAGTTAACCTCCACAACAAAGAAGATTTCCAGGACCAGTGACAGAGCAAGAACATCACAGGTGAAACTCAAATGTTAATTGCCATGGATACGCCGTTGCCACAACTTGGATCAGGTGCAGCAGAACATGGCCGAGGACAGGAAGGCACAGACAGCTAATGCGAAGTCCACGCGTTCAAATTTCATCCGACAAGAACAGCAACAACAGCAAAAACATCAAAATGGTCCCCAACTGTGCTACATTTTTATCATACCATGTTTACATCAAGTGAAAATAGGCTACTTGGAAAATACATGGTTTAGGAAAATTCTGTACAAGGTTAAAATTTTACTGAATTCCCAAAAGAAAAATAAGTGCGAGTAGAAGTATTAATTGAGACTGATCCAAAATTATCAAGCAGGCCCTCAAACAGTGGGAACAGAGCCAACAGTCAGACAGGGATCAGGGGAAGGCTGGTTCTGAATTAAAAACAGCCAATACCAGCCTCCAAGAGACTCAAAGAAACATATGGCCCCAGCCCAGCTGAATAATTATACTTCTTTATACTACTCTTCTTCACATTATCAGGTGTGTGTGTGTGAGTAGAGATCACATTTAAACAGGGAAGCATACCCAACAACCAGAGTTGAACCAGTTTTCATAAGATAAGAAAGACCACACCAGATACAACCTGCAGCAAAAGGACACATTTTGGTAAGAGTCACAGAGCCAGAAAAACATCGAGAACTTTCCACACTGTCAAGACAGCTCCTAAAAGGCTGCTACTCGGGAGCTACAGAAGAAGTGACACAAAGGCCCATTCAGCTTTCAAACACTTCATTTACAACTGCCACATGCTGAGGGGACAGAGGCAAAACCCTTTTCATGCGTGCTTTTAAGTTACAGTGGAGCAAGATTTACATTCAGTGATTTATTTGGCATACGGTCTTAACCAGGGCAAGCTGACAAGTTTGGCCAGTTATGTGCGCACTAACACCAGAGATAAATAGTGGCTGAGGGAAGTTCTGGCCACAAAGCTCCCCTGGCTTCAGTAAGTGATGTATAACCGATGCTCTTACATGCCCTGCCTCCATCCATATAATCTGCTTTGCATCATTTGCTAATAAACACATTTTAAACGAAGTAGAAATTGGTCGTATGTGCACCCAACACAGCACTGGAGCGTGGGAAAAGACTTGTCAGGGCTAAACAGAGCTAAACTGCATGGTGTAGAGCTAACTGTCTAACAGGTTATTACAGTGTGTAGAGTACGGCTAAAAGGCTGGCTAACAGCCTACTATGAGCTGTGGTGTGGGACTACATTGCATGGTGTAGGGCTAACCGGCTAACAGGTTATTACGGTGTGTGGAGAAAGGCTAAAAGCCTAACAGTCTAATAGGAGCTGTGGTGTGGGACTGCATTGCATGGTGTAGGGCTAAAAGCTGGGTCGCTGGTACTGCCGGAGGCATTTCTCCAGTTTCCAACCAAGTGCTCTCTATGAGTGAGAGAAATCCCATCTGCTCTGACGGAGACTACAGGCTCTGTTCTGTGCAGACACTCTTAAGAGATCCCTATCAGGCCCTGGCAGAGACCAGACTGTCTGTTTAACAGCAGCTGGACTCCCAGTTTCTTACAGCTAACAGGGGCTGGACATTAGCTTTCTTGCTCTATTTGAGACTTAAGCAGTATATTTCATTATGAGAAAATGCTGAACCCATAATAATTCTATTAAATTAGTTCAGATGAGTAGAGTTCTCATAGCGGAGTCTAATTAAAGGAAATGAAGAGCGAAGACAATGTTCAGTTTTAATTATATGGAACAGCTCTGTAAGGGGTGTTCATGGTTCCTGCTTTATACTTCACATCTGGAACCAGTATCAGTACAAAACAGGGCCCACTCAGTCCACAGTGGGAATCAGTGGTCCAAGACATAAATACACAAACATTAGCATGCTCCTGAAGAATACAAAGAAATTAAAATTTCAGATAATTACGAGATCTAGGAAACAATTTGGTTGATTGACTTAATGTATTACAAATTCAGTTTTTCCTGAATTCCACACAATTCATGTGGACTGTCTCTAAACGCTGTGTGGTATTCTGTATTCCTCCTCAGCAGTTCTGCCTAAATAGACTTTTTTTTCTTTTTTTCGGAAACACGGGTGTAGTGTAGAAAGCATTTGCTCTAGAAACATTTCCTGAGGTAACTACAGTGTACAGTTACAAAAATTAGATGATGAATTTAAATTTATGTAAAATACACAGACACTGCGGCATTCAGAATATTGAGGGTGGGGGTGAGGAGACTCGGTGCATGTGAAGTCAGCCAGGAATCCGTCCGCAGATTTTGGCATCTGCTCTTTCTTTCACAAGCAGACTGAACTGGTCGAACTGGTTAAATATTAATACAGTCCTGGTTTTATCCAGTGCAAAATTAAATGCTAAATCACCAGTGAGAACAAGGCCGGTTAAACAGCACTTTCACTTAACTGTCTACATTGCCCTTTTTGTTTTACGTTGATTTCCTTGGATTATCATCATACAACAAACAGGTCAGCATACTGTAGGAAGCTCTAACTTCAAAAAAATGACAGAGCCTGGCCATGTTGCAGAAGGGCCTGGGTAATGTTCTCCCTGAAAACAACATTTGTTGACTGCCAAACAGCCTGTGACCGATGGCTCTGAGGTAAATATTATTTTTTCATACCGATTAGGCTACTGCAAACCTTGGGGTTGCTGTGGAGATCACCCAGCAAGGTCATCCAGGAGAGCACACTGCATAGCACAGTACAATCCACAGTAAGTCCTGCAGAGGCCATCTTAGGCACAAATGAGTGCCTAAACCAGGGGGTGGCAACCCTGGTCCTGGAGGACCGGTGGCATTTCTGGTTTTCGTTCCATCTGAGCTTGATCACAAGAGTTTCACGAATGATTAAAAGTCTGAGCCAGAAAATTCTGAATGGGGAAGTGGAGTGCCTCCAAACATGGTCTCCTGTATTCATTAAACCTGCCGAATTAAAATGAATCCTGTTATGTAGTTAAAAGTTTGGACCTAGCACAAACCAGGAACATCTCTAGCCAGTGTTGCCTACCCCTGATCTAAACATCCCTGCCTGACAGGCATAATCACTACAATATTCTTTTTGCCACAAGACCTTTTGATAACCTTGTTAGTCTTCCATACACTAATTTTCTCTGCTATTAAAACAACAAATTCTAAGCATTTCCTGATGCAAAGGTACATGGGGACAATCTGCAAGTCATCATCTAGGATTTAAGCCCAAAACCAACCAGTCACACAGAATCTGTCCATTGATTTTTGCTCCTTAGCATATATTAATCATTGTTGTTGTGAATTTGTCAAATGTATATATACTACCACAAAAGGCAGTCATGTCAGCTCATTAGTAAAAATTACAAAAAATGTACTTCTGCTAGATTAAATATTGACTGGAGGAATACGGAGAGCATTTTGCTCTCCATTCCAGTGTAAGTGGTGAACCTGGCTAGTGGCTAATATACACAGCTTTAATGCAATGGTGAAGTCTAAAGCCGGGACAAAAGCCTTACCATGCCAGTGTCAACCTGCCCAGGGTCCTGCACAACATTGTATAATTGGCCACAGTGATGACAGCAAAGGGAGGGTTTCAGTCTGGAGGGCATTTCCCATGTATTCTGTGTGAATGGGCCCAGCAGTCTGTCTCTATCAGGACAGAAGCTGCTTCAGCTCAGCTGCTGGACTTAAGAATGATGAAGACACAGTGGCTAGCCGGCTAGCTGCACACATTTCTAAAGATGCATGTGCTTGTGTGCAGCCCTGCCATGCTGGCTAAAGACACTGCAGTGATAGACTGGCCTACAGATGCGATTTGGCTCCAACAAAGGGGGAGATGACACCACCCATTATGATCTGTTCAACGGCCCAAGGACGCTTTATTTTTTGGGATAAGTTTCTCCTTTTCCAGGTACATCACTGCTGCTGCCACAATATAAAAGCATAAACAAAACCCCTTGAAATTAGTTTCAAAATGCAAGAGCTTTCGAACCTCAATGCTATTTCAGGGTGCGCACGCACACACACGCACACACACACTAGCACCCCTTCTTTCATTGGTTGCCAATAACCATGCCTATAAACAGGACACACCATGCGAGTGTTTCTCAATGTCACCTCGTCAGGTGGAAGATGCTGAATTTTTTCATGTGCAACCCAAACATGCTAAGCACAGTCTTTAGCCCTAACATCACACAGTTTCTTTAAATCGGTATGGTTTAGGCACACTGATAGACTAAACTCCATCCATAGCTTCTCTTAAATCCCTTCTAAAAGATAACCTGAGGCACAACACCCCGTAGGCAAACCGAGGGAGATTTAGAGATCAATGTCTGATAGCTGGAATGTGTGGATTATATTTGACTTGGCCACAAAGAGCTTTGAAACCCATTGCGCCGGGGTCTACATAATCCTGCACTGAAACAAGCAGAGGGAACCAGGAGATGGTCAGCTGACTCACAAAAAAGGGAGAGAAAGAAATGTCTAAATTCCAAGAAAGAGTCAAAGGAAAGGAGAAGTAGTGAGTAACAACAAAAAACGCAGTAAGTGCAGGAAATGCGAGTGTCCGTGCAGTGCTACACAATGACAAGGGTCACATTCAGCCTCAATACGAGGCATTGTAGTGCAATGGCTAAGGAGTTGGGCTTGTAACCCAAAGATCACAAGTTCGAATCCCAGGTAGGACACTGCCGTTGTACCTAACCTACATTGCTTCAGTATATATATATATATATATATATATATAGTCGCTCTGGATTCCAAATGTAATGTAACCCTCTGTATCCCATGCTTATAGATGCCACATCTGCTCATTCTTCAGGCGTGCACTTGACCTGCGCATTCAAAGCATCAGAGTGTGGTTCAGCTAGAACAGCCAGACCCAAGCACCCAACTGATCAGTGTCTCTGAGGCAAACCTGCCACCTCCCATTCACATCTCATTCCCTTGATGATTGTACAGTCAAATATATGCCATTCTGCAAGGGCTGCCAGTCGCAATGGAAACTGGAACAAACCTTCAGCATGAGATTGCAGCTTTAGCAGAAAGTACCCCTGGACACCATCCACTGGTTCATTGTTTTACATGAAAGCTACACGTCCACACAAGCCTGTGTCTCTAACTGATAAGGTGCTCAAATGCTCGAATTACTTCCTCCGTACGTACATACAGTGCACGTCCCACTACAAAACACTACCTCAAATAGGAAATGCAGCCAGAGCATACCCGGCTAAATTATGACCACTGTTTATACACAACTGTAACCACACACATCACTACCCCATTAACCATTTATTCACTAAAATAAAAAAGATCAGATTTGGAACCTGAGCCCTTACCATGTGAGACATAAACTGCACGAGCGTTCATAAATTCTCGTTTTCCTTTGTAGGTTACTGGTACTTAAACATAGTGAACTGAGCACGGTTCGGGATACATTCTTAATATAATATGACGCAGATGTGTAATAATTTCGGAAGGAACAAAAGCTCTTAAAAAGAAATGGCTCGGCGTGATCAGCTCTTTTATGATGAATATAGTGTCGCAAATAATGTCAAAAACCCAACCTACGTGCGTGCAAACAGAATCATTTCTCGAACAGACCGTGTATACTGCGGTTCGTGCCATAGGTAGGAACAAATAACGCAACACAGAAAGCCTATTATTGTATCTTTGTTGTGCAACTCGATTCCCCAAAGGCGTGTTGAGTGGTTTTAACGATACGTTTCAAGTTCAAAAACTGTTCGGTAATGATCAAGGTAGCCTGATCAAGTCAATGATTTGATTTTGTTTTTTCTGTGTACACATAGTTCACTGGCTTGATCAAATATGCCACTCGGAATTAAACGCAGGAATGAACTTGACTGGAGGTGAACTCCAAAATGTTACCCAGATCATCTTAGCAGAGCACAGAGCAGCAACAAAATGTCAATGTCCTTATGTAAAGTGATGCGCTTCTGCAGTTGCGTAAAGGCATATTATTTACCAATCTTGCAATTAATCTTAAATTCGTTACATTGTAATAGGTTCCTTACACTGCATATCGTGGCGACAATTAAGTTGGTGGTCAGTAGTAATTATCATTGGGCTACTAAGAAAGCAACTGAGCCAATATGATTAATTTATTGTTGATATATGGTTTTGCGAGCCTACTCAGTTGGCTAACAAATATTAAGTTTCCGTTTCTCATAGCTCTACCGTGTGCTATTAGTAAACAAATCAAGACACTGTTTATAAACGCTAGACCGACACATTTGGATTGTATAACTTGCATAACAAGTACAGTCCAGCAGCTAAATAACGGCAGCCAGCTGCACTTTATCGCAACATTGTTGTACCATTCGATGACAGTTTCAGTGTTTTTCCAGAGAAATGCTGCTAACATGCTAGCTGTTTTAGTGAGTAGCATATGTTGTCATATTTAGCCAATTGTTGCCCAAATAGTTGCGGGTGAAAAGCTGAGTTTCGACTGCTTTCTGAGTGAATCTTAAAACTGTGCGTTTTAGCAGCATCAGTGGTTGAATAGGGACTGCTTTCCAGATGTTCTCCTTTTCCTTCCCAGAAATTCCACGCAGTGACTAATAAAGCGACCGTGGCTTACCTTCCCGTACACCTTCGGCAGGGGCGACTCTGCAGCGCTCCTGCGACTGCGATGCTGATGCGCAGCCGAAGCCGTTCTGCCTCCACTCTCTCCGCGCAGCGTTTGTGTGATTGCCTCGCCGTTCGCCCCAAGCTGAATTTCGTTAGCGCTTACCCACGAAAACCCCCTGTCTTGCGGCAGCATAAAACGCTCGTTCTGGTGAACCCGAAGCGTGGAGGAAGAAGACTCAGGCACCACGCTTATTAAAAGATATACTGTAAACCGAAGAGGAGACAGCATCTTGAATGACCGCCGCGTCGCCATGTTTGTACGCTTCTCCGGTGTGTCTAGAAGAGCGCCCTCGCGTGTAGTTGCTGTGTGGCTCTGATCATCCCCCAGCATCAATCCGCCGAGGTGTAATTAATTTACGTCGGCGATATACATTTGTTTTTTTACGTTAGCATGCACTGTACGTTGGTGTTATTATTTCTGAACGTCCGCTTCTCGATCAAAAAGACCAACGGTCGGTATCTATAGCATCCATGTCAGTGACAGCAGTGAGTGCATGTGGTGTTATGGAACGCAATGACTTGGGAACAAAGAAAACACAGCTCAATATAATCCAATCCAACAATGACGATTACAGAGCAGGAAAATTTTCAACCTATATGACAGGAGACATGTATACATAAATAGGCATATGATTAAAACGAGTGAACCCATACAGGCACACTGCAGTGATGCACATACAGCCCTGCATTACATTTTACAAAAATGTATTTAGTTGCTAAATGTGTTTATATGATATAAACAAATAGGCATACACACAGCCAGCACTCCACAAACTGCATTGGCCATGCCATATCCATCACTGCTGATATGAGCCCCCAAAAAACAGAATGCTTTTACTTTGTGTGCACCATCTTTTAACACTCAATTTGTATTAATTGAGAATTCCATAACATACTTTTAAAAAACGTCAACATGCAATATTTATAATTTTGAAATATTTGGTCTTGGTCTTTATGGCATCTCAGTCGCTGGAGAAGCAGATTGATCTCGGTTGGGCCTGGTGGAGATAGCACAGCTAGGTTAACTAATCAGCCCAAGTGTTTAAAGGTTTGCTGCTCTCCACAATTCGGGGTCAAGCCCGGGAGCTTTATTTAGGCTTTGTTTGTGTGTTTGTCAGAGCACAAAATGAAAGTAAACCACCGCTGAAAAGCAGGAGGCGCTGGTCAACTGAAAAGTATGCCAGCTATGAGCGGTTAACTGAAATGTTGCTGCTCAGTTTTGCTTTCTTTTGTTTTGTTATGTTAGTTTGTTGTTTTAGTTCATTGTTTTCACCCGGAACTCGTGAGGGGGAAGGGTGAAGATTTTAGTTTATTTGATTTCGTGTTGGTATGGGTGCCTCTCTTTCTCCATGTGGCAACCGGCATCCACTCCCAGATCTCCCACATCTCCCTCCCGGGGGTGTCACACCAGCGTGTGACGGTATTATTATTATTATTATTAGAAGTAGTAGTAGTAGTTTAATTGAATATCATTCCATTTAAATGGGATTGTGGAAGTAGTACTAATCCTCATGTTAATTCAGTGTGAGATTGGTTTGGGTTCAAATGGGATTTGGTTGGGTCTGTCTGGACCTGCAGTATTCCATTGCATTTCATTTTCAAAAGTGTAGCTGGTCATATATATAATTCATAAAGTGGCCAGATATTTTTCTTTGTTCGTTTAAAGGGTGGAATCTAAAATGACCACCGACTGGTAAAGACTGGCAGATTATGCCCAACAGCATTCACCTGTACCTCTCACACATCTCATGTGCACATACTGCACTGGATCAAGGTTCCCAGCCAGAGACAAACAGGCAACTGAATAATTAATAAACCACTCAAGGTTTCAGTTGAGCTTTCTCTGCAGCTTGTGAATAACATCCAGTGTACCTCTGACCGAAGTCAATTGAGGGGACTTTTCACAGTCCTGGGCATCAATGATTGGAGAGTAACATTTCATGAGTGCAGTTTAAAAGTGAACTGTCAATCATTGACTCGTCTGAACCAATCATAAGGTTTTCACTCTCCACAGCAAAACAAAATGGTTGGTTTCATCATTGAAACATTGATCTCTGGCCAATTTTCTTTTGGGTTTCTTGGAGTGTTTTTAGTGACAGAGTAAAATAATTTGAGTAAATATTGGATAAGTGCAGGATAGATTGTAAATTTAAAGTAAAATAAATCAAATGCAGCAGAGAAAGACATTTTTGAAAAGTGTAGTCTTCCCTGGGTGATAAATCAGATTGAAAACCTAAAGCATGCTAGTACCATTTTTGGGGGGTTTATCAGATTGAGTTGGTTAAATGTCATGCAAATAGCATGATGCAGGTCAAATCCATTGCGTTGATTTGTAACAAAGTGGTGCTATACTTGTCCTGTTCTTTCGCAAAGCATAAGTACAGCATGTGCAATCTGCCGTCATTGATATTTCTTAATAGCAACAATATGCTGAATTCACATTTGTGGTTGCAGTCATCTTAAATGTTAAACTTCCATCCACTGAGATTTCAGTGACTCATTATTGACAATATGGTAAATACCACCCCCCCCCACTATAAAATGACAGCTGTAGCCCTGAATGTTACTGAGAGATATCGAAACTACTCCAGGAGGGAGACAGCTCAGCCAAAACTCAAGGCTGTTCTCTTCACTTTCAGAAAGTAAAACAAGCTCGAAATACAATCAGCACTGTACAGGAAACTAGGACAGAGAGCACTGCTGGGAGAGAGCTGAAGCATTGCACGTCCTTTGAGGAGGACGTACTCCATTTTCCATTTGTGAGATGAAAAGAATGACTTATCTTCGTGGATGCTTTATGAGGTAGCGAATATGCATGAAGTCCACTGCATAAAAGTCATAAAACAGATTTCCCATCGCTCAGGGCTGTTGCATAATAGCTAGTCCTTAACTGCGCAATACTGCGTACTGGGTGCAGTTTTCTCGTTCATTTCTCAGACAGAACCAAGTCTACAGTGGCTCTAACCAGGGTGGAGCTGGCAGGGACACGAGCAGGGATGCAGTCCACAGAACATGCAGTGTTCTGTGGACCATTAACAGTGTGTATTCTGTATTTATTAAAGTATTACTTAGTCCACTTTCAGTAGCGTGCATGGACGTTTGAGGATGCCAACCGATTCACAAAAAGCATTTAGTGTTAAAAAAAAGCAATTTCTCATTTTCGAGTACCGCACATTAGAACAACTCGCTGTGCACGCGTAAAATATAAAATGCTGTTATCAGGCCTTTCAATACATCGCTGGTGGCCTAACTATGACTGAAATGGAGGGTAAAAAAGGAAAACTGAACACACATTAGCCATACTATGGAAGAAAGAAATGCCTTTATTAGAAAATACATGCAGAGACACACAAGGATGAAGTATAAATGATAGTGGTTTTACATGTAAACACTAATGTAAGGCTGTTAAGTGTGTTTATATACTGATCGCTGGTGTAAGGCCGATCAGCATGATTATATATATTAAAGGCACATACAGCAGCATCAGCAGATGTCCGCATACTCTTAGCCTTTACCATTGCAGTTTACACTGTAGAACTTTGTTTACATTTTCAGGCTCGATATTAAATTCAAATCCATTAGCTAAAACCTTTTAAAAACACGCGGCTACATGAATAACGGAAACGGCTGAACAAACAGACGTTTAGTACAGTGTTTCTCAAGCCTGGTCCTGGGGACCCACTGCCCTGCACGTTTCAGATGTCTCCCTGCTCCAACACACCTGATTCAAATGAATGGGTCGTCATCAAGCTCTGCAGAACGACCCATTTGTTTGAATCAGGTGTGTTGGAGCAGGGAAACATCTAAAACATGCCGGGCAGTGGGTCCCCAGGACCAGGGTTGAGAAACACTGGTTTAGGAGAACTGAGTGAGTAACCTTTGGATTGTTTGGAGCTTTTTTCCAGCATGCCATCGTTCCACACTGCACCCACGAAACCTCATCCAAACCCAGCCTGATTCGGTTTGGCACGTGTGGTATTAATCTCCCTTTTCTGCAGCTGCTGAGGCACTGCAGAGATGAAGCGCTTTCATCCCAGAGACATGATTTACTGGCTGTGCAACATCACGTTCATACAGTTTGCAGGGTGGATGTGATAGTGTGCCGCTTGCAAACTAACTGCAGGGCCTTAACCTTTATCGAGGGTGGGGAATTTCGATAAGTCGCGGAAAACGACGGCACGCGTGGAATTTGAAGTGCATCGGCTTCAAGTCACGTTAACTTTGCTCTTTGTCACACAGCTAATTTACAACCGTCACCTTTCCTCATTTACAGAAATAACCTTTCCCGTAAAATTGTGCGCGTGCACCAACCGGACACTGAAAGTACAGCAAGGTGGTGAGCGAAATAATAAGCATAATATTCATATAGAGTATTTCAGACCAATCTCAGCACATTCGCACAGTGGGAGCAAAAGCCTCACTCGCACTGCATTTTGCCGGACCGGAAATTTCAAGAAAGTATGAAGTTGCAGCTAATTGCAACAGTTAAATAAAATATCCAGTGTTTCTCAGGTGCTTGTACCATTTAAAGGCGTGCGCACGTCAGGTTCTCATGGGCTAGGCTGGCTCTCTCACGTGATCAGCGTTCCACGTCATTACTGCGAATGGGAGGCTGATAATGGGGAGGTCCACACGGAGGAGAACATGTGGAAAGTTGTAAGCTTGAAGGAGGAAAAGCATACGCACTTTGGAAAATTAAATGTTTTGCATTAAGTCTGCCATTAATTTGAAGCGATCTAGAAGTCAACATGTGCATCAGTTTTTGATATTCGCACTAAGTCCAAATAGAGGGGCCTCACGTGGCAGACTGTTGTCCAACCAGACACTCTCCCTGGATTTACTGGCATCAGTGAAGGCCACTGATTTTATGTTCCTAAAAGCTGAAGAGGGAGAGGTGGCGGACTGCGACTGGTCCCGGCCACACACGGGCGTACACAGCTGGGTTGGTCTGTCCTGCACCAGGGGCCGGGACACGTCAGCGCGCGTCGTTGAGTTGCCTGGCGACGGTCAGGATGTCCCTGGCCCCTTTGCTGAGCAGCAGCTTGGCCAGCTCCACCCCCAGCTTCTCGGCCGCGTCCTGGGCCGCCCTCGACACGTTGCTGGCGGTGACCCCCACCCGCTGGACGCTCGCGTCCACCTCCTCGTCCTCCACCTGCAGCGGAACCCCCCCCCAGTCAGACCTGTCCTGACAAAATGAGTTACGCCCCACTGCTCTAACCACGGCCTGTACGGTGAATTACTGGGATGGGAAAACAGAGCAGAGTCTACAGAATCATTAGAGCAGCAGGGAAGCAGTGTGGATGTGTGTCCCACACTGACCCCTTCAGTACAGGCTCTAACGCATTAAAGAGAACAGCTCTCCCATGGGGAGGGAGAGCGAGTAGGAGAGCAGGGAGAGAGGGAATCTGTGAGAGAACATGAGTGAGAACAGATAAACAGAGTAATAGAGACAGAAGGAGTGGAGTGAGAGAACGAGGACAAGTGAGAGAAAGACCTAATGAGAGAGAGAGAGACACAGACCTCATTGCCCGGCTCAATGCTGGTCTGCATGGTCTCCTTCAGGCTGTCTGAGCCGTCGAGGCTGTACACAGCGCCAGTTAGGTACAGCTGCAAAAACGAGTGAACACAGAGACACAACAGTCACATGCACAGTGAACACAGGCACACCAAGAGGCACAACAGTCATGTACACAGTGAACACAGGCAAACCGAGAAGCATAAGTCAGGTACACAGTGAACGCAGGCACACTACCGCCCAGCTCAGTCTTTCGCATTAAAAACACAGCACTCTCACTCACCCACAGTGAGGCACAGAACAGACTCTCACACATTTTCATTCTGAAGCACGGTGTAACAGAAAAACAGAAGAGGTCATTCTGAGCTACTCTGCTCATTATATGCTTTCGATCACACAAAGATGCAGACTTTTGGCATTACCTGCAAGTCCTTGATTTCTGTGTGCACTGCGACAGGTACACTGCAGCCCCCTTCCTGAAAGAGGGAGGGAGATACAGAGAATGAGCTTCCCTGAAATGTACACTCAGACTGCACTGGATTAATAACAGCAAATATGGTAGGACTCAGGTCTTCAACTGTGGATTTTTACCACTTAGTAATTCTCAATATCATCCATAAAAACCATTCAGCTGCTGTTAAATAAGATGGAGGACAGCAATGAATGTCAATACGACACATTTAAATGAAATATTGGACACCATGTAAATAAAACCTATGCAAATTAAACCTACAATATGAACAGCACATCTGTGCACAGTATGCTTGCATAGACCAATGAAAACATGCATATTACATCAGTGCAGAGAACATGAGAGGTGTGGCTGCTCTGAGAAGGGGCTTCTGGGATATAGAGGAAGACTTGCCAGCTGTCGCATGAAGGCCCTCTCGGCGATGCAGCGCAGCACAGTGTCGTGGTCGTGCATGACGGACACCATCTCCAGGATGTCCCGGTCTCTCGCCCTCACCTCAACTGCCAGCGCCCCCTACAGCACAGGAGTAGCATGACAAACGTGCATATCGCTAAAGCGCTAAATGGAAACCCCATCCTGTGGGTTTTCATTTAAAACATAATTTGACACACCGACTACTAAATACTGCTTTGTTACGGTTAGAGTGAAAACCTACAGGATCAGGGTTGGTTACCACTGCGTTAAAGCAAACACACAACACACAGTAATGTCACACAAAAGAAGTATAACACTGAAAATAGGTATAGCTAACAGTTTACAATGGTAATAAACTATAAAAAATTAAATTAGAAGATAATCATGGACCAAATTATGGGAAAAAAGCTAAAGGTAGAAGAACATATCGGGGGAAAAATTATTAAAAAGAAAAACTGCAAAACTCTCCCAAGAATGCAAGTTCAGAGATTACGTCAGTGTGGCGAAGGTATGATGTGAGCATTCCTCCATCAGAGAGCAAGCACACTGAGGCAGAACATTAAACATCCATTCTAAACCACAAGCAAACAAATAGATTTATAAATCTAATGTATTCACCTGCCCAACAGCATACATACAGTCTTCAGGGCCCAGTATCTGCAACAGCACAAACAAAACATTGGATTTCAATATTCTACATAACCACCACAGACCGCTTCGGGTTAACTAACAAATCACATTTTTTATTTGATGCTTGCAACTATTTCCTTGGCATTTTTTTTAACTATTGGTATGATTTCAAACTACTAAAATTAATCAGCAGTATATTCATTTTCCTGTTGCATTTCTGCTTTCTGTTTTCAGTTATACTTGTGTGTATTTTATATATTTGCTGTATTTATTGCATTTTATCTGTACAGGTGTCATATCACCTGTCACATGTACTCTAGAACTCATGCCACCTGGCTAGCTTAGTGGAAAAGAATGTGTTACATATAAATACGTTAAAAAAAATAATAATGGCACTGGTATAAACATGAAGGTAATGTTGGTCGGTGTATTCACCGTTCAGCAGGAGAGGGTGTACCTGTCTGGCAGGTGAGTGTGTACCTGGCAGGCAGGTGAGGTAGTACCTGCCCAGCAGGTGAGGGCGTACCTGCCCAGCAGGTGAGGGTGTACCTGGCCTACAGGTGAGGTCGTACCTGGCTCACGCGGCTCTCCCAACCCATGCGTCGCAGCCCCGCCGTCGCGAGTATGATGGCGGCGTAGTCGTCCTTCTCATCCAGCTTCTTCAGTCGAGTGTTGAGGTTTCCTCGCTGAGAGGCCTCGTTCAGGAGAAACACCCATGTGCATTCACAGTAAAATGTACTCTGCCAGCCTACCAACCTCACGCACCACACTGCAGAAAGCTACTTTAAGGCAAGCTCAAGCTAGCATTCAAAATGTTTATCCAACCACTATCTTGCTTTTCAGATGGCTGGGTTGTCGCATCCAATTGTGAAAGAGCAACTTTACAGCCTCCAGTCCACCAGTGTATGCTATGCATGGCGTGTACTCAACTGACACAGCGACTGCACACCCCAGACCAGCAGCACATGCTTTAGACCAGAGCCAACACATTTATTCTCCCTGCCAAAATCCTGGGGGACACTACAGCAATGAAACAGGCCTTACGCTTTTCATATTAGGAAAAAAAAGAGAAAAAGCGATACAAATTTTGTTTTAAAACATGAAAAATAAAGGAACAATTTTAAATGGCATCAGAACACAGGTACTCGGCTAACTGTACCCACAGAGCAGAGAGATAAGGCACTCAGCTCCCCCTGTGGTGATGTCAGATGCAAAGATGCAGATGAAGACCTGAGGGCCATGCTAGGCATGCTGGGAAGGATACAATGTCTTTAAACTCCAGGTGAGGGAACCGCCTCTTCAGCTGTGCTGCACGCCGAAGAGAACTGGTGCCTACCACACTGTTAAAAACACAGACATTTACACATACACATTTTTCTGAACTAATATCTTAAAACCGGCAGCATCACTAATTAACGTTTGTTTAGAATGTAAAAGAATCATGAACAGAGTTGATGTTGCCTTCTGTATCTGCTCAAAGGTTAAAGTTCAGCAGATGAATATGCATTTAGAGTCCACCTCTCCTTCAGTGCTCCCTGCAATAATTTCCCATCATCCTCCCTGCTATTCTCTCACCTCTTGTCTGGCAGAGTTTCCAGCGTTTTCCCAGCATGCTTTGGATGCAGGACCACAGCATCGTGTGGATTTTCACGCCTAAAAGAAAAAATGTACATGTCAAAGGTAGACCTTGCCACACGTAATACAGTGAACTGTCCCAAACACATAGCCACAAATAAAGCACAGCACGACCTGCATCACAGACAGAGATTACACTAAGCTGCCTCACTCCAAGCTTTAAGACGATGGAAGCAGCTCAATAGCAGGTCACAATCATCGTCATTATTGGCACTCACTTGAGCACGGCTCCAATAGTGAAACCTGGGGGCAGTGTGGTGGGCAGGTCCTTCAGTGAGTGCACTACCAAGTCCACCCTGAAGGGAACACACACACACAACTGTAACTGACATTGAAAGACTGCATCCACTTCAGACTGAAAACTCCCTTAAAAAAAGTAGAATCATCACACTAGGTTTAAAGTCAGCACTTTTCAGCGCTGAAGTGGCTGTTCTGAATGCACAGTTGAAGGTAAGCGGTGATGATCAAACACACAGGAAGCCTTTAGGCTCCTGGCTCACAGATCATTTCAAATCTGCAGCTCTGATCACTGGAGCGCGATGTCCAAAAATCCCATCAATTCACCGACACGGCACCCAAGCAACGACAAAGTGAACGTCGGCAGCGAGTCACCGAAGTGGACGGGACACGCCAAGTAAAATACCCAGGGGACCTCAGAAAGGCAGCCCAATGTGAACACCCACCACCGGCAACCAGTTATGGGACAGGTGAGGCATACTGAAACCAAAACTGGTGGACACATATACTGTATGCCACCAGTGACTCACTGATTTGAACCAACCTTTTTTTTTGACAGCTTGTTGCAGTTCCAACTATTTCACCTCCCCCAAGTAGAGGGTTTGTGCAACCTCACCATGACATCAACATTATTGCATACAAACTGCAATAAACATTCCTGGACGCTAGAGGGCCTAGCATCAGATGCAGTGTTTGCATTCCTGATTGTTGTGGGGCAGTGTGTCTGTGGAGGACAGGAATGCCAGGCAGCAGTGACTGCAGACTTACTCGTTTCTCTCAAGCGCATTCTCCAGCTCTTTAGTGAAAAGGCTCTTTTCTCCAATCTGAAAAAGGCAGAATGAGGACACGTTCCTCACCATCTTCCCATTTCATTGCTAAATATTTATGAAAGATATTTACAAGTTCCACGACATGCACAGTCATCGTGCGAGCATTATGATGCAATAAGTGCCATTATTCCTCACTGTGTCCTAAACACAAGCGCACATAATTTTGCTCCTATACAGGCAAATAAAATCTGGTTATAAAACTGCACTCCAGTCTTTGTTTTGAAGAGAACGGGGGGGCATGGGCGCACACTGACCTTCGATAAAGCTGTGTCCAGGATTTTATCTCCTATTGTTGACATGCCAACTGGAACAACAAAAAAAAATAAAAAGTTAACATCTGTTCATTTGAAAAAAATTTTTTTATCACCTTAGACTTGTTTTCATAGCCAATCCCACAAAAGGGCACTAGACTTCAGGGCCAGTCCTACAGCAGACTTCAGATCCAAGTCAAGCACCAACTGTGCCTGCATAGTATACACTGCTGATGTCCCCATCTCCCACCACTTATTTGCACTGGCAGCTACTAGTGAAAGCCAGCACAGAAAGTCTTTCACACAGTCTCTATCTCCATCGCTCTCTCGCTCTCACTCATACACGCGTATGCACACACTCACTCACACTCACTCACACTCACTCACACTCACTCACACTCACTCACACTCACTCACACTCACTCACACTTCCCTCAGCATGACTGTGAGACAGACTGCATGTTGTTTTAAGTCAGACAGTGGATTAGCGCTTGGTGGTGTGAGAGTGCGTACGCCTGAGTGACTGTGCTCGGGTGTGTGGGTCCTTCATGATTCTCACCTATTTCCAAGTGGACATTGGGATTGAGCTCCTTTAGCTTCTCAGCCACGCTGTCAGTCTGGATGCGAGCCAGCTGAGCATTCAAACACAAACAGAACAGACCCAGCGCATCACCGTACTGTATTGCGCACGTCCCACAGGAAAAAAAAACTATTCTGCATTTATTAAAGTACAGGACGGCATATCTGCTAAATGTATTATTATTCCCAACAACTTCCTACTCCATGCCTATTGTCTTGCCCATTAAACAGTTGGTTGTGCCCATTTCCTAAGAAAAACAAATTGATATTCTAATGAGATTATTCAGCAGTGACACCCCAACTCCTACACTACTGAAAGTAATTGAACTTATCTTGAGAAAATAGAGATGAAATATTTTAACTGGATTGCATTGTATTTTTATAACTGAATTTTAGAATTTTAGATGAAATATCTAATGTCAAACTAACCTACATTTTATGACACAGATGAGTACATTTGATTATCTTTAGAGAATACAATGTACCCAAAAAATGACCATTCAGAACACAGAAACAATTCAGAATAAATGAATAAAATTAAGAGATGAATGGGAAACAAAGTATGCAGCCAGCTGGCTCATTACAATACGAATGGAAAATCTTCAAAATAATATAGGTCAATCAAAACGCCATAATAGAGCACTTTTTCTTATATTAATCTCCACCTAACGCATAATGCAGCAACCTAAATCCTGGAGTTATCTTTCATTCCACTTAGCCTAGATTGTCAACTCTGAACTGTTCAATTCCACAACTATCTCCCAGCAAACTGACAGTGAAGCTTCAGGACAGTATTACAATGCTTCCATATGATGCAAATTTGACAAGCTGACCGTGAAAGAACTCAAATCTATGGCCTTACCTGACTCTTTCTGGTTCCAATCCGAATGACCCTGCCAGCAGTCCCATTTCCGTCCTGCAAAGACACAGCTATTCGTTTAAAAAATCCTGTACATTCAATCAACGGGGAAACAAACACAAAAGGTGAAACGTGACAGCACGCAAAGGGAGCTTCCGCACCAGAGCCGGTCCTTCACGTATACTGCTGAACGGTTTGTGGTTCTGGAAGTGAGAGTTGCACTTGCGCATTTCCAAGATATTGATTGAGAGCAGCGAATGACTGAGTATGGTAAAAAGTGACGAGGACTAGGAATACGAGTCAATCTCCTGAACTTTTTTTTTTTTGACAGACAAGGGCTGCCTATTCATTTTTTCCTTCGGCGAAGGACACATAACGTACATATATGGGAGTAGCAGGAAGTGAACATTCGCAATGCTCTCCAAAATTCCACAATAGGAATTTTAACAAATAACAGTGTTTAAATGCCTACGGTTTCGTTATTAAAATTGAAGAGGTGTTCATATGGGCTAGTGCTTAAAAACTTGCAGAACTTGTGGGCGACAGTGTTGGAAGTTACGCACAATTGTTAGGGAACTGGTCTTGCAACTCAATGGCTGCTTCATCTAGAAAAGGCATGTGCATATAAAACACTATACGAAATAACAGGATATACATAATTCAGATATTATTTTCCTACTCCATCCAAGGTCAATTTAATTTGCGAATACTGTGTCTGTAGAAATATTATCGAAGAAGCCACACGTTCCAATGATGGGAAATTACCAAGCTAGAGAATACTATTTACCTAGCTAAACCTAAACGTATCATCTCTGTTCTAAAATAAGATTACAGCCGCTGGATATATATTGAATAAAAAACGAAATGCCACCATTTTCAGATATCGTTAGCTAGCTAAACAAACTTCCTGATTAACATCAGGCAACAGGGAACTGGCTAGGGAGCCATTGCAAAATAAATTGATCAGACAGTCAGATAGCTATAGCCATTTGCCTCGATCAGTATCCATATTAGCTATTTTCTAAACTAAAGTGTAACTGCCATGTCACATTTATACTCAAGTGGTTAACGCTTTTAAGCAAGTTAGTTAACGCGTTAGCTTAGATTCCCATGTTTCTGGATGCATATCGAGCACGCCGTCTACTTTTTCTACGAATCGAAGATCGGTATTCACGAAAGCCAATCAAATGCAAGGACTGGTGGAGGTAGTATATGAAAATGTTCATGTGCTCTGTAGACCCACCTGAGTACTGGTGTCCCCCGACATCTTGGTGTGCTTTTTAAATCCAGCGGTATAATCGGAGAGACTGACTGTATCATTGAGACTTCTTCGTTGAATTCCATAAACTTCGTATTTAGCCTGTACTGCTTTAAGCTATCAAAATGAGGAGGAAGGCAGACACATTTTGCCGGGCGCCTTCCTTCTCCGACCTCTAGAGAATGTCACTTCCGTTAGTGAGGGCAGCGCATGCGCCTAAGATCACGGTCACCTTTAACGTTTCTTTCCTTTTATCCAGAGGCCCCGGAATTGGCACTCCCTCTGAAGCTCGCAAACTCCAGTGGTTATCAGAGGTATTGCAGTTTATTAAGCCTCTGGTGCCAAAAAGGACATTTCCCCGTCGCAGTCCATTCAAATCTATGAATTTACCCTGGCGAAATTATACTATTTTAACAGTAATTTTAAATTCTAAAATGTCTTCACACTTAACTAATTCCTCTCCAGGGACCTATTTTTTTTCCTGAGCAACACAGAAGTAAATATACTTTTTTTCATTCCTATTCATCCCTATGCGTTTTATGTACCCAATGCGCATGCTCTGATGACAAACATTCCATCGTAAAAAAATGACAGCCTCCATGAAATGGCTTCATGCGCCATTGAGCAGCTCCCGTAAGAATCCATGGAAGCGGAAAGCCGAAGCTGTCTCCAGTTCTTGTATATCTCGAAGGTTATTTATTTATTTATTTATTTTTTAAACCATAGAACGGTTTTAACTGTTAAGACGGCGCATCATGTACTATGGCGAGCACCCATATCCAAATAGTTAAGTTCTAGTCCGCTTAAATAAGGACAATACGAGAACCCACGCACTATTTCCTCGTAGTGCAGGCAGTGAACAACTACACTTATTTGACATATCACACAAATTTGACTGCAATACTTTGGCTTTGAATTCGGAGTGAGTAATTGGGTTGTGGAATTAAAACTTATCTATGGAATTATTTTCGGACATGACCTTGTTGAAGGCAGTTGTTTGGTCGGAGAACAACAACTTGATTTATCAAGCCAGACAGGGAATATTAGCTAAAATTAGTTTTTCTATACACAAATTCACATTCCGTTTTCGAGGTGTGAATGACAGACAGTCAGGTGGCTCCTCCAGCACCAGTCAGGTCATCCAAGATTCCGATGTGAAATGCCTAGTCCTCGTGTGCACTGTGACTCCAACAGAAGTCCTGCAGTACTTCCGGTTGGAGACGTGGCTCTACGCTGCTGCCATATTGGAGCTTCAGTCTCAGGAAGACGAGAGTTCTGTGGGTAAACGCAGAGATAATTCGGGAGGAAAAGATTAACATCATTAAGGCTGTATTGTCAATGACTGCATAAATCAGCTATTTAAAACGTAAAACATCGCACACAGTGGATATGGTAAGAACCGAAGCTTTTCTTTACGTTGCGGAGTTGTTAGATGCATCCTAGTTTTTATTCTACTTAGACGTTTCATAGAAAATAAAAGAACCTCAACATAGACTGACGTTATTGTATTCACTCTCTAAAGCGTGGTTTACTGTCAGTCAATGTTTACCGTAGATTCTGGACAGTTCATTGCATTGCTTGCAGATTAGCTAGTCTTGTTGATTCTAGCTAGTTAAATTGGGGTTTGACATTATGGGGGTTATTGGAGTAGGTTCTGGATACCACGTCGGCCAAGACAGTTTTAGTATATCAAAGACAATGTAACGTTAGCTGCGTTAACTGTAAGTGAATGTAAATATGCGATACTAGCCGTAGGGCTAGACACTTGATAAATTATCTTTTTTTGCATTCGATGCAGTGCAGCCATTGCAGGGTTCCACAAGACATTTACGACAAGCCGTACTACTCTAGTCTGACTTAAATAAATGATGTATGAATTGTCTACTGTAAAATTTCTTACGAGATAACTCGTACGTATCCAGGCGACAAGATAAAGTTTAAACACGTCAATTCGTGGATCTAATATTATCGTAAGTTTGCTAGCTAACTACTCGAATTAGCTTGCACAAATTCGTGGTTTGATTTTCTGAAGTCATTGCCCGGCTAAAAAGTTTCACATGAAAATCGCCTATATCCCATATGAATTGGGTAAGTTATGATATGACATTTAGTTCTCAAACCTACAGGAAGTGAGTGGCTTTGAACCCGTGCCTTCAAAGTTAACTTTCCTATTCCAAGCTTTTGTCAGTCCCATAGCTCTTACCACCACTGCCCCATCGATAGTGCTCCGTAGAAGTTTCATTTTTAAATCTTAAGTGCCATTTTCCAAAACCATAAACACTAAGCAGTGACACAGCTGAACCAGTTGTAGTCATCGTCTGACCATGTAGATTGAGTTACTGAATTTTAGTATGTATAAATCTTCGTCTTATTTGATATTGCTGTTTACTCAGCGCTCCCAGGAAAGGGTGTCGTTCAGTGAACGACGTGACTGGTAATTATGCGGTTTCTGTACTGCACTCGTCACAGTGCCATTAATAGAGACTAATAATTTAATTCACTGAAGCACTCTATTTGCTGTACAAGGGAAATGTAAACCGTCACAGTGAATTCGGGCATGCACCCAAGCAGTAAAACCGGATCCTTAGCATAAATAACCTAACCATCACATACAGTACAGAAGCTAACCCAATGTGCTGTACATGTTTGCCATATGTTTCTCCAGTAACATTCAAGCCGTGCTAAGCAGAATTGTAATTTATCATTCCCGTCCATTGCACTTTTGTGCATTGTTAAAAACCAAAAAAGGTTGACTAGTATAGTGTCAAGTACTTTTGTAATATTTGAATACAGTGTAAGTTCAACCGTATGACTGGTTTCCTTTGCTTATGGGGTGGGTGGGTGGGTAGTGATGACAAGATGTCATCATGTAGGCCTATTTTGCGTGACAAAAGAAGTATTTGGTGTACACCCTCAGGGTCTGTTAAGTCAAATGAATTCTGTTAAGTTAATTGACAACTTTTTTTTGTGGTTTACATTTTTTATTTAGCAGCGGGTATCTTTGCCTTGGCCGAGACCTCTCTCTCAGTAGAGCTTGTCTGCTGTTTTACAGTTAAAACGTTATGTTATGGACATTGTTAAGACGTGGACATTGTCTGTAAATGCAGCTTATTTCCCTGCATGCTCTGGGTGCGGGACCACATGAAAACATTAACGTACATTTGTTCTACGTGTTATCTCTCTGATTAGGGCGCCTGTTTAATAGGACTCAGGAAGGCATTTTATTAGAAATGGAATTTGATATTATTTCAAATGTGCAGCTGGTAGCTTTGCTGGAAACCATGCTTCCATTAAGGGAAATGCAGTGAGGAAAGTTGTGTTACCCTGGTAACAACCATTGTTTCTTCTGCCGTGTGATGGATGTTACATTGCGGCACCTTTGACAGGTTGAGTCCCAGCCCTCCGCTAAGGTCCTGCAAGGCGGTGAAACCCAGCAACACAAACAAGTGCCTCACTGCAGTGCAGGCAGGCAGGCAACAGAAAGAGACTTATTTCTGGAGAGGGAAACACATTCTTTATGAATACTTTTTCCTTTTCCTTCATTGTGATTTCATACTGTTGTGTTGATATATTTGAACAGGTCTTTGCATAAATGTGAGGGCGCTTGATCTTGTACTTCCTTTTTTCCACAGTGCTTTCGACCTGTTTGAACAGGGAGATGTTTGTCCCTTAACAGGATATGGTGTTGCCCTCAGGTGTGTGTGTGTGAGTCACGTGACCCTTGCTCCTTGCCGCAGGTGCTGTTGGCGGCGGCCTTGTGCACCAAGGCGGGCAAGGCGGTGGTGTCGCGGCAGTTCGTGGAGATGACGCGGACGCGCGTGGAGGGCCTGCTGGCCGCCTTCCCCAAGCTGATGAACACGGGCAAGCAGCACACCTTCGTGGAGACGGAGAGCGTCCGCTACGTCTACCAGCCCCTGGAGAAGCTCTACATGGTGCTCATCACCACCAAGAACAGCAACATCCTGGAGGACCTGGAGACCCTGCGGCTCTTCTCCCGCGTGGTACGGGCGCGTCCCCGCTGTCCTTTCCGAGCGCTTTGGGTGCGAGTGTCGCTGGCTGAATGTCCAGCACCCCAAAGGCCCCAGAGAGGCACCCTAAGGGCCATAATCCACCTGTTCTCCCCCTTCCTTCCTCCAGCATGTGGGACCTGCTCACTGCTGTCTGTAATAAAATGAAAAGGCTTCTTTGATGGATCCAGATCCATGTAATGTGGAGGATCTCCTGACTGCAGATGTGTGATTGACACTACAGCTCTGCTGATGTGAGAGGAAAAGGTTGCAAGAAGGGCTTATGCTGAGGAAGAGCTTTCAGAATGCACTTTATACGCCCAGTCTGGGACTGAAGCCTTTTCATGACTGTCAGCACTAACCCTGCGTGTTAATGAAAAGCACTGTAAAACTCAAGCCTCTGTGCTGACCCAGGAGCACAGTGAAGCTTATTGACTCTGCTCTCATGAGAACCATAATAAACAGGCATAATGTCTGGGGGAGATTATTATTGCATGGGGTTGATTGTTATTGTGTGGGGTTGATTATTATTGCCTGGGGATGGTTGTTATTCTGTGGGGTTGGTTATTATTGTGTGGGGCTGATTATCATTTTGTGGGGCTGGTTGTTATTGTGTGGGGTCAGTTATCGTTGTATGGGGCTGGTTCTCGTTGTGTGGGGGTGGATGTGATTGTGTGGGGTTGGTTATCATTTTGTGGGGTTGGTTATTATTGAATGGGGTTGGTTGTTATTGTGTGCAGGTGGTTCTCATTGTGTGGGGTTGGTTATCATCGGGTTGGTTGTTATTGGCGTTTTGCGTGACCTGCTCCCCCTGCTGGCCCCTTTGCTCAGATCCCAGAGTACTGTCGCGTGCTGGAGGAGGGCGAGGTCGCGGAGCACTGCTTCGACCTCATCTTCGCCTTCGATGAGATCGTGGCCCTGGGGTACAGGGAGAACGTTAACCTGGCCCAGATCCGCACCTTCACTGAGATGGACTCGCACGAGGAGAAGGTGTTCCGCGCTGTCAGAGAGGTGAGGCTTTCACAATGATCCAGGATCAGGGTATTCGCTCCTTCAGACAGAATCCCACCAGTAATAAGTGCCTGACCAGTTCCACAATAATTTAATAATAATTATTTTGTTAGTCACATGATTGAGTTTGGCCCTGATCTGAAGCCCCCTCCCCTCTCTTCCTCTCTCAGACCCAGGAGCGCGAGGCCAAAGTGGAGATGCGGCGGAAGGCCAAAGAGCTGCAGCAGGCTCGGCGCGACGCGGAACGTTCCGGAAAGAAAGCGCCCGGCTTCGGGGGGTTCGGCAGCTCGGGGACGGGCAGCGGCAACTCCGCCGCCATCATCACCGACGCCCTCTTCGAGCCGGAGAAGCCGAAGGCGGCACCAGCGCCCGTCAGGTACGCACAAAGCATTGTGGGATTGAAAAAATCCTCGGCACAGTGAGACGGTGTGGCTGACCCTCCTCTGGCGCTCGCTCCCTGCAGGCCCTCCGGCTCCAGTAAGGCCCTGAAGCTGGGGGCTCGGGGGAAGGAGGTGGACAGCTTCGTGAGCAAGCTGAAGTCTGAAGGCGTGGATGTCATCGCAGCCTCTTCAGGAAAGAGGTCCTCAGAGGCGTCTAAAGTCCTGCCTGCCCCCGTCAATGTGGAGAGGTAGGTCCTGCTGGTCGTCCATTACACACCAGACTTCTTCTCCTCAGTGTGTGGAGGACACCACTGATGAGCGAGTTGCATTGTTGACGAAGTTCTATGACATTATCATTACCACACAGACACCGATAGTCATGCGCTGGGGCGGTTTTTCTGCGTTTGGGAGTGAGCGTCTCTTTCTCTCTCTCTCTCTCCCCCTCCCCTTCTCTTTCTCCCCCTCTCTCTCTCTGTCCCTCTCCCTCTCCCCTTAAGTGTTCACATGAGGGTTGAAGAGAAGCTCTCCCTGACCTGCGGGCGGGACGGGGGGCTGCAGAACATGGAGGTTCTGGGCATGATCATCCTGAGAGTGAGCAGCGACAAGACGGGCCGCATCCACCTGCACCTGAGCAACAAGGACAGCCGAGGCCTGCAGCTGCAGGTGAGCCGGGCTGCACGGGGCCTGCTGGAACCAGGGCACAGTCACACGCATGACATCATATGTGTCATGTTTAACAGTGCTAAATAATTTTACGGTGTAGGGTTTTTTTCTGTTACAACGTTATGATGATTTCATATGTATTCGTTGAATACCAACCAATATATTCTACCAGGGCAGGGTCAAGTTAGGTTAGGTTTGTAGTATGTGTGGCTATTTTCTTTTGCTTACAAAATTCAAGATTAAATGCTTCATACAAGCTGAAATTTGTTTTTTTCCCATTCTCTCCAATATCCACAGACCCACCCCAATGTGGATAAGAAGCTCTTCAGCACGGATTCCATCCTCGGGCTGAAGAACCCGGAGAAGTCCTTCCCTCTCAACAGTGATGTGGGCGTGCTGAAGTGGAGACTGCAGAGCACAGACGACTCCCTAATCCCTCTAACCAGTGAGAAAGATCACCGCCCGCACACTGACCTGCGCTGCCCGCACTCTGACCCGCACCTCCTGCACGCTGACCCGCACCACCCACACACTGCCGTGCACCGCTCACACACTGCCCTACATCATCTGCACGCTCCTCATCTGATCTATTCCACATTAACCTGTGCACTCCGATTCTCTCCACACGCACTGAGCTTTACCATGCTGGTCTACTCTGCGTAACTCAGTTACTGGTCTACACTGCTTAACTCAGTGATTCACACGTGTGTCCCTGCAGTAAATTGTTGGCCATCAGAGGGCGCCACAGGCTGCGATGTGAACATTGAGTATGAGCTTCAGGAGGAGGGGCTTGAACTTAACGATGTCATCATCACCATTCCCATTCCGTGAGTACCTCCATGTCAAATTGCATTTTAAATTTGTTTTTGCAGCTGCTTCGCTAGTTTCTGGTGGCCCCTTGTTTATAATGTACTATTTCTGACGCGCGTTTCCGTGGCCCCCTGCAGGTCAGGAGTGGGAGCACCAGTGATCGGCGACCTGGACGGCGAATACAGACATGACGGCAGGCGGAACGTTCTGGAGTGGTGCCTCCCCGTCATCGATGCCAAGAACAAGATGGGCAGCCTGGAGTTCAGCATGGCCGGCCAGCCGAACGACTTCTTCCCTGTCCACGTCTCCTTCGTCTCCAAGCACAACTACTGCGACATACAGGCGCGTGCCCCCGAACGCACGCTCCCTTTCAGTCTGACCCCTTCCGGAACTTTCCGTCTGACTTCCTGTCTGCTCCTCCCTCTGTCCTTCGCAGGTCGTCAAGGTGACGCAGGTGGACGGAGACGTGCCGGTGAAGTTCTCCTTGGAGACGGCGTTCCTGGTGGACAAGTACGAGATCCTGTAAAGGCCACAGCTGAGAACAGACTGCCTGGATTACAGCTCAGATACAGCACTTCAAAGGGGACTGAACCTTCGAGAGGCCCTTTCACCACAGTGTGCAGTATGGCTGTGTTTATACCTTTTATAAAAGAATATATAATATTATGTATGTATGAGTTAATTTCACTGAAAGCTGAATGCTAGTGCGCTGCATCAGCAAATGCAGCCGTTAAAAGGAGAGACGAAGGACCGCGATCCGATTGGACCCCAGGGGGTCGGTGGGTGTGGAAGCACTCTGCTCACGCTCATGCAGACTTCCTGTACGGGACGGGCGTGGGACCTGGCCATCCAGGGAAGCCTCCCGGCCCTCTGACGTTTCCCAGCGTCCCGTTTCCCGATGGAAGCCGCTCTGCCACGCCCTACTCAGGAGGAGAGGGAAGAATCTAGGGCGTGCCTCTGCGGATTTTCACCCGACCTTTCCCCCCGTAAAAAAACGTTTAGGCATTTCCGTTTGGCCTGTCCGAAAAGGTCCAGCAGACGGGAAGCTTGTTTTCATCCTGGCCAGCATCAGAGGTTTTTGAAAACTCATCGCACCTGGTCATTTTCCTGTGTGTCTGCCGAGCGGCCCACCCTGACCTTTCACCCTGTGAGAAACGGCTTGCGATAGGTCACAGGTGTCTGTTTAATATTCATCAGCAGGTGGTCTTTATAAGGTGTGTGAGCCCTGCTCTGACCCACTGCTCCATTTCCTCTCTGAAGATTCTGTAGTCAGTGAAGCCAGAAGGGTGTGTAATGGGGACCTCCTGTAAACACACAGGACTTCCCTAGTGTAGCAGTATGGCTGTAATGCCAACCCCAGAGATTAAGATCGAATGTCCACAGACCGCAGTGACACCTTTTGCGATGAAGAGCTTTAGGCCATTAGGCGTTCATCCAATACACATACACCTCACCATACAGATGCATACATTTCATCATGCGTACATGTCATAATGGACTTCCCTGATCTGGCAAAAGCTTCTCTGTTTACATGTTAACAGACTGGACCGGGGACTTACCAGGCTTAAAGGACAATGGATAAAACAACAATGTAAATGGCACTTAACACATGAGGGTGGCCTGTTGAATAAATGATAGAACTGCAGTTTGTGTCACCCGGCACCTTCGGGTAAGAGTGGTGCCACCCGCAGTCCTGGCCATTCGGTTTGCAAAGGGAGGGTCATGCAGCACTGCGTCAGGCAGCGGACGTCAGCGGCACGCCGGTGCGTCCTCACTCCTGTGCTCTGTGACCGAGCGACGACTAAAGAAGAAGAAATGCTGAATATTTGTTTCATTTTTGCATTGAGGTTATGGTGGGGGGTAACATTTTAAACTATTAAAGCTTATTGTGAATTTTTATGAAGGCAACGTGTGTTTTATAATGAATCCCATTTATACAGCACACACTGCAGCCAGGGGGACAGGAGCCCTAAAGTTTATGCTGTGGGCGCAGTGCCTGAACCGCACCCCAGTTCTTCATGCAGTTCACAAATGGTGGTCTTTCATTTCCTCTGCTCTTTAACTGTGTGCCGAATCCAAGATGGAGTTTTAAAATTTAGTTTTTTGCTAATAAATTAATAAATAAATCTTTGACTTTATTTAAAATAAGCATTAGAGATTGCTTATCTGAACAATTTGTATTGATATAAAATGTAATTTTCCCTCCTTTTTTCAAGCACACAATATAGGATATTACCTGTACTGATTATACAGTATCTTTATCCAGGGTGTGAGTCATTTTGGAGGGTGATGAATATGCATGTACTTGGGACTCTTTAAGAGGAGGGGGTGTTAAAGGAGGAAAAATGGGGGGTGGGGGGCACATTGCAAAGACTGAAAGAAATGGGGGGGGGGACCCTGTGAATTCTCACAATCAGCTGTTACACTGAAACAGATGGGGTGTGGGGGTGGGCGGCGATACCCAGCATGTCCTTATTTGGGGTTTGTGGAGGGGGAAGCGGGGGTGTTAATGGCTTTCCCCATAGCTGTAGGGGAGGGTGTGTGTCTTTTTTAATGGAACTGACGCGTGGACAAGCAGATAAGCACCAGCCAGCCTTTGTGAAGCGTCTGACATCAAAGAGATGGTGACGGAGAAGGCACAGCTCCGACCGTGTCGTCGTAATTACTTTTAGCTTGATTCTGATGTCCTTTTTCATTACTGTCAGTGGAGAGCAGCTGGCTCGGTGTGTTCCCCATTGAGCTCTGAGTGAAGAGATCCCAGCCCGTTCGCTGTGCTGGTGAGGACACGGGCCGGTATAGAGTGAAATTTCCGGAAGGATCTCCCGTTTCATAAAACCAGAAGGAAATATCCAGATGAATTCCTGCCTGTGGTTGGTTGAGCACGCATGAAGGTTTACACCCAGGCAACAGGCGCCCCAGCGACCCGCTGTGAAGGAAGGAACCCCACCGTGATGCGGAAGGTCTGCCATCGAGTACGTCTCCCCTTCCGTCGAGGAGTTTCAGGTTTGTGAAGCGCGGCTTCCTGTCTGTCTGGGTTCCCTTGGAAACGGTGCATTAAACCTGCTTTATCAGGTGTGATGCTGAACCTGAGTGTGACCATAGCATTCACCGTAAAGCTTGTCCTCGGGCTAAAGGGAAAGCGCGTGGAATGACGTGATGTACCATCATGTGCAAATGGGCCCCTCATTTCAATATGGTAATCTGTTGTTGATGTTATAGTCGCATCCGTTTTATTTGCTTGGGTTCTGATGGAAAAATGTTATCTGGTTTATGGGAGAGAGTATCAACCTTAAAGCAGTACCTGCTGTTCCCTCCCATGTGGCTGAGAGAGGCACTTCCTTGTTCCTCATCCTTCATAGGAAATGCCAGCCAATCATAGGGGATGTCTTCACGTAGAAACCGCAAGGAATCAGAACCAAAATTGTGGCTGTCTTTCAGCCTGTGAGTAGGCCTGGTTTCATATCGGGCAAGGTTTTTGCATATACACTCTAAAACCATGTTTTGGGAAAAATCGGCAACTGTTTTGTTGGCAGATTCCCTGTTAAGTGCATGCATGTGGAAGAATGTTTCTTTGTGAATTTGCAATGTCCTGGGTGTGAAAGTTCCCCAGATTCCTGGTGTACCATTTATGTCCTAGTGTTTGTTTGCCCAGCCCTGATCAGGTAACAGAACAACTTTTGTTCCCCTGTTTTCCTTTGGATATCACCCTTTCAACTTACTATCAGTTATTTTGCAGAATTGGTAAAACACTCAAAACAGCCATACATCAAAGTTATCACTTTTGTTATCAAGCTTGTAAGCCCATGTGATTTTGCTTGCTCAGGCACAAGTACTCTGTTAGGCACTGGAATCAATATCACTGAGAGGAAAGAGAAACAGTGCAGCCGATCGTGATGCTTCCTTTAGACCATCGCCGAGTTCACAGAGGTGTTACACAGCTACGTCAGGACAAACAAGCAGGACGTCTGAAGGTTTCTTCTGAGTAAGGGGTCAGGGGAGATAACAATCACCACCTATCTCTCTCTGACCAGCTGCCCTGCGCCACCATTAGAAAGGCTGGCCTTTTTGAGGACAGCCCCTGGGGACGTCATAGGAGATGCAAGAGGAAACTGGATTCATTCCGAGGGACCGTGAGGAATTTCCTTGACAGTTACAGTGTTGAGATGCACTGGGGAGAGGGTAGCGAGCATGCGGTCAAACGGGTCAATGTTCAGGGTTCTGAGGCCCCATTCGTTGCTCACCGTGCGCTGAGGCTAGGCACTGTAGCCAAAACATCACTCGTTCTGCCCAGTGTTCTATCATTAGACAGACATGACACGATAGTTCCAAAGCAGAGACTTCCTCCCCCATAGCAAGACGAGGAGATTACAGGTGGATCCATTTAATCTATGTATTAGTTTGTTTGACAAAGTTAGAGAGTTTCCATCTGTAGACCTTGGCCTTTGGATTTTGGGAGGAAAGCAGAGTACCTGGAGGAAACCCACACAAACACAGGGAGAACATGCTCGGGGAGAAGTGCTCACAACTGTGCCACTGTGCAGCCCCACCAATGGTGATTAGTGAGAGACGGACCTCTCCACCAATCAACGCCAGCTCTGCTGTACTGCCCTGTGTGATTTGTTAGGTGTGTAACAGTCACAGGCTCATGGGTGTGTCGAAGTGTGCTGACTCTTCTGCTCCACTCCACTGCATGGCTGCTAGTGGAACAGCTGTGATGTGAGTGCAAAAGACAATTCCAAATGGGTGAAAAGGATTGCAGAATGTATGGTCAATTTTTCGGTCATGTGACATTTGAGGAGGAAGTGAGAAGGGGAAAGTTTATTGGTGGTGGGGTTTCTGTTTGGCAGAATTGCCCAAAAACACTTTGGGTGGAGAGATTTATTAGTGACAGTCATGAAGCCTGTCAGCTTTGAAGTGAAGGTTGCTGAATATCCATTGATCCATTGATTCACTGAATTGAGCTGTTCAGACTGTGTGGGCTGTATCAACACCCCTGTTCACACTGACTGACACCTTCACCACTAGAGGGTAGTAGCATGACATTGTGATGTGTCCTAATCACAGGGTTTTCAAAGCCTAACCATGTGCAAAATATTTGCCTTGGGTCACTGCATGGAGGAGCTCCTCAAATCCTTAAATTCTTTAACGAAACCTCAAATCCACATTTGTAATTAAATTGCAATTGGCAGAATTTTGCCAGATGAGTGACTGGTGTGAAAGTCTATCCTGTAAAGCATGGGGGTGGATTCTCCTATCTGACACTGGTGTTCTCATCACTGTTGTGGTGTAAATGAGCTCAGGAGAGGCACCACGCTGGTTCTTTGTGCAGACGCACCGTGTTTCAGAGTCAAGAGACACTTTAACGAGGCGGGTCCTGAGCTCTTAGAGTCTCCCTCCCCCATCCGTCTCGCTACCCTCTCCTCTGCAGCTGCCTAACCGGGGGGATGTTCGTCCTCGTTCCGTAAAATCCGCCTCTCAGGATTGCCATGGCAACACTTACCCGCTCCGCTTGGGGGCACTGATTGGATGCTGGTTGTGACCGGAGGCCGTCTGCGTCTCTGCTTTTTATCACGTCTTAATGTCTGGCTCCGGGCATGAATACTGCGGGCCGAGCAGGTGACACAGAGGCCTCGGCCTGCAAATGGCCGTCTCTTCAGCTCTCGCCAGCCGTGACGCGGAAACAGGGAGCCCTTTGTGGATCCGCCAGTCAGCGCAAGAGAGATGAGACTCCATTACGGCTTTTAGGCTGAGCGCCGCACTGCTTTGAGAGACACTGACCCATTTTCTATATATCTCAGGGTAGTCATTCGCCGCTTGTCCTGTGCCATTCGGGTAAGCTGGTCTGTCTCCGGCATGGAGTTGGACGGGGACTGATCCGCCTGCTCCGCGCGCTGATTGAGACGTTCAGATCTGCTCGGAGAAGCGGTCCCTCGGTTGCCCTCGGCTTTTATGTTCCTAATGAACGCTTCCTCTCGATTGGCCCCCAGAGCTCCGGCTCGTTTGTAGAGTGCAGATAGGGATTGCGGCGGGGATACGCTTTTCATTAAGGATGAAAGTGGGGCAGGAGCCGGCCCCTCCCTCTGTGTCTGAAAGTGTGCGCTAAGAGTGACCCTGGATGGGGGGTGGAAAGGGGGGGGGGGGGGGGGGTGGGGGAGGTTTCACTGCAGTCCCCCAGCTGAAAGCAGGCACACGAATGGGAGCTTTCCACCTCCAACCAATCACTGTCTGCCGCTCAAGCTACAAATGATAAATACCTCGATATGGAAAAGGAAAACAGAAGTCCGAGGAAGAGTGTACACCAAACAGTGCAAAACATTTTCTCAGGTCCGTTTTAACGCTAAATAGTCTCTTGGTGTATTTATGCCCCTCCCATTGTGCCCGCCCACGTGCAGTGGTTTGGGGCCGCTGGGTGGTGCTGGGATGGGTGTAGGCGCGGGGTGGGTAATTGGGCTTAATGGATAGTTAAAGCCCACGGAGGCACAGACCACAGGGCTGATGACAGGGTGCTCCTGCTCTCCAATCCACAGCCTCTCTTTGTAAGCAAATCCCTCACCCTGACATGTCATGTGGGTTCCAAGATGTGCTTGAAGGAAGTTTTCCCAAGCGATTTTTCTAAAGCAAGGAATAAAATAATCCCCTCTCTGCTTTTATCCATGCACCAAAGCCGATCGTGTTTATTTATCGAATTAAGAATCTGGATTTCACATGGCATTTAAGGATTTTCCCGTCCTGGCAACCAGGAAGTTGCTGCCTGCCTCTTGGCTGTGCTTTCTTTGTATCTCAGTTACTCTGTGAGTTGCCTTTTGGAAAACCCTCATCCCAATGAAGTTTAGATGCTAAACACAGTCTAATCATGCTATTGGTAAACTACATTACCCAATCTACAGTAAAGGACATGCTGAAAATCAGAGGTTTTGTTTCTGTTACTGGAAGAACAGCGTAAAGCACTTTGGACCAGTACTATACGCCACTCCTGTAAAGTATATGCTATCTCCTGAAATTAGCGACACAATTTTTCCTCCTCTGGAAATAAAAAAAAATGTTTTTCTTGGTTCTCGCTTCAGGTTGACAATTTAAAATAGCGTGACCCATCTACAAAGGTGGGTAAAACCCAATGCCCAGTTTAGCAGGAGGGGAGACGTGTTTGTGTGTGTGAGCATGTTATGACTTTGTTTGTAGGAAAATGAACGTGGCACACTGCCAAAATGGTCCAAACCCGCCACATCCGAGACTGGCAGTACATCCAGAAGCAGCCGCCTGCTATTTCCGTTCTTTTTTCTTTTGTACGCATACATACTTAAAATAGTCCCCGGGCTGTGTTAACTTGCCTTGTGTTGTTTTCTGTCTTGCACTCATTAAAAATGTACTTTACAAAGGTTAGTCTGGTAAGATTAAGATTTATTGTAAAATACTTATAATGTTTTGACGCCCATCTGAGAATCTGAGCAGATTGAGGGATTCTAGATATTCCTCCTGTAGTCTCTAGTGTCTCTCAAAAAGCACAGTCTCTCTGAGATCAGACCCTCTGAGTGTGATTTCTCTACACCTGGTCTCTCTGAATACTGTCTGTCTAACCATAGTCAATCAAATGTGGCCCCTGAGTAGGGGTCTCTCTAAGAGCAGCCTCTCAGGATGCGCTCTCTCTTTGCGCAGTCGAGATAGGAAGCCCACAGAGAAAAGGAGAGACAGAATGGCGCACTTTTCCAGCCTCCAGCCCAGACTGAAAGTGGTGCAGAGGGAGAACAGGGAAGAAGGGATGAGGGAATCTGTGGATTCCTGCCAGGAGAGGGAAGCAGACACCTGATGGCTCTCCTCCCCCGGGAATCGGGGAGAGGGCCGTGACCCACAAGCAAATAAATAAGGAATGAGAAAACAGACAAAGGCCCGTGTGAGGAGCCCTGTGGGACACCTGGGACACGCCGAGCGGTGGCTCTGCTCCAGGAAGTCTCTCGCTGTGACACGCTGTCACTGGAGGAAATGACTTTTTTCCTCTTTGCAATGAAGTTTGCGGATGTATAAGAATTTTTCTTATTTTACCTCCCCAGCCTTCCCCCCCCCACCTCCTCTCCAAAAAAAAAAAAAAACACAATCCTCTCGTTTCTTGCCGAAGTTTCTGTGCAGGGTTACGAACAAGTGAGGATTTCTTCAGCTTGGAATAAAGGCTGCCTTGTGCCTCTGCTGGGAGGGGTGGACAAACCTCGGGAAATGGTAGAGAGAGAGAGGGAGAGAGGGAGGGAGAGGGACAGGGGGCGCGACAAACTGAGAGAGAGGGAGCAGCGCACTAGAGGGAGAAGAGGAGAGTGAAAGGGAGGGAGAAAGGAAGCTGTCTGTACCTCAGGATACTCTCTTTGTGTCTGTGTTTAGTGTGCGCGTGTGTGTTTGAAAGCGGGCGCGGGGGAGAGCATCAGCGGGACCACAAAGCGCTCGCCGCCCGCGGTCTCTCCTTCTCGCTTTGGACCGTGTCCAGCTCCGGAGTTTTTATTCCTCTGAAGAATGAGCGCCTGGCCTGGATCTAAAAAGCAAAGGATTTGTTATTTGACCTTTTAACCGTCTGCTGACAAATTCTCTGCAGGTAAATGGCTGTTATTTCATTCATGCTTTTGTTTGTGGATCTCTGCTTTTGTTTGCCGTCCGGTTTCTGTTTATGGCTGACAAACAGCTCCACCGTCCTGTGAGTGGAACAAAACATTTATCTCAGGTCCATCAATCTTTTTGAGCATAATTCTGTCTTTATGTGTATGATATATAACTGACAGAATGGAATGATCAGACCCTGATGTGCGTGAAAATGTGAGTTAAAAAAATCTTATTTTTCCAGTTAAAATGTCAGTTTTAAAGAAAGTCAAACTGCTAAATCTTGCTAAAATTGACCTGAACTGAGGATTATTGAGACTGCTCAGCGTACTCAATCACAAGTACGAGCCACTAAAGAGGTCCAGCCTGGTGACTGTGTCAATATGGCAGGTGTTTCTGCTTCTACAGGGGAAGACCTCCTCTCTGTCATCATTCCTTTAGTTTGATGCTTTCTGCTTGTTGTTAAGGTGACTGTAGCTCAAGAAGTAGCCTTGACTTTTCAAAGTCCTAGTCATAACACCAGCGCACAACATGTAAGCCTGGCCTTGTCTGCCACAGAGTGTGTGAAGTTCAGCCCAGACTGGCTGGTATAGAGCACAGAGCAGTGTAGAACCAGTGAAGGCTGATGTCATATTTATACTATTCCAATACGCATTATACTATGCACCTATACTGTTCCACTTTGCATTCTCTCCAGGTGCACATATATTCTGCTCCACTGTGCATTCTCTCCAGGTGCGCATATATTCTGTTTCCCTTGCATGATTTGTGCATCTGTACTGTCCCACTGCGCATTCTGTCCTGCTGTGGACTTTATTTGTGTTCCCGGAGCTGGGGAACAGGTGTAGATGCCACATGGTGTGGATCTCCAATGCAGAAAGGTGTAAAATACCCACAATGTTCTGCACCGGTTTTAGTGCAGCAGAATTTTGATATACTTAATGATTGTTTTTGTGATTACAGACGTTTTCGGAAAATGCAATAATAAGGATCATTCGTTTTATTATCACTACTACAGCAGACAGAGCTTAGAAATCCAGAGAAAGCAGCAAGGAAAAGTTGGCAAACTAATAATCTATAATTGGTCAGTAACGGAATTCAGTTCTGAGGAATACCATGGACATATCCTGTTAAAAATTAGTTCCAGAATTAGCATTTTGAGAAATGCAGAAGAATGCAGGCAATGTTCAGGGCCAATCTCTTTGAATGGTCAGTTTATGTGGGTGTACTGTGGCTCCGAATGACCATGAGATTGCAACAGGTTTATTAATTTGTTGCAGATATGCTTGTCTTAACAAAATATTTCCCAGACTGGAACAAGATAATTTTTGGTGTGTGTGTGTTTGCGTGTGTATGTATGTGCATGTGCGTGTGTGTATGTGTGTGTGTTTGTGGGTGTGTGTGTCCGTGCATGCATGCGTGTGTGTGGTGTGTGTGTGTATTTGTGTGTGTGTGCACATACACATGTGTGTGTGTGTGTGTGTGTGTGTGCACGTGTACAAATGCGCATGTATGTGTGAGTGTGTGTGTGAGAGCGAGAGACAGCTGTGAGTATGTTGATAATGCTTTGGATTGCAGAGTTCACAGCTCCCCGCAGCTGCAGCATCTGTCCCTCTCCCTCTCATCGTCTGTCTATGTGGAGCAGTGGAAGTCCGGAGGAGTCTCTTCCTCCATAAATGTCCTTTTACTGTCAGTTGCATCAATTTTCACAGGAGGTAACAAAGAAGCTGAACCATTTCCAGCACTGGGCTGCCAGCTACATCTGGTTCATCCAACAAATTTCCTGTCTCGCTCCATTCAACTCAATTTGTGAACAGTTTGTGACTGTTCTCCTTCCCATTTCTCTGTAAAAAAATGTTTTTCAGTGACTGGTAGCTTCTCAGACAGAACTGGTGTAAAGCTGTGGGTGTGTGTGTGTGGTGTTTCCAGATGTGTTTCCATGGGAAAATACCCCTCACTGGCACTGCGATTGAGACTGTGACATCACCGCTGGCATGTGTGAACACCTGCTCATAATTGCATCACCCTGGCAACAAATGCTCACTGTCCAAAGTGAATTATATCTTAAAGTGCTTTCCATTAAGGAATGCATAAGCCGAAGCAATATGAACAAAAGTACATTGAACCCATTGTTTTCAATATCAAGTACACTGACCACATTGTTGTCCATATTAGGAGTTCGGCCTGTGATCTTTCTGATAGTTGAGGGAGTTAGAGTAGCACGGGGCGGGGTGCACGGCAGTATGGTGAGGGGTGGGCGGCGGCGTTTGGGGAAATTTCCATTTCCTTATTTCCTTCCCCCCCTCCCACCTCCTCCCAGTCGGAGCTCGGATCGACGCCCTCTGCTTTCCTGACGACCGGCCAGCGCCACCAGCTGCAGTCACATGGCCTTGCTGTGTCTCTGACGGCTTTTGTTACTCTCACAAAGTGGGATGGACTCCGAATGACTTTAAACAGGTTCTGTGGTCTGACCTCTCTCTGTCTCTGGGTCCACTGGATGTTGACACACGTCCTTTGGGCACAAAAGAAGAGTGAGACAGAGAGAGAGAGAGAGAGAAGTGGAGAGGGACGTGACATTGAGGCGTTCGGCATCAACGCCGCCCATGAAAGGAGACCACCATTTAACTCTGTGATCTAGCGGAGGAGAAGGACTCCACGGCTGCTTGCTTATCTGTGACACCCCAGGCTGCTTCTTCTTCTTGCTTGGCTGATTTCTGTCTGTGACCCGCCCCCCTCCCCCCTCCCCCCTCCAAAAAAGAAAAAAGATAGGCTCTTCTTTGCTCTTTTTCACTGTGAGTATGCAAGGGAGTTGGACATTAACCCCTTGGCCCCTGGATTTACCCTAAGAAGCGTTGCTGACCGCCACAAAGAGCCGTGACCTGCTCTCCTGGTACAGGAGACAAGGCTGCCTTGTCTCTTCTTGTGGATAAACTGACCATGTCACATCCTGTCTGGCCGGCTTAAGTAGAGTGTGGATCTTGCTGAGAAAAGCACCTTTTTTCCTGGGATTTTTGAGCAGCTGAAGATAATGAGCTGGTCAGCCATGGTCTCTCCCGGTTGATGGATTGGTCCTGCACCCCAGCATTCTCTAGGTGAAAGTGTTCCTGTCTTCAGAGAAAACAAAAATCCACATCACTAGAGAGGTAGAACCGAAACTGCGATCATTAGATAGAGAAAGAGACAAAAGCTATACTCACGAGCAGGGAATGAGGGAACGACTGTGGTGCATTCCAAGCTGTTGAGAAAAGCGAATAACGGAACACATTTATTTCTTTAAGATTTTTAGATATTAGGAAGGGGAAAAACTTGGCTGTTGAAAAGGCTGTCTGTGCTCTCACTTTAACACGTGTATGTGATTATCACACGCATTCGCAACGTTACCGCATGCTGGGTAGGCATTTTCCCATATTCCTTGGTTCCTTTGATCGAAGCTGGTTTCCGTGACACAGAGCTATTCTGAAACTGTGATTTTCAACTGTGGTTGAAATTTGGAACATTGAGCGACCATATTCAGTTAATGACATCTGCACTCATTTTCAAGAATTCAAAATACAGATATGCCTACAGCTTAAGTACAGATTCATGCTAAAACGTTTGAAAGGAGACATTTTCAGTACAGCTGTGTCTGTGAGTGCTGTAAATACCCTGCGCATCGTTATTTTCCAATGTCACTGCACCTGATAAATGCCTAGAAACTCTATTTATTTTGTTTGGCAGTGCTGAGTATCAAATAAACTACCAACGTCTGTCTCATTAACAGGTGGAATCAATTAATGCAGTGAGGTATAAGTGTGAGGACCACCAGAGACAAACACAGGGAAGTGTGAGGGCTAAAAAATAAAAATAAAACACCAATAGAAACAAGCCTGCGGTGGTCCCTTGTCTCATAATTTGCGACAGGACAGATTAGTAGATCTGGGTGAATACCTTCAAAAGTTGCCCTGTATTAATGTGAAATTGAATGTGATATCTCAATATTTGAGCAACTGTTAGCTCCTATGTGGTGTGCTGGTACCAGGGATATGTCTGGTTTGGAAATCATGGCCTATCGTCCACAGGCTACAGATTCACAGTCCTTCCACCCCCAGCCTCTCCATGGGTAGCCACATGAAACAGTCACACCTCTTGCCACACCTTTTGGAATTACCCCTGACGAGAGCTCATTCCGCAGGCAGAGCTGGAAAACTTGATGAGCTCTGTATCTTTGGGAAACGAGCGTGCCAAAGCCAATGGAGCATTTGAGGAAAGGCTCACTGGAGTATCGTGTTTGCCCCACCATGTTGTTATTTCCTCCACCAATCAGACGCTTCTCTCTGAGCGACGAGGCAGCAGGGAAATACTGGGTCCAAAGACAGGATGACTCATCGCCCAGGGAAGATTCCAGGCCACACGGTTTAACGCTGGGGAAAGTTGATTGTGTCTGTGTGTGTGTGTGTGCGCGTGCGTGTGTGTGCGTATGTGTGAGCGTGTGCGTGTATGTGTGCGTGCAAAGCTGAGGAAAGTTGGCCACGCATTCAGTTGGCAAAGTTTTCACAGAAGCAGCAGTCTGTGGAGGAGGAGACGGGCTCTCTCACAGTTTGGTAGCTGGAGATGCGTGCAGGAATGTTGATGTGACTTCAAGCTTCTTGAAGCAGAAAGGAGATTGCAGTTCTAGTGAAAGCTGGCTGCTGAGGGTAAAGCATTCAGGCGTCCATTGCATGTTCATTATGGAGCTATCGCTAAAATCAGATCTATCCTGGATTGTTTTTGGATCCAACATTCTTATCCAGCATATAGACTTAAAGGAGACTTATTACATATTAATATATACTTACAGTATGGTCAGTGTGTGTGTGTGTGTGTGTGTGTGTGTGTGAACATCTGACCTATTCAGCCAGGCCATGTGTAGTGTGTAGCACACTCATATTACCGCCCTGTCTGACAATAAGGCTGCAGTGTGGTGGGCTGGCCTAATGGTTTCATTGTGATTCAGAATTTGTCACTGGCTCGTTAATCCATGACCCAAGCACATGGCGAGCTCGATAATTTCCACCCTCTCCACGAGGGTCTCGTCTAGCCTGCTGACTCCTCATTTAGCCCTCTGTCCATCAGCCAGCTTCTCTGCGGTGACTTTTTTTTGTCTGTCTGTCGAGATGGTTTGGGCTCATTTCCTGGATGGCGGGAGGGGGATGATGGGAGTGTTTCCTGCGAGGGAGGGGCAGGAGCAGTCCTCTCTGACCCCTGAGCCCTCCTCCGGCCTGTGCCTCAGCCCACAGGACACACTTCAGCTTTCCGGACCCAGCAGGAAGTCCGCGTATAGACACACAAACATTTTGTGGTCCATCCCTAGTCACACACTTCTGTTTGTTATCTGTTTCTCTCATCTCTGTCTTTCTATTTTCACTTCTCCCTCCTTCCGTCTTTCCTCACCTTTTCTCTCTTTCCTGTCCCATTTCCCTCCCAGTCATCACTCGGCTTCTCTGTCCCAAGAGCCAGGCAGCTGTCTCTTCCTTTGACGGCGGATGTTCTTTTTCTCTTTTCTTTATGACGCTAAGTAATGAGACACTTGTGGAACAAACACAGGTCTTTCGCTCTCCACATTTGGGCATTACAGCAGTCAGATGAAGCCACACATTCACCATCTGACATTTTAATTATGGCGTTCATGTGGAAAACCCCAGAGTAACCGTGTGCAATAGGAATCCAGAAAATAATTCCTGGATACACACTGTTTGTCAGTTTCTCGCGCCTATAAATAGACGCAATTGTTGCAGTGAACCGAATTGCTCCAGCGCAGTTATAAATAGAACGGTTACACTGCCTTAAAAACCCACGCGGGACAATAGCGTTTGTTTCGGCCACAAAGCCAGGTTGGATTAGGGACAGCCCTGGTGGAATTCCACCGGTGACTAATGCACCGCTGCCTTTGTGTGAACACTTTCATAATGAATCACTGCCTCGCAGTCACATCCCATAATGATTCCACCATAAGGTACATTCCACACGCTGAAAACCTACAATTCTGCGCCTACAGCTTTTAATCTTCAGAGACAGGCTGCTATAAATACAAAACAAAAACCCTATAATCATACATGTTGTTCCCTTTTCTTGAAATCGGTTAGTGAAACAAACACCCTCTAGCACTCTCTGCTTTCTGTATTTTTTTAAAATAGTGGTAAAGCTGATGTTTTTTTGGCGCTGTGGTGTTTAAGAAATGTATATAGACTTGTAAAAAGGTGCATACTTGAACCGATTTTCCTTTGATGATGTGCTTGTTGCTACAATATTTAAGTCGGTTAGTGGCTGTGGAAATGCACAGCCATGTATTATACTGTGGGCCTTATATGTCCAAATTGGCACACTTACCTATTACTGGGCATAAAAGCTGTATACAACTTCCATGCAACTTGTATACTCAATAGTAGGCAAGTACGCTGATTCAGACGCAGCCACAGACTCTAAGCATGCACTAAGTACATACACATACAATACTGCATTGCAGCACAATTTCATACAGAGTAGAAAGTTTGTCTCAGACACTTCAGTCCAATTTCACCAAGTTCAATTAACTACGTAAGTCAGGAAGAAAAATCTGCCAAGCTGAAGGTCTACGCCCTTGGAACAGGGAACCAATCGTATTCAAGGTCTCCCAGGCTCCCAGCACAGGAAACCAGTCCCAGCCTAGTTCTGACGCATTTCCCCCTGTACCCGTCTGCATAAGTAAAGCCCTGAAATGCCCAGGAGCCCAGCAGTAAAGTAAGTGGCCAGCTATGAGGGCACCCCTGTGACTCACACAGACATTAGCCCCTCCCCTTTTGTTCCTGTGTGTACCGCAATGGGTGGGGTAACATGAGGAGTCCCAACCCAGAAAATGCACTTCTGGCTCTCAGACTGCGTGGGGTGAGAACAATTTCCAGGCACTGTGCTTAATGGCACAATGAAATCCAAAGCCTCACTGTAATCAGCAGGGCAAAGGTCAGAGGTCAGATTTAAGGTGCTAGAGCAGCCCTTGCACATGGCCGGCTGAGACGTCAGCAGCCCCTGCTAGGCTCAGCAGACCTCGGCATGCTGTAGTGGAACCAGACTGTGGGCTGGGTTGAAGTTGCAGACGTGGCATCCATTAGTGCAGACAAGACCATCCCATAAAGAAATGGCAGTATTGAGTGTCAGCAGCAGATCTCCCTCTCCCTTTTCTCTTCAAGTGACGCTGGTGGGTCTGGGAATACTGCAGCCAACAGTGGAAAATCTTGCAGAGAATTTGTCTTCTGCTGCACTGAGTGTTGAGGCACAGCAAAGGTGTGGGGTTTGGAGCCCGAGTGCTGAGGAGGGGCCTGTGCTCTGGGCTCCAGGCCCCAGGGTGGGGCTGTGGGCATCTGTGGTGCCTAACAGGGTGGAGCTGTGGGCTTGTGAGTGGAGAGTGACAATGTGCTTTTCTCTTTTGAGCAATGCCCATCTCTATATTTAGCTCGTGCCTTTACCACCCTGTACTTTCTTTGCCTGTGTCTGGCTTTCTTACTGCAGAAATCCCCCACCCTTGCCTTTGCTTTGAAATATTTTTCCACCATGCTCATGATTCAACTCTGCCCAGCGTCTGGGTAGAATCACATTTGCTCGCTAGTTTTGGTTCACCAGTCACCATTATTTCGATCTGTTCCATGTTCAGGCCTGAGCTGGCTGTTGTCATTTCAGACACAGTGAACCATTACTGATAGCTGGTGGTGATAATTTAGGCATGTGGAATCTGCACAATCTGTGCACTGGTTCACTACATCATAATGACTGAGCACTGTAAACATTGCACGTAATGCAAGACTGGCATAGCTGGCTCAGGTCCTAGGTTCATACCAGTGAAATCTCTTAAGTGTGGGAGGTAGAGTTAAGATATAAACTGACTGATTTTTGACTGCTCTTAAGAAAACATTTGGGTGGCTACATTAGCATAAAGATTAAGATTGTGCTTTTACTCAAACCCTGCAGCTATTTTTTCCTCATTACAACTAAAATAAGTTCAGGAGGAACACTATAAAGATTCTGCTGCCACACGTACAACTATAGGAAAAGGAACCCTCTGCTACATTAAATTTGACCCAAATATTAATAGTACAGAACAATCAGTAAATGCCTGTAGATGATAATCAGAGAAAGGTGAATACCCTGTGTTGCTATTGGCCTCTGGCTGGCATGCGTTCATAAATAGGTTTTACTCTAAAGTTCACGAAAAGACCAGAGCGAGTTATTTCTCCTGTGTCCAGCAGGAGACATGGTTTCCCAGAACCATTCTGTGCAATACTCTTTGACCATAACCTTGAAAATGTATTACTTTAACTTTACTTTTCTGCTGCACTGCTTTTGAATACTTCTGTTTCTGGTATATCTACATTATTTTCCCCAGTGGTCTTTAAGGCTTAAATAGATGGCACTCCTCATCAAATAACAAAAATAATTACACATTGCAGAAAGGAGGTCAGTGGTTTGGTTTGTACTAACCCTACATTAATGCTGGTAATGACTCACAAAGAAATGATGTCTTTCCATTTTTCCTTATGATTATTCTAATATATCAAAATAACCAAGCAAGGGATTCACTGAAATTTTGTGATCTTTCAAAAATATATATATATATATTTTAAATATTTTTTAAATATTGTTTAACATATTGTTTAAATACTGTTTTTAAATATTTTTACTCGAGGGGGAAAGCAATCAAACATCATTTTTTAACGGACATTTCATTCAGCCATATTGTGCACAAAGATATACTGTTATACACATAAAAAAAATATGGATCCTCATAACTTGTAAAGCTACATCCTTTCTCAGGGACTCAGTTGTATATAAATTCATGTGGTCTCATGATCCAGAAATGGAGTCAGGACTGTGGTTGGCCATGCCTGTTTCTGCAGAGTGGAGAGTGGCTCTGCAATGTGGAGAGAGCTTCTGTAATGCGGAGGGTGTTCTAGGCTATAATTGTCCCCATAATCATATGTTCCAGAGGAATGCTGGGTATTTATCTGTTTCCGCTGTGCTTCCTGTGTAGATGCTGCAGCACCCACAGGGTGCCATAGGAACTAATCGCTCCCATGTGCCACAAGGCAATGACTGTTTGTATCAGACCCGTTTTTAGAAGTATGATGCCCCTTGCAAAGAAAATAAACAATAATAAATGACGACTTATTGGATTGTGCTCCGTAACATCAAAATATGTCAAAAGCAGGAAACAGCTTGCATTGTTCATTTAATTTAACTTGAATTAAGAAGTTGTTTTTTCAAGTTTATTCATTTATTTATTTATTGATCCCTATTTTCTCAGGTTTTTCACAGGTCGGTTTGCATTTGTTCATACTCATTGATGAAGCCTCTGTGAATTCAGGAGGTTGCAGAAAAGCACGTGCTGCTTTCAGCTCAGTAGTCCTCCAGATAAGCTTTCACCCTGACCGAGTCTGAGGATGGCACTCCATGTGTAGTCTCTCTCTCCCGGGGATGCTGCTGCCAATTATGTGCCATCCTGTGGTGCCACAGCCAGCACGGGCACAGTTTGAGTCGCTATCGAATCGCTAGTCCTGCCCACACACTAGAGCCTTAATAAAGTAAGCCACACTGCAGTCCTTATATTTTCATTGATTAGAAGTGATGCAATTTTTATGTTTTTTCTCTCATTGTAGACAGCTCATCACAAAGTGTCTTTTCAACAGCTAGCGGAGGATAAAGGGCCCATATTGGGGAGCTAGACAGTTTGTGTGTGTGTGTGTGCGCATGTGTGTGCATGTGTGAGTGTGTATATGTGTATGTGTGTGTGTGTGTGTGTGTGTGTGAGTGTGTATATGTGTATGTGTGTGTGTGTGTGTGTGTGTGTGTGTGTGTGCGTGCACGCATGTGCCTGTGTGAGTGTGTGTATGTGTGTGTGTGTGTGCTTGTATACGTGTGTGCCTGTGTGAGTGTGTGTATGTAAACATTAGGGAGTAGGAGTACTGTGACAGAGGGGATTAAGCAGCAGGGTTCTTCACCAGGTAGAGGAGAGACTCAGGGGAAGATGGTTATCTATCTGACAGCTGTCAGAGGACATATACACCGAATACAGACTCAAAGAGAGAGTCCTGTGATACAGGCAGCTTCCTTTCTTCCTCCCTTACACTCTCCCCTTCTCCTTCGCTCTCTCTCTCTCAGTTTCTCTCTCCCCCTCCCAACCTTTTCTTTCTGAAACACAACACTCGTAATATGCAAATTACCTTTTATCTAATATGCAAATAAACGTTTCTTTTTGTAAAAAAGCCTTTAGCTTTGAATCAATCCTTCAGGATGCTATGTGAAAGAACACATCAAAGAAGAACTACATTTTTACAAACTCGAATGTACACATGACCGGACGGCTGCATGAACGGCTGCATGTCAATATTTTCTCACAAGGTCAATGCACTGCTTTCGTCCGGATCCCAGGGCCCACACGGGGATCAGGTTCAGAGCTGCTTTTGTCCTTAATCTCCTGCCCTCAACCTTGAAGTTTTCATTCAGGTGAAAAATGAAAACATTTCTTTGTGTTGAGATAAATTCTTTGTACTTTGTACTGCATGTACCTGAGGACCCACACACCCCTCCCAGCCCTGCCCCTGGTGGCCGTATGACCTAACTGCAGAGAGACCAGGGGCCTACTGCATGTTTTGGGAAGTAAGAGTGGGACCTTTCCGGTGAGACTGGACAGGAGAGGATGTGTCTCTTCCTTTGGGCTCTTAAGTTATCCAGCTGCTGCTTGTAGAGCAGGCTTCTCCACCCCTAAATTCCAGACCTCTGGGGTCATCAAGGGAGCAGATTTTTTTTCCCACCTCTGACTGGATGTTTTCTCAACCAAACTGTCCTCCTTTCACCAAATCTTCATGACTTTGTCTCCCACATTTCCACTTATACTTGCTTTAACTAACTCCTGTGCACCACCCCCCTCCCACCCCCTGACACACACACACACACACACACACACCTAACTCCACAAAACACAAGGCACATTCCCTGCATTCTTGACACTAAACAATACCATCCTTTGTCCAGTAGCAGAGAAATCTCATTGGTGCTCCTGTGATCTCTGGTCATGCCCTGTATTGGGTGTGTAAGGGAGGGTGGGGGGGGGGGGATGAGGTGCATGCTGTTCTAGTGCACATTCTGGGAGGCTGAAAGACAAGCTCTAACCACTGGGGCCAGAGCCTGTGCCAACATGAAGAAATCTGATGGATTTATTCAAGACATCGTTTAAACTGTGGCTTGTCCCTTGTATCTGCATAATCTGCATTCAACTTTTTTCCGTTTTTTCTTTTACTTCTTAGACAATGATTTTCTTTCTCTTACTCAGCTTTTCCACTCCCACACTCTTTTCTTTTTCGTTCTGCATCATCCATATCTCATATTCCCCTATTCTATCTCTCTCCCTCCCTCTTTTTCTCTGTCTCCCTCCCTCTCTGTCTTGTCTACCTCTTTTATCAGGGCTTTTGCCCGCGGGGCAGGAATTTGAGGCTTAGCTCACTTATGCAGGCACAGACAGGTCTGTCTCGTGAAGGGGAGCAGGTACTGAGAGGGCGAGCGAAAGAGGCAGACAGTGAGACACCGTTAGTATTATGCAAAGTTGTGATTGCTGGATGCAAAGTTTCTAGCTTGCGGCTGAAGAGGCTGGTGTATTCATATCTGCTTTATTTCCTGATCTCTCCGCAATGGAGACCATGTCTCCACCAAACACCTGGCCAGAGGTAACAATCTCATCCAATTTTACCGTTTCCTATTTCACAACAGCTTTCACTGCTGCTAATTGCTATCATAGCTACATCAGAGTGTTTTGAGGTATATTTTCTTATGATGAATATGAAAGTTTTGTGAGTACTATGGGTGATGATAGCTTGGCTATTGCTGTGGAGGCAGTGCTGGACATTGACTATAAATGAATGTTTATTTGGCATCCTATGCATGGCTTTTAAAATGCTATCTGCTTAACTGTTTTATATGGTGCAGCACACATTGCCTTGGTTCTTATTCTGCTGAGTAAATCACATACGTTATGTTACGTTTTGATAAAATTATATGCAATGTGTTTGTAAACAACATGTGCAATAGGTTATGTGGTCTGAAAAAAAAATCATAACCTGTTTTTCCACTGAGGCTTGATTTCAAGGCTACACATAAATCCTTACCATCCTGGGTTCTTACACAAACTAGGATTATCGCAGTTACTGCAAATTACTGTGACTTGCTCTGGGTATTGTTAGAAGCAATGTGACCGCATGCTTCCATTGTTACACAAATGAGAAGCCGGGTGACTTCATAAAGTCAGTACAATACTGATATCGTTTTTCTCCACTTTTCGGTCCTTCTGCAGTAATACACGTTATGGCTTTCGGGGAATGCTGTACATACACATTCCAAATAAAGGTGCACAGCCTTTTTGTGTTTGTTTAGTCTAATCCCAAAGCGTGGATGTTCTGAGTAATGGGGGTGGAATTTGGAAAGGGGATTTTTTGGAGAGGCAGAAGAGAGATAGAGAGAGAGAGAGAGAGAGGCTCACGGTGTGAGTGTTGGCTCAGGGGAGCCTGCAGGGAGAACCAGCTGTGATTGTTTGTAGGTTGTGAATCTTGTGCGTGTGCGGTCGAGCTGAATCACCACCATGACTCACAAAGATGTGGAACCAGCAGAAAATTACAGACAGGGATGATAAACCTTCTTCCGGGCCAGACACACACGTAAGCGTGTCTTTATTTTGGTAATATTTCCCAATTAAAAAATAAAACATTAGGTTCACTTGAAAATCTTTTTTCAGCTAAACATACATGCATGTTACTGAAGACAAACTAACAAGCATGTGTGTTTTGTTGTATTAAAAAAAAAATAATTGTCAGACATACAAAATAAACTTACATGAATTAAACTAATTTACAGCCTTTGGAATAAAGGATATGAATTCCACAATGTTGAAAGGGATTTAGCACAGTCGTTGTTGGGTTCTTGTTGGATTTGGTTGGATCCTGTTCATGTATGTTCTGCTCAGTTTGTTATTTGAGTTGTAAAAGTCAGAGTCTATCTTCAGAAGAGCACTAAACAGAGCGTAGCTGTCTTTGAGCCTCTTTGAGTCAGCCAGCCTTCTTTTAATAGCCTGCAGGGCCAGATTTGCCTAATCCAGCACACACTGTATAATTGGAGCAGGAATCCGCCTGCTTACTGTCCCGTCACTCTCAGTCAACATACGTGAAATGCCTGTAGAATGGGTCACTTACTTCCATCTTCCTTGGCATTTGTCATTAAAGAATTCAAAATTCTGGTTAACAAACTTTTCAGAAGGTCTAAGTGATAATATTTCATTTTTAGGACACTCTGACTCCAGTGTCTGTAAACGGTTTATCTGGAAAGCCTGTATCCAATACTTCCCTCCCCACCACTATGAGCACTCCAACCTCTGTCCAGCAGTATGCATACAAAATGCAAAATTTGACAGGAAGTATATATTCATATAAAAGTACCTTTTAAAAAAAAATCTAATCTTATATGAATATTTCCTTAATGGTCAATATTTAAGTATGAAAACGACTATTCATACTAACAATCTCTAGCTATGAAGCAGCTTTGGGAGAAATTTGAGAGTTTCCTGACAAAATGTTTGATATCAAGGAGAGAGGGGGATAGAAATGACACTTGGGAATCCATCATCCCCAGAAAGTGTGGGCCAGTGTGCAAAACAGGAACAGGAATTAGGAGCAGACTGTGATTGTCATCTGCCCATTGACTTTCATAAAAATCTAAATAATAAAGATAGAATCATGACTTCCAAATAACCGAGATTTTACTTTCACTCCAGCAGGATTTTCATGATTTAGATGGTGTGATTGACAACGAGGTGGACATGGACCGTCTGAACAGTAACATTCCCCAATGCGGTCGACAGACACATCAGGTCTTGCAGGTGAGTTGCATTGTTGGCACTGTAGTCCTGAGGGCTTTCATATACTTGCGTTTGTCTCATTCTGCAGGTTGAGAAGGGGCGGGGTATTGGGATTAATAGATGTGCTGGTTGGCTTCCTAGTTTTAAAAAAACCTTCTCATGGAGTTTATTGAATATTTTTGGCAAAGTATTGATTGACTTATACCCAAACTTTTTTTTAAAAGAAAGACAAGTTTTGAAACCAATCTAGGGTGAAATGCTAATTGCGTAAAAAGGAATGTTTTCCTTTTGTTTTTCTATGTCATAGACACCCACAAAGTAATGAGTCTGTTTTGACAGAACGTAGTGCAACTGGCAGTAAGACCTCTGTTCATTGCCTGTTGCCCTGTTTCCCAGAATGCTTTGCTGAAAAGGCTGTTCGAAATGCGAAGACCTTGCTTTTGCCCTCCAGTATCTGTACTGGTACAGCACTAAAATGTCAAAGGTGACGATGAGCAAATGGGAATAAAGAGCACTGAAAAAAACGGAAAGAGTAAAGATTAGAGAAGAGCTCTAATCAGCAGGGACGGTAAATGTCGGAGGCTGAAAGGTGGGTTTGAGAGAGTTTGAAGTCAAATCAAATGGTAATGACCGTTATGTGTCAAACATTAAAGGGCATGGGAAGTGCGGATTTTTCTTCACTTTATTCCCCACATGAAAATCTTGTGCTGGAATGAAACATCACAGCGAGAGACATTCGACTAATTATATGGAAGATAGCGAGAGAACCTGAAAGAATCTTGAAGGAACTGTTAGCCTTTTTAATGTTGGGTTTTCTGACTGCCGTTATGGTCTTTCATCTCATAATCAGGCAGTAATCCCCCACAGACCTGAGTAACCAGCACAGTTTTCATCTTCACTTCTCTGTAGGGCTGTTCGGAACAAAAATCTTGCCAGGCAAGGAAATAAAGAAAATTGATTTTTCAGGCAACATTGTCCTTTAGTTCAGTTAAGTCCAGCGATGTAATCCTCGGAGAATTAGGCTGTGTCTCTCATTACCTCTCCACTTGCTGTGGTCTTGTTCAGGGACACTCCAGCCGCCTAAGCTATGCCTTTACTAGAAAACTGTGTTCAGCTGACTCACAGAGCTGGAGAAGCTTGCCAGAGCCAGGAGATGTCTGTTAGTAAGGACTTTCTGGCATAGTGTTCTGTCCTTCTCTCTCACCGTAAACAAAATACTGCTAGGATATTTTCATCCAAATAGTGGTCGTTCTGTCCCCAAAGCCGACCTGCCTTTGGGTATCAGTTACAGAGCATGTCTGTCCCGGGACCTTCATCTCATAACCCTCTCACTGGAAATCCTCTTAACCCTCCCCTGCTCAGCTGATCTGCCTAATTGGACCCCGGATAATCCTATTTGCGGGGATCCATGGATGGAACTCCCACGATTTTTCCCTAAAGGAGAAATCCGGCTTTAACGATCAGCCGCTGTTTTTGGAGGACCACATGGGAGGTTCAGGGGTGCAGGGTCTGGACTGTCACTGCTGTTGACTCCAATTCCTCAGGATGTATTAGCACTATACATTCATTTATGAATCGTGTTACCATGACAATCCCAGTATGGGTTCTTGGAGTTCCATAGCACACTGAGAAAAGCTGTACGAGTGCTGAGCACTAGACATTGACTTTACATGTACTTGAGAGAGACTATAGAGGTGTTTCGCTCTAGAGAGGAGCCAAACATAACTGTTTCCATCTCAACTGCTCTATAATGCTGTTAGGAATAATCTTTTATTTAAATCCATGTGATTTTATCATGTTGTTGAAACAGAAGTTAGCATTAACTCTGTTAGGATAAATGTGAATTTCAACCATTGATCTACAGAAAGAGGACAGTAGAGAACAGCTGTATGTGGATGTCAGACATTAAGGAAGTTGCTGTGTTACACCCCTGCAGAGCACCCCTCTGGACCTGATAGAGACTGGGAAGGCATTAAAGGTCCAAGCAGAGCGCCCCCACCTGGTCAGCCTGGGCAGTGGCCGTCTCAGCACGGCCATCACTCTTCTGCCGATACCTGAGGGTGAGTCCCTTTTTCCCTCTCTCAGGAAGACTGAGTGTGTAGCTAGGAACTAGGCTCCCACAGCTCTGTACAACAATAATTTATTTATTTAGCTTTTCCACTGATTTTCATATTTCTCTAGAACTGAAACCTGAAACCTCCTCTGATATTCAAGAGTAAAACAAGTACTTTTCACAGTCCACCAGCTGACGCTTGCAGATGATGCTGCTGCTCGTTTTTTTTTTTTTTGTCAGTGCTTTTATTAAGCTGAGCTTCTATGGGTTGTGAGAGCAGCTGCACATAGCCAATTGTGCCTCTTGAACAATTGGTGATATACACGCAATTGCGGACACAGACACAGACACACACACACACACACACACACACACACAGGCATTGGCCAGGGCTGAAAATATTCAATACAAAGTGACTCGAACATGGGCAGAGGTCAGAGGTCAATGCTTTGCACATCCATGGTGCTGACTGCCAGCTCTGCCCTGGGCCCCCCCCTCCCCCTCCCCTCCACTACAGCTCCACCCCTCGCCTGAAACCTGCACACACTCACATGCCTGGTAAAAGGACAGGGGTGGGGGGTGATGGGTAGACTGTGGCCTGACCCTGTTGTCACCCCTGTTTCTGTATGCATGACAGCAGGGGGGTGCTGGTCAGTATAAACCCTAAAAAACCCCCATCCCACAAACCTCCCACATCTGTCGCCTATATATAGTTATTCATTTGGGCGATTCCTTTATTCAAACTGGTGTTTATGTGTGTGTGTGGGGGGGGGAGGGGGTGGACCAATCCAAATGAAATGTAGCCTGTGGGGTAGTGGAGGAGGGGTAACAGGGCGGTGCATGTGGGGGTCTTGTGGTTTGGTGAAAAGGCTTATTGCACTGCACAGTGACACTCCCAATTCTCGTCCTCTTGTCTGGGGCAGGTGAGGGGTGGAAAGGGGAAACTGAGCTTGGCCCCTGTAGAACCAGGAAAAGTCCTTCTGTATGTATTTACCTGGAAAGGCCAGCTGAGAACTCACTTCTCAGTTGCATTGATGACCCGAGGTCTCAGGTCAGAGTTCCGATGCAGTGCATGTCCAGACTAGAGAATGATCCGGCAGGCGATGTCACTGCTGGCAGGAGGTGGGGAGTGGCTGAACAGTCACATTTTCCTGGTGATGCTTTACTTGTCTCCACAATGCCCCAATCAGCTCTACATAATGGCCATAACCCCTTGTCATGAGCAGACATAGAGGATATTATGCTCAGTTAGCAACAAGTGACATGAGGTTATGAAGCATGTAGCAACAGGTGTTATAATGCAAGTGAAATAACTTCAAACATCACATCTAATGTCCAAAACAGTTTATATAAGCTGATTGCAATATCCATGTTTGCTTACCACATTGATGAATTATGCAGCACATATTTGGGTATTATGAAAGCTACATATAATCCACTTCAATTAAAGTGTTACCATTTTCCAAAAAAAGTGGGAGGCCCTTCCTAGTTAATACTTCAGTTATTTCACTTACAAGTAATCCATGATCAATATGATGCAAATGGTACAATAAAATCTGTTTTCCAAGAGTGGAAAAATAATTCAATGGGATTCTAGGTGAAGGTGAGAAATGGGCTTTGTGTGTGCTCAGACAGAACCTTTAAGATTACTTTTTAAACTAACAGAAAAGGTGTTTCTTTTGGGTTTTATGTTTTCATTTCAAAACTTAGTAGGTACGTATCTCGAGTGATTCACATTCAATCCATATACACAGCTGGTTATTTTCCTGAAGCAGTTCATATTTAGTGCCGTGCTCAAGGGCACAATATCAGAGCACCAGCTGGGAATCAAACACACAATTGAATGTAGAGTCGGTGGCTCAGTTTCCTATCCATTAAACTATACTGCCACCAAGAGTTTCAATCAAGGCAGATATACTTACATTAAACTATACTATACTGCCACCAAGAGTTTTAATCAAGGCTGATATACTTATTGAACCTGAAAGTCACTTTGGAAAAAAAGGCCTCTGTGAATGAATAAAGTTAAATGCATATTATTATTATTATTATTATTATTGTTATTATAATACCATGTGGCTTGTTGTTCCAGGCAGGACTACTGTGGGCCATGGAGCCATGGACATCGACATCCAGGGCCCCGGCGTGGCAGCCCAGCACTGCTACATCGAGAACCGGGCCGGAGTCATCACTCTGTACCCCTGTGGGAACCAGTGTGCCATCGACGGCCTGCCCGTCACCAAACCTGTCCGACTGTCGCAGGGTAAGAGTACACATAGACCAGCACCGCAATGCTTAGAGAACATAATGCAGACCACACCTCAAGCCACCGCAATAAATATATACATTTATTACAGATGTCTTATGTAAGATTACTTTCAATTCAGTATTTGTGAATATAATTTTTTTTTACAAATGCCATTATACTTTAAAAAAATAATAATTTTCTTTTGAAGATTCTTGTTCTTTGCATTGTGAAAAATTGAAGCCAGAGGCTTTTCTCATAATAAGAAAAAAAGTTTAATTTAAACAATATCCAGCTAGCATTGCTATTTTAGGACAATGTTAAAACACTGAATTTGTGACCTTGAATGTGTGAATGTTGATCGATGCATCGTTGCCTGAAACGCAATACAAAGCAAAGAAAGCCTACCTCGATAAAAGAGATATCCACTGTGCTACCCTACCATCCTGTAAGCCTTCATAGGCCATGTTTATCTGAGCCGGGAGAGCAGAGGAGGGCCAGCTCAATAAGCTACCTCACGATTATGAAAACTACTTTAAAAATGGATGAATATTGGCCTGCCTCAGAATCGATACGGAGCGAGCAGGAGGAGAACCAGTAAACACAGGCGCCTTTTTTCTTGATTGAATCTCCGAAGGGATGCTGATGTTCAGGAGTGTTTCCACTGGTGGAGATCGAATCGATTGCCAGCGTGTTTTTATTTTTTATTTTTTATGTCTGAGATGCAGTCATCTTCTGAGCAGCGATTGGACTGATAGTATATGAGCAATCATTCGCCGCTTTGAACATTTTGTTTTAAAGTTGTTTGTGAGCTGCAGCACTGTGGTCTGTTCTCATCGCCCGGACAAGTACATAAATAAGTTTTATGGATAAACAGACCGCTAGTTTATCTCATCCTGCTCAGTGCAATCACTTTGTTACTGTGCTGCCTGGCTCAGCTTTGACAGAGCTATAAATGTTAATGAATACTCAGTCCTTATTCATTCTGTTTTGTATGGGATTTTGGCAATTATATGTAATGCCTTTCCAACAACTGTGTCAGACGAGATGGGTTATGCGGCAAGGTACTTCAAGGTCACTGTGTTCCAGTGGAATGGTTTTAATCCTATTCCAACAGGATGACTAAAACTTTAGATTTAACTGCAAGTTCCTCAAAACACTCTGGACAGATAATCAATATGGATGTCTACAAAGATAAGCAGAAAACAAAAGATGCAGTGATTTGATATTCAGTCAAATGAATACTCCACGAAGAATGACTTTTCCATGGTTGTGACAACATCACCATGAAATCTTTTATATTAATATACATGTTTTCATTGGATGCATTAACTTGATGTATGTCTTGACAGTGCTTTTCAGGACGCACTCTGTTACAAATTGTAGGCCAACTATAAACAATGCACTCAGAAGGACTTTGGGGTGGGGTTCCCCACATTTCCTCTTACTTTCGGATTTAATCTGTCTTCTAAAAGGAGAGAGCAACACTGGAATGGAGAGACTTATTGGAACGATACCCTATTATGAACCCATTGTCGATTAATTCACTGCACTTTTTAAATGTTTTTTTTTAATGATTATAATCTGTAGCGAGGGCTGTTGGTATTATTATAATATTGGTATTATTTTAATTTATAGCATACCAGGGAAAATACAGATAATATTTTCTTTATTTTAAAGTTCATGGATCAATCATAAATATAATATTATTCATAGAAATGATTTAGAGCATGGATAAAGATACGGAATGCGACATTAGGATATTAGGTTAAAACATACTACATAACCAACTGACCAAAATCAGATCGAATTTATGTGAACTAATTACACTCCCGATTCCAATGATTGGGATTTCGGTCAGGCAAAGACAATGCTCGCATTCCGCCGTCCTTTAAATAAAGCATATTCATTTTCCGCAGCAGTGAGGGAGAGACGATGGCAATCATTGCGGAGTGGTTTGTGTCGTTTTACAGAATTGTGAATAAATTTGAATAAATTATCTTTGCGAAGCCATTCGGGAATTATTTCGATCTCCCAATCCACATTTCCTTTAAGAAAATAAACGCTTGCCACACCTTTTTGTATTTTTCCTTCCATTTGTTTAAGTAGCTGAGATTTGGCGGCGCTGAGAGTGTTGGTTGTAGCCTGTGCCACGCATACCTCCGAGGATTGCACATGGAAGCTCTGACTCAGGCAAGAACTGTCAGGTCTCTCTCTCTCTCTCGTCCTCTCTCTCTCTCTCTCTCTCTCTCTCTCTCTCGGGAATTATTTTGAGTCAGCTACACTGTAACAGCTGTTCTACTACGCGGAGCACGGTGCTGTGGCCAGTGCGTTTTATGAATTGCCTTGCGTACCATTAGCACCCAGGCATTTTGTTGAAAATGTTTTGAGCAAGTAGAGAACATAACGAAAATCGTAAAGGTGAGGGCGAAGGGGAAAACTTTACATCAACGGGGAATAACTCTTTGGACAACCACAAAGTGTATGAAGATATCTTGCCCACCAGGCGCGGACTGGACTTTTTTTTTTTGTTTATTTATTTATTTTTGGATCGTACTAATGGCTTTGAAACATATTCCCGATATACTGGGCACACTCGCAATGGATTGAAACGAGCAATCTGAGAAGACAGGCGCTATTAACCAGATCTACTGGCAGAAGGATCGTAAGTAGCCCACGGGAGAATAATGCTTTACTTTATTTTCATAACAAAGCCGACAGGAAAAGCAAATGCTGTGTCATCTTTCTTCTCCGCTACAAATAAATAAATAAATAAATAAATAGACTTTAGACCTAAAAGGGGCAGATATGATGGTAATTCATATGGGGCTTTCTTTTAATATTTCCTTTGTGATGGTATTTTAATTGAGAGTATTTTGTATTCAATATGACAAAACTCAGACTCGTGTATGTGCAGTACCACGCTGTGCGCAAATCTGAATTTGAATTTGAATTTGAATTTGAGATGCCAATTAGCTGGTGTGTGTGTGTGTGTGTGTGCGCGCGCGCGCGTGTGTAACAGTGTGATATGTAATAAAACTTATGGTTTGCTTGTTGTGAACCCTGTCGAGGCCCCTGTGTTCAGAGTAAATGAACTCTGTAGACTATGATTTCTTTAAACCTAAAATGACTCATGGAACTGACTGTTCCAGACAACTTAAATTTTCTCCAGTTGGGTGTGAGGTCCTTTACCACTGATGAGTAACTTTTTTTTCTTCTTTTTTTTTTTTATCACAGTAGGGTTTTAGTGGTTTTCTCTGGGAAAATGAGTTGCCAAATTGGGAATATAAATTGTGAATACGCAAAATTTAAATGGTCCTCGCAAACAATTCATGTCTCATCATCCTCATCATCTTCATCATCTTCATATTCACCTGTCTGTGGTCTCATGATACTCTGTCATACTCAATTGAAATATTCAAACTCATATATACTAAGTACTGTGTGTGTGTTTGTATTTTGCAGTAAACTTGTGCTGATGGTCCCAAGTCAAAATGACCTGTGTGACAGAGGAATGATCTCTTCTCAGTTCAACAGGGTTATGGGCTGCCAGTATATTATTACACGTCTATTCTTGGCCAGAGAGACACAAGAACTGTCAAAGTTGTGTGCATGTGTTCTCTGTTCAACTCACTAGACCTCTCCAGTCATCTGTCCTTCTCAAGGAGCACAAAGATCTCATTATAGACAAAGACAAGAACGTGCTGCATTGTGCCACTAGATCACTGCCCCCCGCACCCCTACCCCCTACGCAAACAGCCATCAGTCACCCATAGAGCTCCCCGCCTTTCTTCCTCAGAGCGGAAAGGCCTCTTGGCTTGTTCATGCTTGACCTGGAATCCCGAGTGAGCACGGCCCAGCCTGCGCTCTGTGTTTAGGGAGACATCTGTTGAGATGTTGACACACACACCGGAAGGATTGTCCTTAGTTATCTGTGAGAGGAGGTAAATCCGTTCTGTGTACACATCTGTCTTCAGGAGATTAAGTGCTTATTAAGCTATTAGCTGGACCTGACTTTTCTTTGGTGTGGAAGTTGCATGTTTTTTTCCTTTGATGAAATCTTTATGTTGTGCTTTTTTCTATCCGATCTGGAAAAGAAATACATGTAGTGACAGCGCCTCAAAACCTGAAAACCTTTTTTTTATTTAATTTGATTAGTCCTATGTGCTGCTGGCAAGTGAACACATGTCCTGTTGAAAACATGCTTTATGGCACAGGCCGAATCTAATCAAAGCCTCAGTGGAGTTCTGCCAGATGAGATATTGAGTCAGGAAAGTCAACTGCTCACTGAACAGTTGCAAGCAAATGCTTCTACAGTGTGTGGATTTTACACACGCGTGTCAGTGTTAAGTCACTAACCATGTTCTATTATAAACATCAGAAGATAAATTTAGCACAACAACCTGTTGTACTTTCACTGTGTGTTCGTCAAGTTTAGCTTAGAGAGACATTTGTTGGTTTTAATTTCTGTGGGCTTTTTATTGATCGAAAACGAAAGGGGTTTACATTCAGTTAACAAACAAATGTACAAATGCATTATTAATATGTTGGAATAATTTGTTGTCAGCCATGTGATCAAGTAGTGTTGATTACAGCTGGAGTTGGTAGGAACACAGTTCAGCATGGGGGGCGTAGATTAGATACAGCATCCTCTGTATTAGGCAATTAGAGGGCAGACAGGAGTTCCAGAAATGTACCTTTGCATACTGCAATGCACCACTACATTCTATAACACTATAGCACATCACTGCATGCAGTAATGCACCAATACACAGCGTAGCGCTGGAATTCTATTGGCCCGGGCTTAGTGTATCCAGTTCCACGGAGGCTGTGCTGGATGGCATTTGCCTTGGCTCCAGCGTGGCAGGCTTAAGCGGTCAGACTTGATGTCCCGTCTTTATTACTGCCGTAAAACTCGGCGGCGACGCCGTGGCAACTCCCTGCGTGCTTTCAGGCATCTCTTTTGTTTCCGCGGTCCCCGCCTCAGAGGATCCAGAGCGGAGAGAGAGAGACAGAGGACATGTTTATCTCTGTCAGGGACCGCTGATCTAAAACGATAGCCAGCCAGCACAAAAAAAAACCCCAAAACAAGCTGCCGTACGAACAGGGTCCTCAATTGTGATGGCATGTGAAAGTGGAGTCATTATGTTACAGAGCAGTACAGTCTGGGTATTTTTGTGTGAGCTGCTTAGTGGGCTGTGTAATGTTGGAAGTTGGGGGAAGGGGGGTGGGGGGGGGGCACTCTGTCCATTTGTCTCCATCTGGTTTCGCCTCCTCTGTTTGTCGGTGTTTACGACTCTGGAAACATCAGCTCTCCACACATATAGATTTACTGTGCCCACTTCCCGCTGGCACTCCTCATTCTTGGCATTCAGTTGCTGATTAACGGTGTGTGTGCCTGTGTGTCTGTCTGTGTGTCTGTCTGTGCGTTTGTGTGTGTGTGTGTGTGTGTCTGTCTGTGTGTATGTGTGTGTGTGGGTGGGTGGGTGGTTGTGTGTGTGTATGTGTCGGTGGGTGGTTGTGTGTTCAGCTATATATTCAACTGGGAAATCCAACCTGTGCAAACTCTCTGTAAGCGCTTTGTGGAAACACTGTATATAATCTGTAATGTAGCTTTCAATTCACTTCAGTTGAGTTTCTTTTGTGTTTTTATGTAATGAAATATTTGTGTACTTTGGTTGTGCATTATTGAAAACTGCAAACAGAGTAAACTGAACTGTGATAGTATTAATGTGTGTGTACAATTGAACAGAAAACAACGGATGTCAGGGATAATTTTAAAATTGTATGTGAATGTGAAGGAATACTGAGTTGGAGGAAAGCGAATATGTAGCTTACTAAAAATGAAATGGAAAAAGGTCCCTGTCTGTGCTTTCCTTTATGAAAACCGATGTCAGTACAAACGGCTATGAGGCCTTATGTCAGTACATCGGTGAGAAAATAATTGATTTCATTATATAGGAGATAAGAAGTCAGCTGAGGAACATATGAGATGAATATTGATTCCAGGTCAGGTATACTCCGGAGAGCTGGACTGTTTCCCAACCAGCCACTTTCTCCATTGACAGTCAGATTTATGTCCTCAGATGAACTGCCGTTTGACTGTTTAAGCCCGTCCTCCCACAAATAGCCCCATTACTTTTAATGAGGAAGTGGCATGGTGCCATATTTCAGGGAGGAGTCGCCCCTCCCTGTAAAGGGCACCACTTTCATAATGGGGGGGAGGGGGGTCCTTTCTGTGGCATGGCCCTGAGATTTGAGTCGAATGAACATGTCACATTCCAGCATCATGTCCCGTAAATCTGCATACAGAACTGCAGAGAGTAGTTGATGTAAACGAAAGGGGCAAGGGGAAGGGGGGGGGGGCTCATAGCCATTTGGGGGTGGGACAAGACCCCTGGTTGGAAACTCCATGTCCCTGTCTACCTTATACTGGATGACTAGCTAGAGTCTCTACATGGAGAAGAGCTCCATGGGAGGAGGGTATGAGGGAGTAATCTGATTCTGGGGGTTTCCTGTGAAGGGGGTATAGATAAGAGATAGCTCATTCTGTGACATCCTGTTTAAAGTGCTGTGCAAATACGTGCATCCCAGCTAGTCTCTCTGCAAGACCTAAAAAGGAAAGGGTCAGACTTCCTCAAAGAATTATGTGGAGGATCCCTGAGGATTGGGTGGAGAGAGATGGAGCCAGAGATTGGAGCAGGTGATGGGGAGAGGGCTGGTGACTACTTCTGTGTGTAGAGGGGGATGGTTTACCCAAATCTACTCAGCCAAATTCAAAGTTAAATAGCTAGAATGGAGACCTGGTCCTAATCTGGCAGGGGTTAGCCATGGGACATAGTGATACCCAGGAAGGATTTGAGGATTCTAATTAGGATTCTAGCTATATTCTTAGTCTAGCTAACAAAACAAACAAAAAAAATGCTTGAGAAATAGAAAAGTCCACTTTCATAAATGTCAGACAAACAAGTGAACCCCCCTCCCCCTCACTCGTGAGCCGATTTGCCTGGTGGTACATTCGGTAAATGAGGCCGGGCCGTCATTGGCTGAGACCCTGTGCAATTTCTGCCATTTTGTTTAGCTCATTCAGGGTTCCTTCTGCTTTCTCTTTTTCTGCTTTCAGTCCATCAGGAAATGATGACATTTTCACAATAGAACATTCAGTATTCTGCTGCAACACGATTATGATCATCTCAAAAAAATGTACAATAACTACAATAACATGCCTCTAAATCTCTTCCATCCTTTAAGATTGTGGTTAATATTGCTCTAAAATTTGATTTCTTTTTCACTATCCCAAGGAGATCATTATATCCTGATAAAGCTTTCATAAGCTTTTATACAGTAGCTGTCTCTGACATTTTGTTGACACACATATAAAGGGGAGATGACATACACTATATTCATATACTCATACAAAAGATCGCCTCATATTATTTCTCTGGAAGGGTTTGGTCTTGCATACGGTATGGTTTCACTCTGGTATTTCTGCTGTGGATATGTGCAAACGTGTGCTGCGATGTTGTGGATTACGGCAGGAGCCGGTGTTCTATGGGCTGAGGCTGTGTGGGGTTGAAGGTGCGGCTCTTGTCATACAGGATTGAGTTCATACCCTCACACTGCTCCCGTCCCTGCCCTGCTGGGGGCTTACCTCTGGTCACCCTCTGGCTCCTCACTCCTGAGTGAATCTCCCGGAAGTGGGAGGAGTCAGGGACGGGGCATGCCGTCACTCCTCTGGCTCCTCACTCCTGAGTGAATCTCCCAGAAGTGGGAGGAGTCAGGGGCGGGGCATGCCGTCACTCCTCTGGCTCCGCACTTGCATTAGACAATGTGAGAAATGCGGGCTTGTCCCTGGATGCGGTCGTAATGCTTATTTATAACTTTAACTCAGGAGGTGTTTATTTATCCCCTGGTGCTGACGAGCACCTGCTGCTTCCAAATTACACTCCTGCTAAAAGCCTGCGGCTTAGCTTGTGCAGTCTGGCACTTTTTCATAATGTGCCACGTACCAGCATGCAATACAACAGTCACACACATACTGGAGCCACTTTTATGTAGTTATACATCATACCGATTGTGTCGTTCCAGGTAGTTTACTGCACACTGAATTCACTTCACTTGGTTTTTGGGGCTCGATTATTGTATGGGGTAAACAAAGATTATGTTGGTTTTACTTGGTTAGGCTGGATCCTTTGGATGCTTTGGAGGAAAGCTCAATGAAACAGAATGCACTATAGGCAAATGCAATTCAACACAATATAAAAACTAAATCAGGATCGGTTGAAAGTTTAAGCGAAAACAAACAGAAAAGGTAAGTCTGAAGACCTGATTTAGTTTATAGTGCCTTTCATATGCTTGGGACTGGATTACAACTAGGTGCACAACAGATACAAGCTCTTCTCAGCACCATTTATAAGCACCATTTGTAGATCATTAAATATCAGTAGTTTCTGAATGCAGAGTATAGCTGGAAAAACAAGTATAATAATGGCCTTACAAGTATAATAATGGTCTACATGTATGGATTTATCCATTGTGAGCACTTAGAAAAGCGTCTTATTTTATTGTTCCCACAGTCAGCAGAGACCACATTCATCCACTCCAAGATTCTGTATTATGGCTGCATTGAGAGCCATTTGTGGCGAGAACAGCATCAATCAATCAAGCATCTCCATGCAGTCTTTAGAAAGCAATCTCTTCTTTCTAATCTGTCCGGATCAGGGTTCGGTGGAAGGGCGGCCGACTTGCGTTTTTGTGGTGGTTTCCATGGCGTTGTGTTTTCCATAGACATGCACACCTGTCAGGACCTGTGAAGTAAGCAGGAAAACAAGGCTTCAGGTGTAGGGAGAGTATGTCACTTAGAGCCTTGTTTTTAGAGTGACTGCTGCTCTGATAAAGGCTGTACTAAATGCTCTCTTCTCTGTCTTTGTGCAGTTTACAGACATAACATTAATCACTTTGTCAAAGGCTATTATATGTAAGCTCATGTATTAGGCAGTTGTGAATTTGCCAGGAACCTGCTTTTTATTCTTTGTAGTTTAAAAGGCTTACTCTCTCTGTGTCTCTCTGTCTTTATGTGAAAAGAAAATAGATCCCTAGTCATAGGTCTGTCCCTGAGACTCTAGTTTCATGAAGGCTTAGCAGGAGACACAGCAGCATGGCTCAGCATGTTTATGTTATATTTGTAATGGAAAGTGGCATTTGTTCGAAAGGTAACCCTCCCTTCTCCCTTTGCTGCAGGTTGTATGTTGTGCTTCGGACAGTCTGCTTTCTTTCGCTTCAACCACCCCGAGGAGGCTTTCAGGATGAAGAGCATGATGCCCGGTTCCAGCACAGGTTCGGCTGGTACCCTTAGAAACCACACAGGTAACTGCGTCAAACGCTCAGCTAACCCCACTGCTAACACAGGTAACCCCTGTGCAAACACAGGAAACCCCACTACTAACACAGGTAACTCCACTACTAACACAGGTAACCCCACTTCTCACACAGGTAACTCCACTTTAAAAACAGGTAACTCCACTACAAACACAGGTAACCCCATGCTGACACAGGTAACTCCACTGCATACACATATGATGATGTGATATTTTTGTCCATATTGGCAACATGGTGACATAAACAATGAATTCAGAGGGCACAGGTCCCAGTTCAGTGCAGCCGCAGCAGTCCAGAGGCTCAGACTGTCACAGTGCCACCCCGTCTCGCCTTTCCACTTCCGGCCCGAACGGAGAATGTTGCAACACGACCCATCTGGGGCACGTTCCCTCCATTCACATTTTACGAGGGTGCCGTTCCAGCGGCGGGGGCCTGCTCCCGTACACAGAGGTGTCAGTGTCCCCGTGCCGGGGGGAACCGCAGCAGCTTTAATGCGTTTTCTGCCAGTTCCCCCTTAGCTGGCTGTCAGTGGGAGAGCCGGCGCTCACACACAAAGAGGCCTTTGCCTTTCCTGCTCGGGTTTACGAGTTCCTTCCGCCTGAAATAGGCTCAGTTTTCCACAGATATTCATCAAAACACGTTCTTCCCAAATATGCTCCAAACACATTCCTCTGTCACAGAGTCCAGTCCTGGCTGTGCTCCTTCCGGGCCCTTGTACTGTACACAAACTGTGTTGCAATCAAATGATCTAAACTGTCTTTTTCATTTTTAAACAATTTTATGTTGTGTTGTGCTGTAAGTTTTAAAAAGCTCAGGTTCAAACACAGGAGCCTGAAACAGTGGCTCACTCTGACCTTTTAATTTTCATTTAAATTGTGCACGTCACCTGGTTGCCTCCTGCTCACACGTCTACCCAACTATCAGTTATTCACGAGGGGAAACATGAGCACTCACATGGCGTCATCTTTAATTACAGAGCACTGGCACTTTGCAGGGAAGGAGGGAGTGTGTGTGTGTGCGTGTGTGTGTGTGCGTGTGTGTGTGTGTGTTACAGTAGAGTACATTTTATTGTGATAGTGTAAATTAATTTGATCCCTCTTGGACTTCTACATAAAATTAAATTGACATTTAATATTTTACTGTTTTGCTGCAAAGGGTGGGGGACGGGGAGACTGGCAGGGTGTGAAAGAGGCAGAGAGAAAGGATAAGACTCATGTGAAAACATCTCCATTCTTCTCTACTCCAAGCTTTTTAAGTGTAACAAATGCAGAACAGGGCAGTAGATCTTATTACAGTTTTTTTTTAATCCCTGACATTTATATGAGAGAAAGACAGAGAAAGAGAGAGAGAGAGAGTAGTGAGATTGAGACAGGAAAGAGAATAAGGTGGACAGATAGATAAAGGAAGCGAGGGATACACTACTTCCATCCCTCCAGGATCACTTTATCCTAATTTGAGACTGGCCTTCTAACACACATCTTCAGAAATAGCACTGATTACCCATGGTAGCTTGATTGACATTAAACAGTTTACTGTGGAGGATTGGGAGAAAACACTTAGAAAAACAGAGCTGGAGGAATGCAGCAGAACAGAAAAAGGCAAAGCAATGTGTACAAAACAATTATACATACTGCTGTTATGTGTGAGATATTAATCCCAATGAGGCCTTCCAGTTATTTTGTTCTACTGGGAAGCCTCTTTGGGGTTAATGTCTCATTTGCCAGAGAGTCTATGGAAACATTTACACTGGTGACAGCCCTTGTCCATACTGTGTCATTGCAAAGGTTGGAAAAGCAAAAACTAGCATATTGGCCCGGGGGAAACAGACCAGCACTCTTCCTCCATCCTTCATTGACATAGACCTGCACTCTTTTAGATGTCCATATTCATCGTACTGTCCGTCCTTTATTTACACAGACTTCTTCCCTCTCTACTTTACACACACACGCACGCATGCACACACACACACACACACACTTTATTTTTTGTCAGTAAATGGTTAAACTGAACTTTTTTGGGTTCTGATTCAGGAATCACTTGTCTGTGCATATTTTTTTAGTTTTCCAGCATTTCCTGTTTTACATGGTAATTGCCTTTATGTGCTTGCAGGCATTGGTCCGTGTATGAACATGTACAGTGTCTGAGTGGTTTCTTATATCAGTGTAGAACTGAAGAATGACACGTTTTGTACAGTGTGTGTCAAGGTTAGCCAGATTCAGGCTCGATGTTTAAACTCTTCAGTCACTATTTTTAAAGTATGTTATTTGAATTCTTGTGGAGTTTAAAAAAAAAAAAGTTTTTGTGTTTGTGTTCTATTGACCAACACAGTTTTTTGCGTGCGATGAATGATATTTTATATATTTACGAATTTTTTGAGGAACCTACCGATTTTACAATGGCTGGCATCGAGATATTGGTGGGGTGGGTTGTTGTCTGTGGATTAATCCTGTTTTACCAGCGGAAAATTTACAGTGTCTCTTTAAGAAAAAAAAAAAAAAACTCGGAATACTGAAATAGTTCCCGCCCCTAAAGCTGGCGGTTCGTCACATCAGCACCGCGGACAGGGGAGGGGAGGAGATGAGCGAACTGGCTGCCGCCCCTGGCACTCAAAAAGGGGCTTGGATATCACGTCGGCAGCGGCGCTTAGACGTACCTGGAGGTGCCGAGTGCCGGGCACGGCAGGCTGCATTACACTCCGCGTATTCAGGTCGGAATGCGGAGCTCAGTCGTTTCTTTTTGAGCTTCACATAAGCTGTTCAAAACGGCTTAGTTGCAAGCTTATCCGCGTCTGTAAGTACTGATTATTACCGATGCTTTGAGGAGTATGTCAAGGCTGTGATCATCACGGGCAGTAACAGGCTACAACTGATGTAGCCTATTATAATTTGATGACGCGTAGCCTACAGCATTTTATAAACATTACGTAAACGGAGTTATTCATTAGGGATACAGATACTACTAGGCTATCTATCTAAAACGAAAAACAAACCCAGCGGCTATTTATTATATCTTCGGTTTAAAAAGCTAAACATTAGCTGGATGATAAATAACCAAACCAGAATTATTTAGTAATATAGGACCTATATGATTATAAGCATGGCGTTTGCATGAGTTTGGTCAGCTAAAAAAGAACAACTGACGAATTTAAATTTAATGTCTGTTCCGGATGCAAGGTTTAAGGCCAGGTTTGCATGTCTTCCTCGGTTCCGCCAGATGCGCGAAGAGCAGCCTAATTCATTATTTGTGAGGAGTCCTGCCGGGCCATATATTGTTATCCGGACACTGTTAAATTTGCGATAATCACATCACATTCAGATTAATTTTTAAATGTTTACTTTTTTATTTGTAGACGAGGTGATTCCATCATTAAAACGCTACAGTCTGTTGCTGTTGTCATAGTAGAATATGGAAGGAATTTGCATTTTCCGCCTTATTGGGAATTTGTCCGTTGTTGTTTTAGAATACAGTTATTTACCTATGTGACTCAGATCGGTTTAAATGTCACTGCGTCCTGTTTCGTTGCCGGTGAAGACAGTGACAGCACTACCCCTCTTGTGACTCTACAAATCCTAGGCATTGAGAAATGATTCATTTTACTCTTCGTGTGTTGAAAACACGCGATACACTGCATATCTGTAATTATTCAGGACCAGCAATACTATTGCTTTAAACGGCGAGAGCGCGTGTAGACTGTCCTTTTTGTCGCAGAACCGTCATGATACTGCCGATTTTCTTGCTCTCACTCACTGAATCCCGCAAACCGGTGTGCTAGGTGCTTGAAGATTAGGTCTGAATTGCCACTATTCTCGGGTTTGCTCTCCTGTGAGTCATGCCATAATTGGATTTGAATGGCACAATTTTCACTGACCTTTACCCGCAAACAGCCCTTCCGTCTAGCCTGGCTGGTGTCTCACTGGTTCCTCTCGCTGTGCTTTCATATGTTTACAGAAGGGAAAATAGCATCTTAAGCGACTGAATTTTGGGCAGTGATTTTAAGTTTAGCCACAGCTTCATATCACTGGAGGATTAAAGTGCCCAGATAGGCAACAGTTTATTACTCTTATGGGAGTTATCATAAGAACAACAACACTTTTACAATGTATGTAGCTGAATGGTGCAATTTCCCAAGGTGGAATATGCATGCTCTAGTGCCACTGTACCTCTTTGCTGGCTTTTTCTGTTGGTGCAAAATCTGTTGTCTTTTGGTGAACCACATGTCCAGGAGCATCATTTGAGCATATGCTTTCCCTCTTTGCAGACTCACGCAGCTTTGTCAATGGGAACCATCAATCAGCACCGATACACTGTGAGAGACCCCGCCCCCAGCACAGCTCCCTGGTCAGCTCCATCGAGAAGGACCTGCAGGACATCATGGACTCTTTAGTCATGGATGAGCCCCAGGCCTCCACCTCCCAGCCCAAGGTGGCCGCTGGCCAGCCTGCCCCTCTGTCGACGCTGTCCCCCATGATGAACGGGGGCGGGCGCTACCAGCTGTCCCCGCCCACCAGCCCGGGCGCCATGTCAGTGGGCTCCAGCTACGAGAACGCCTCCCCGCCCTTCTCCCCGCTCTCATCGCCCTCGGCGACCAGCAGCGGCAGCTACACCAGCCCCTCCCCCGGAGGCGGCCAGGACGCGGCCCCCGCCCTCCCCCCGGTGCCCGCCAGGTCCTCCAGCTACCACTACACCACCCAGCCCCCCGTGCCCCAGCCCCGCACCCTCCTGCCCAGCAGCTCGGCCGGAGGAGGGGGCCTCAAGGTGCCAGAGAGCCCCAGGCTCCAGAGGAAGGCCCTGCTGGAGGCCCCTAGGAGCCCCACGCTGGGCCGCCGGGGCCCGGGGCAGGACGGCGTGGGGGCGAGGGGCGGAGACGGCCCCAGACAGGCGCACGGGCTGCCCTCGCTCTCGCTGTCGCCGGCCGCGGGAGACGGCGGCTCCTTCGGGAGGGCCGCGGTCCCCGGGAGTCCCCGCGCGGCACGCAAGTTCCCCCCCGCGTCTCCCTCCCCCACCCAGGCCGGTCCCAGGACCAAAGTGAGCGTGGCCGTCCTCCAGGAGCGCCCCCCGAGCCCGTTCCGTGAGCCCGTGGACCGCTCGCTTACCTCCAGCCCGTCCCCCCGCACCCTCCAGCCCCCGCTGGACCCTGTGGTCCACGTCGTCCAGAGCGGGGCCACGCCCCAGCCCCTCCCGCCCGGCCTGCAGCCCCCGGCGAGCCCCCGCCCTGCCCGCAGGGCCCTGGAGACCGGCAGCTTGCTGCCCCCCCCGAGCCCCTCCCTGACCCGCCGCGGGGTGCCTGTGTTGCCCGGGGCGTTGCCGGGGGTCTCACCCGTGCTGCGCACCCCGGAGAGCCCCACGGGACGGCTGGTCCCGGACAGCCCCAGGCTGAGGCGCAGGACGGCCTCCCCCCCGGAGGAGCCTCTGGGGCCGAGGGCGGTGCGGGCCCGTAGCCCCTCCCCCACCGGCCTGCTGATGGAGGCGGGGTCTGGGCGGAAGGCCAGCTTTGGGAACGCCCTCTCCCCGGCTTACAGCCTGGGCTCCCTGCCTGGCTCCTCCCCTCTGTCCAGCCCCCGGACGCAGCGCAAAATGTCCGGGGGGGTCAGGGAACTAAGGGCCCCGCACCCCGGAATGCGGGAGCGCAAGAACAGCATCACAGAGATCAGCGACAACGAGGACGAGCTGCTGGAGTATCACCGGCGGCAACGGGAGGAGAGGCTCAGAGAGCAGGAGATGGAGAGACTGGTGAGTGAAATACAACAGAGGGATCCACAGCCCTGTAGCACAGAGAAACACAGGGATCCACAGACCTGTAGCACAGAGAAACACAGGGATCCACAGACCTGTTGCACAGAGAACCACAGAGATCCACACACCTGTGGTACTGGGAAACACAGGGGTCCACACACCTGTAGCACAGAGAAACACAGGGATCCACAGACCTGTTGCACAGAGAACCACAGAGATCCACACACCTGTGGTACTGGGAAACACAGGGGTCCACACACCTGTAGCACAGAGAATGGGTTTTTAATGTGTTGGGAAGGCACCTGGTTCCCATGACAACCCACTCTGCTGCCCCTGTAACCTGGCAGGGTGTGGGAGACTTCAGCAGTCACGCCCTGTGTTCCAAACCGCGGCCTGAACACAGATTTCACATCTCTTTTCATTTCCTTGCGATCTCTTTTAATTTCCTTGTAATGGCGTGTCTCTGGCCAGGGGGACGGGGAGGAGGGGGTGCAGTCTCTGTGCCGCGGAGGCAGTCTGATACTCCCAGCGGCAGCGCTGTTTACACGGACACTTATCGGCTGTCTGTCTCACAGTTTAATACCGAGGCCGCGTCTGCAATCCGACACGTGCGTTTGTCACAGCGGGACGCTTATCTAGCCTCTCTGATTCATTGATTTAAACGGATGTAACTTTTAGCATTTAAAATGATGCCGATTCTGCTGCAGGTATTAGGATGTGGGTTTATTTAGGCCCGTGTGCGCTGTGCTTTATGTTTGGCCGCTCCCCAGTGTGGTCTGGCAACACTGAAACATTTGTTGGCCTGCAGTGGCCTTTAGCTTTGCTCTTTTTTGAATCATTAGAGTTTAGGGAGCAGATTTATGTTGTTAGTCATATGGTTTCCAATTACTTTAAAAAGGAAGGAGGGGTTCAGTGGAGAGAATTCACTGAAGCAGAAACACAAAAACAGGGGAACATATCAGTTTTGGCAGCCCTCCTGGCTGTCTGATTATGGGCTATGTGCAGTTATGGCTCCAAATGAACTCTTTTACTTGGTTGCATTGGTAGAAGTAAGGAACACCAATGATTGAATAATTTAGGATAGTGCATTTGTCACTGTTGTCGTCGTGTCATTGCTGGAGACACACACAGAAACAAAATGGTGATTTGCTTCACAACACTGGCACATAGTTCCCCCCGCAGCAAGGAAAGTTGTCATTTTTTCTAAATTCCCCAAAACCCTTGATTGAGAAAATTGAGGGAGAAACAATGCAAAGTTGTGTAGTTCTGATAGCATTCTTTTTTACTGTCAGTCATTGCTTGAATGTTAATATTCAATAGCTTAGCTAGCTAGCTAACAGTAATGATACTGCATGCTAGCTGGATAACATTAACCAGCTAGAATTAGTCAAGTTAGCTAGATTAGGATATGTTCATAATGGAGGATTAGAGAATGTGAGTGTGTTTATAATGGAGGATTAGAGGATGTGAGGGTCAGTTTACAGTATAATGGAGGATTAATGGATGTGGAGGCTTCACAGATCTGTTGTAGACTCCTGGTTTGGCATATTGTGGTACATTTCATGCTAACCTTTCAAGGGAGCTCAAGTTTCTAGCCTACCTGTAGAGTAGTAGTGTGTGTCGGTTTTATCTGTAGGCCAGTAGTGTGTGTTGAATGTTTTACCTGTAAGGATGGAGTTTGTTTTGATGGGTTTAACTGTAGTGCTGCAGTTTGTTTTGAAATGTGTGTTGTGACTGACAGGCTAGTGAATGTCTCTGAAGCACGGAGCACCATCACCCCAGGGTTTTTGGGGGGGGGAGGGTGTATTGTGTCAGTTCTATTTTGGGACCTAGGGCCCCTAGGGGCCAGCTGCACGCGTGCCGCTGAGCTGAAGAGCTGCAACAACCTTAGAGCACAGCTCCGTCCCTCTCAGAGCCAAGCCCCTTTCTGCCAGCTCTGCGTTTTAACTGCTTTTACTCCATCCTCTCTGAAGTCATTTCATATCATTTCAGATTGTGGTTGCTAGGCAATGGCAACTGTTTGCCAGTTAACTCTTGTACTTGGTGGCAGGTTCTTTAATATGCCATCTCTCCTGTGGCGGGGGGCACAAGGCCGCGGGCACGGGGTCTTGGCGGACACGCTTGGCACGTGGAGTCTGTCTCGAGACAGCGCTCGGCTCTCCCCGCAGACAGAGATGACCTCACGGCTGGACAGGAGTTCTCATAATGACATCAGCGTTAATTGGCTCGAAGCGCAGACATTTGAAGAGCACGGCGCAGTCTGATATTCGAGCAGCGGGAGCTTCTTCTCTTCCACGTCTAGTCGCATTTCAGGAGCGCGATCTCCGTTCTGCGTTTAGGAGCAGGGCTACGTAATTACAGTGGTTCGCTCTGTTCAGACCTTCCAGGCCCACATAATTACACGCTGGCTTATTCTATTCTGATTGAGGGAGCAAGTTTGTATGTGGGTAAGCAAGATTTCTTGCGGTGTACTTTGCACTGTGGTGTGGATGTGTGTCGATTTTGTTTGAGCATATGTGTGTACATATGCTTACAGAGGATTAATATTGTTTGTGCACATTTTTATGTTGAGGGGGTGGTTGTGTGTGTGTGTGTGTGTGTACATGTAGTGCATGAGCAATGCTGTTTGTGTGTATCTTAGTATGTAGTAAGTTGTAGTTTAGAGGCTTAGGACATCGCTCTGCACATCTGACATCTTGTCGGTGTTGAGATGAATTAACACAGTAGAGTTACTCTGATACACCTCAGTATGAACAAACATCTCTACTTTTAAGGTTAGTAATGGCAAGAAAAATCAACAAACATTCTGCCACTCAACCAAATCGCTACTCTGATCCAATTCTACGCAGACTTTATTGTAAAACCAGTACTATACCTACTTTAAAGCCATTAGGATACAGATCTTGGTCAAATAATAAACACAACGACTCCTAAGACACCAGTTAGATTCCAGCTTAATTGGAGACAATATACATAATGTTCAAAAGAAAATTTGACTTTTGTATGGTTCTGTATGTCAGTTAATAACATGTTTCCCTGAAAATCTGCAGGAGAGGTTTACTGTCATCAAGCATTTTTTATTACATTTTCTGACCCAGCAGTGCTACAGTGCCGTTTAGAATATTTGGCATAACTGGTAGTATCCAGTATTGTCCCAGATAATTTTATTTTGGACACTTTGGCCAAAAATATAATCTACGTACCAATAGTATTAACTTGCAAATAAGACTGCAGTGGTTCAGACAGAATATTGAAAACTTTTTCATCCGTTCTTTTCTGCTCCTTCTGTATTTTGCTGACCATTTTGGCTTTGTCCCCACCCTTCACTCTCAGATGGAAATGTAATTTGTATTTGCTTTTGCAAGGCACACGCTGTGCGTTTGTGTATGTGTGAGCTGTTCTGAGACGAGAGCGCAAGAGGGAGATGGAGAAAGGAGGGAGAGGAAGAGAGAGAGAGAGGGAGAGGAATGAGAGCCACACCACTGTCCCATTCCTCAGTTTTTCAATATCGATACATCTGCACAGTAGTTACCAGTAAATGTTACAGACAGTATATGTGACATTTCTGGAATGTTTTTCTGTGATCTTTACAGAACTTTTTTGAGGACTTTGGGGGATGTTCTCATTATCTCACACCAAATGTTGAACCTGAAGCACTAACTGAAATTATGCTCGTTAACTGTTTTAAAAATGACTGGTTGATCTGGGTAGAGGTGGATAATTTTGTTCTTAAGTTACATAACTGCTGCCATTCTTTATCGATTGGACCACTTCTGTCTGTACCTGCTTTTTAAAAGCGGTTTTCCACTAGAGGGTGCTCTTAGCACCTGTCTGTGAAGTACAGCATAATTTGCTTGGTTTTGAGGCAATGTCCATTGAATCTTTTATTTATTTATTTATTTATTTATTTAGTTAATTATTGTAATCAGTATGTTCTTTTTTCTGTGAGGTGTTTTTGGGGGACATAGAATTTGGACATAACATTTCAAAGTTACTTTAATTCAACCATCCCAATAAATATTAGAAACTAACTATGAATTACATCAGTTCTGAGTATTTGAAACATGGAATAATTTGGTCTGATGTGCTGCTGTATACCTACATACTATTGTATTCTCGATGCAGTCTGCCTATGAAGCAGAATTTAGTGGATGAATCTGTTTTAGTTTCATTAGTGCATTTCTCGCATTGAAATCCAGGATTCATTGTATGATATCTGTTATAGTAGTAGTAGTGTGAGTAGAGAGTTTGTGTGTGTGTGTGTTTATTTATTTGTGTGTGTGAGAAACATTTGTTTGAAGAACAAATAAAGCTTCCTCTCCTTGGCTGTTGTGGCCCCACCCTCTCTGTGAAAAGACCCTCCTACCCTCCCCAGTAACAGGCCTTTCCTGGGTATGAGTAGCAGGTGAGAGAGCGAGAGAGAGAGAGAGACAGAGGCTGAGAGAGAGAGAGAGAGAACGACAGACAGAGCCAGACAGAGTGACAGAAAGCTGTGCAGGGGCGAAGACGAAAGGGAGTTGCAGTGGAAGCTACGCTGTGCTGGAGCAGAGATGGACCGCAGGCGGTCGAGCGGGTCCGGTTCAGTGGCGCGCAGGCCGGAGCAGCCCCAGGACCGGGCCTTGACTTACTTTATGACGCTGATTAAGGATCCAGCCTTCTTGAGCAATGTGGCGGCGATGAGGAAGGTAACCGCCCACAGCCGCGATATTAACGGAGCAGACCGGCTGCTGTTCAGCCCTTATTTATATCCTGCTCTGCCTGCTGGTATGTGTCTTTGTCATAGAGTCTGTGTGCCAGCTTGCTGGGCTGTCTGGTCGGACCCCCTGGTGTCAGGCCCAGCAGGGAAGAGCGCTTTGCCGATGATGTGTTCATAAGGGCAGCATTAGAGGGTTATGAGTGCTCATAAGCTCTTTACCGGCTGATTTGAATGTTATTTCTAAAACTGTCAATGTTTACGCCTTGACGAAAATGTGATTGTGTTAAAAAGTTTAACCCACTGATCATTGAAAGTTAATTAATAAGTTAACATATTGACAGCCCTAATTTTGTGGTAAACAAACAAAACAATACCTGTGATTCACACCCAGCAAATTTTTAACACTTGCACTTGGATAGAAAAGGATGCTAAGGAACACCGTCCTTTACCACTGACCAAAGGATGTAAACTATATTCAGCCAGTGATGTATACAGGAATAAGACAGGGTTATTCCATTCATGACTTATGTAACCGGTATAATCGGAATATGACCCAGGTAGAATAAGGATCTTTATATAGAATATGGTGTGTATCACTGGTTTTATGGCCTCACAAGGGTTTACACCTTTATGCCTTTTTGCAGGGCTACCTACATCTCCATTTCGATTTTACTTGAATGAGAGGCATCAATTGTAAAGCACTTTGGATAAAAGCGCTATATAAATGCAGTCCATTTACCATTTACCATTTACTTGAAAGCAACACTTGTCATTATGTTATGAAGTCCCTCTCAGTTGCTGTATGCTATGTTTGATTACTCTTACTACAATTGGAAAGGAGGGTATATAAAGGTATAAACCTTTGGGAAATACAGTACATATATTTATATAGGAGGTGTAATCGTTATTGCAAGTTTCTCATATGCAAAACTCCTCTGAAGAAGCTATAGTTGTGTCCAGCACTTCCTGTGGCTTTTTACAAGACTCCTCCCACAAGGTTGTCCCCACAATGCCTGAAGGGAAGAAACCAGAAAATAATAATAAAACATTGTGCTAAATATATTTATATTTGTGTAAATATACACCCTTCAGTCATACAGTACAACACTGCTGCATGTTCTGACCCAGCCCGTATGTGCATGGTCCAGCAGTTGTAAAGCCACATGTGGATCCAGGTGATTCTCAGTGGAACTTACAGCCTTATACTCTACAGTGCCCTGTTCTGTTAATTACCTCAGCGTCTTCACAGTGATGTGAAAGATTCTCTGTTTGCATTCTTTCTCTTCTCACGCCTCTGTAGACACCAGGAGCTACCCAGAGCATGTCCAACGAAACTGTGCTTTCCTCTGTTCTAATGTAACAGAGCTCTGCTGGCAGGGAACTATTTTCACTGTTGCAGTAATGCACCGGCACGTGGGAGAAAACTGTGTTTGGGTTCTTCTGAAACACTATGCTGGAGGGGGGTTCCCTTACCCACAGTTCTGTTTGGCTGAAAGTCCAGTCAAAACTGGTGTCAGCTTCCCAGAAACCCTGCAGTGTTTTTCCAGTGTCATGCTGGTAAAAACACACCTCTGGCTGTTTTTTTTCTATAGAAAGAAGAAAGATGGGGGGAGAGGCAACAGAACTTTAACATTTTATTACAACAATATTCATGAATAATTAAGCTGACCTTAAAGGAAACCATTTGTACCTTTAACCTTATGATTTAGCGTATAAGCGTTTGCAGGACACGTTTAAAGCTGGCATTATGTTGGCGTCTGACCCTCAGCGTGGTGTGCGTACAGTATATTGTGTGCGACGCTGCGTGTGCAAGTGGTGACAGATGTTTAGTCAGAGCAGCTCTTCCCCTGCTCAGACGCCGAGCGGTGACAGAACACAGCGTGGCTTTCAGGATGAAGCCGGGACAGGAACGTGATGCAGGCGCTCAGCTGCTTTTCTGGGTCACAAATAACCTCGTCACTCAACTCTCGCCGCGTCCCGAGATCGGGGGACGCAGAGGGGCGAGAACGGACCCAACCGTGCTTTGTGTGACTGGATCTGAGGTGGGGGGTAGAGGGACATGCCGATAGATGATGCAGGAGAGTGAGAGAGCGCATGGGAAGGAGAGAGAGAAATAAAATATGAATAGGGGACAGAATGCTCACTCTTTGTAATACACGTCACTTGAGCCAGGGACTACTTTTCCTTTGACTCCATATTAAGGAATTCCATTGTTGGAGCTACAATATGTGCTGCATAAAGATCAGTGCCTACTGCTTCCATTTCATCTCAGTATTTTTCATGAAATCACCTCAAACTCACGAGAGCATCTCAAAAGACTCCTCTAATTCTGTAAGGTCCGGCGTTATACAGCTTCAGACAGAGAGGAGTCGGAGAAGCACAGAGGACAGGTGGCGTGTGATTGAGACAGACATGAGATGAGCTCCCTGGGGGGGGGGGGGGGGGGAGAGAAAGAGAGAGACATTCCGAGCATTCCTTATTGAGGAATGTGGAGCCTGGGGTGGGGGAGGGGCATGTCTCATAGCCCTTTGATCTGTGATTGGCCCCGCCCTCGTTGGAATGTACACAATAAGAGAGCGGAAATGACTGTCCATCACTCAGGCTCCAGCAGACTGTATGAGTATTACTGTATTACTATAGCCTGTGCCTGTCATATTACAGTATTACACAGTCTCTCACGTGCCATCTGCATGGCTCTACGCTGCTGCCTTCAGGTGAATTATTCTGAATTATTGTGAAGATGCACTGATACATGTGCACACACGCAGGGCATTTAACAAATAGCGGTAAGTAATTTCACCATCGAAGGTATCAGTCACCTTGCAGATGTGTCTTAATTCCAGTCTTAAGCATTTTGCTGACTGTGTCCTCATTGATTTGTTGCCTGATTTGTTTTTTTTTCAGTCTGTACCACAACTTTTCCAGGGTTATTGCAGTCTTGCAGACACACAAAGCTAGAGGACCACACCAGCACAAATATCTAATGAAAGCACTCGCTGAGTGTGCATTTCATGTTTAAAATGTCAGGCGTTAGGCTGACGGTGCCACTGTGCTCCGGTCAACAGCACTTGCTTAGTGGGAGGTCCTTAACGGGGGGCTGCTGTTAGAACCACCCTGTCTGCAGGTACCACAGCAAGCAGCTGGCCTGCGAGGGTCAGAGTTCACCTGGGGGTCAGAGGGCTGACTGCTATCCTGGTTAACTGGAGATGGCAGCTGTTTTTCCCTGAATTTAGAGAGCCCTGAATCCAGGCATTTCTGCTGTGTTGATTCAGAGCAGATTCGGTAGACAGTGTGTCTGTTTAAGGTGTGTGTGTGTGTGTGTGTGTGTATCCGTGTGAACTGTCTGTGACACATTTGCAGACCCTGATTTGGCTGTAGGCTGAGTGAGGGTTCAGTAGAGTACGTGGTCCTGTGCGGTCATGCAGTGGTCTCACGCGGTCCTGTTCCACAGGAAAACTCTTTATTTTGTTCCATTGCGTTCTCAGGAGCGGCAGAGGCTGGAGACCATCCTGAACCTGTGTGCGGAGTACAACAAGGGCGACACCCCGGGCCTGGACCCCGGGAGGTATTTGTTCCCCGGAGCGAGCCCCACGGGCGAAGACAGCGCCAGGAGGGCGTTGGCGGACGCGGCGGGGGGCGCGGCCCTGCGTGCGCCGCAGAAACAGAGGGAGAGCGACGAGGAAAACCTGAAGGAGGAGTGCAGCAGCACCGAGAGCACGCAACAGGAGGTGAGGCTGTGCTGGTCTGTGAACGAGCTGCACTGACCGAGCCACACTGACCGGGTCTCACTGACCGGGTCTCACTGACCGAGCCTCTCACTGACCAAGCTGCACTGACCGAGCTCCACTGACCGGATCTCACTGACCGAGCCACACTGACCGAGCCTCTCACTGACCGAGCCACACTGACTGAGCCACACTGACTGGGCCACATTGACCAGGCTAGCGTGCTAGCTGATAGGTACAACAATAAAGGAACTGCTGGTGTAATAAAGGAATGGGATGAGCTGGTAGAATATTTGTCCTTACTGTTGGAGGTATGCAGTTTGTTCTATTCCATATACATTTTGTTATTTCAAGCTGAAGCGTGCTTGTCTGTCAACGTGGAAAATAGCTTCGGAAAAAGTTTGGCAGCGGTCTCTGTGTTGAGGAATGAGTAACTGAGTTTTACTTTTTGATTTGAAACGCGTCCTTTGCTTCATGATACACACTTAAGAACAACGCTGTGATTTGTAAATCAAACTGTCAGATATTGATTTGCTAATTATTTCCCTGGCAGGCTGATGGCAGTGAGCTATAGGCCTGCATGGGGGAGCTACCCTTTTAGACTCTCGCTAACAAGTTCAAGAACAGACTGGCTGCCCAGGGGCAATGAATATTTGGCCTTTTGTGCAAACCTTTGTTGGTGCCTTTTCACCATCTAGTGGTAAAATGAAGGTACTGCCACTGCTTTGGGATGATTGCTGCTCAATGAATGATGATTGCCTAACTGACAGATAGACTTGCGCACCTGAATTCCCACCTGTTCCACCTGGGGTCTCATTTGTCGCCTTTCTTGCCCACTTTCTTACCTGCACACTTATCTGTCTCTAGGCCAGTCTCTGTTCAAGCGACAAGAGTGTAGCTCGACTCAAATCGCAGAACATTCCTGAACATTCTATCATCGTTCAACAAAGCAAAAAAAAAGTGTGAAAGCACTTCAGTGACGTCCATCGCACATCGTCGGTCGCAGTGGCCTTCGCCTACGCTCTCCCCCAAACACCCAGGGTCACATCTGCGTGCTCGCCTGTAACATCCGCGGTTTCCCCTGTCTCACCTGCCGCCTCTGGTCTCCGCCCACAGGATGAAGACTCTGGCAGGGGCGGGAGGCAGGAGCTGGCCTACCTGGAGGAGGAGCGGGTCCGAGTTCTGACTCGTGTGGACGAGCTGAAGTCTCGCATCACTGAGCTGGAGCAGCAGCTGCAGGAGTCCAAGCAGGAGGTGACACCACTAGAACAGCGTGTCTGCATTAAGAATGCTCAGTCCATGCCCTGCCACTATCCTAACCACAACCGCAGATAGTGTAGGTCAACCAGACCAGTCAATCAGCTGTGTGTATTATTGACATTAAAGGTTCTACTCCTACCGCTGATGTCATAACATTTCAATTTGATGCATCTGACTAATATTCATAGAGGAGAATAACAAGACGATGCCATGGCAATCGATATTTTGTCCTTTTTTATCCATATTCCTTTTTATCCGTATTCATAAGTTTAAAAATAGCACCAGAATCTCCTCTAACAAGCAGGAACCGCCTCGAGTAAGAACATAATGCAAGAGGGATCTCTGCCACAACCCACGCACCTGACACTGATCCAGTCTGCATTTTACTGAGCCAGTGGAGCGATAACGAGGAATTCCCTGTCCAGTTATCCCAATTACAGAGGAACAGGCAGCCACGCACAGAGACTGGGGGGGAGGTCACATGTACCCGGTGTCTCCTTCACATGTGTGTCTCGCGCGTACGGCGGGCTTAAGGATGAAGTGTGTGACTCATGTAATGCGTGTGTGAGGCGTGACGTGTGTGCGGCGTGCTGTGTGTGTTGTGTGGTGTGTGCGTTGCGTGGCGTGGTGTGTGTGTTGCGCGGCGTGGTGTGTGGTGTGTGTGTGCGTTGCGTGGTGTGTGTGTTGCGTGGCGTGGTGTGTGTGTTGGGTGGCGTGGTGTGTGTGTGTGTGGCGTGGTGGTGTGTGCGTGCGTGGTGTGGTGTGTGGCGTGGTGTGTGTGTTGGTGTGTGTGTGCGTGCGTGGTGTGTGCGTGTGGTGTGTGTGTGTGTGGTTGTGGCGTGGTGTGTGCGTTGCGGCGCGGTGGTGTGTCGTGGTGTGTGTGTTGCGGTGCTTGCGTGCGCGCGGGGCGCGGCGGTGGGTGCGGGTGGCGGCTGCGGTGCAGCGGTGTTGTGTGAGCGGCTGCGTGGCCCGCAGGCAGGCAGAGCAGGTGGAGGCGGAGACCGAGATCATCTCACAGCTGCAGTGCAAACTCAGCGAGCTGGAGAGCAGCATTCAGAGAGAGAAGGACAAGGTATATACCTGTACACTCACGTACACACATGCACACACACGTACATGTACACACACACACACACACACGTAAATGTACACACACGCATGTACGCACACACACACGCGCGCACACAAGAAACTGGGAGTTTCATTTTCTGAAATTAATTTCTGTGGAACTAGATCTATCACAGCACCCTGCTTATTGGTTACACAGAAACACGTCAGCACACAATATTTTAAGCAGTGATGACACTTAAAAACCCCTAAATGGGTGGAGCTTTCACTGATATGAACCAGTCACCAGTCCCCAGATTGGTTGAAATCAGCACACTGCAGATTGACATACAATAGGGCTCACAAAGCCTCACTCTCACATCATTGTTTTACACTTGAATAGGCACCGTTAAGTATGCATGTTTCAGCATAGTATGTTCAGTTAACGGGCAGTGCACTCGTTAGACGCTGTCCCTTGTTTCTGAGAGCTGTCTCTAGTCCTTCTGGTTTGATGGAGCCGGCGTTGGGGAGGTGAAGGTGGGATTGTCTTTATTTGCCTTGATGCTGATGAGCTGTAACGGACTGAACTTTTCTGGTGTCTGACATTCCTCCAAGGCATGGCTTTACCAAGGGTGTCCTCCCCATACCCAGTCTAGTCGGTTTTGCCGCCCCAAGGTAAAAATGCACAGTCGCGTTCTTCCCTAGATACAGTAGCTGCATTTCCCGTGTAGAGCATTCCCATGCGCATAGCTGTGCGTTAGCGGTAACGGTGTTAGGGTGGTGTCCCCCCCCCCCACCCCCCCATTGGTTTGAGCTCCTGACCCAGGTGAGTGGCAGGGAGGTGGGCGCATGTGGGGGGTGACAGGTGACCGCACGCTTTACGGTGAGTCGCGCGTATCCGGTGGCGGTCGGGACCGAATCGGGGAGTCTGTTTTCTTCCTGTCCTTTTTAACATCTTTTCTGCGCTTCTTATAAGGGCCGCTTTGCTGTGTTTTACTCCACTAACCCAGTCTTTATTAACCTCTAATCCTCACGCCACTGCACTCCAGCACTGGTCTCAAGGGTCCATCCTCAGAGCCTCTGGTCATTCTTCAGGGTTCAGGGTTCAGCTGCCACGCCCAGGGCTTCTGTATTTAGGATTTAGTCACTCCACATTCACTATGACAGGAAACTTAGCACAGGTATTGTAAAGTTTATTGTCCTCACGTAAATACAGTGAAAACACAGTAGGCTTGAGATTGTTATAGTTTTATTTCAGTTGAGATAATTTATGTATTACATCAAACAATCAGTTCTGACACACTAGTTTCGCTTTAGTTTTAGATTTGTTTTTCCACAGAAATTTTCTTGAGCCAGCCGTTTTGTACATTTCGTTGTATTTCTGCAGTGTTATTGAAGTCAGAAAACGTACAGATATAATTTGGCAGTTAGATTCAGTTGACTGCTCCCTTAAATGAGATGTATCTGGGGTGAGACCCGAGGGTGTCTGTGTGTGAGAGTGAGTCGGTGGCGTTTGCCTCGGCTAAAACTGCACTGCAGCACTGATGCCCGATAATAATAATACTACCTACCAGGCTGAATAATAACTACAGGTACTGTAACAGTTATTTATTTTGAATATTCCACTATTCTATAAGTCACGAACAGAGGTGGAGCCAGAGTGTGCTGACAGACATGTTAAAACTCAGTCTCCCATAAACCCTGGGAGTCCGTGTGAGGTGTCCAGTGTCCAGTGCATGACTCATAAAAATGTTCACTTTTTCACCCTTTCCAAATCCAGACACACTGCCCAGCACCACTTTCACACTCACGGCTGTTTGCGTATTTTGGAACCGGAGGAATTTCTAATTTCCTGCCAATTCTACACATGTAACAGCCTGGCTGTTCAAACTAGCTGATCGTGTGCTTAGGTGCACATATCTCCATATCTCTTACCACCGGCAATAATGCAGAGTTTTGTGTTTCATGCTAAACACACATTACTGCACCTGAAATGTAATCAGAGTAAATATTGATTTCTATATCTATATTGATAAAAGAAAGAAAAATTAAAAGCACATAGGTGCTTTTAATCTGGCTTGTTTGTATCAATTTTTCTCATTTGACTATTAATTTAAAGCCTATTTATTGTATTAATATGGGTTGCATTTAAAATAAAGAAAATCTGCATCAGTAAACATTTCCTGCATAAACCCACAGGAAATCTGATGGGTGTGATTTTCTGGACGTTTGAAATCATGCATGTCATTCAAGCTAAAGTTGGTCTTGAATGTTGACATTATTATAGGGATCTCCAATCAGGCATGCTTTCACACAGCTACATCAAAACATGTAAAACTAACCGTTCTCTAAGAAGAATTGTATTAAAACCAAATGCAACTATACTTCTTTCTTTACTCTTCAAAAGAAAGAAAAAAAAAGAATTCAGTTGTATAAACTGAGCGTATTATTTAATGAAAGCTGATGGTTTTATAAGGTTGCAGCCTCTCTGATCACACAGAGAGGCACTAAACGTTGCTGCAAACTGATGCCTGGAGCAAGCAGCATGTTCTGCTCTGTGTATGATTTGGTTCAGACTGTAGAGCGGAGACTCTATACAGAGTTTAAAAGCAGGTAAACACACAAATCGTGTTAAATACACAAGAAAGGCATGCAAACAGGACAAAAGCATGTATCAACAAAAAAAAGCCGGAAAACGCACTGGAGCTAGTCAACGTGGAGTGTCATCATGTGAGGTAAACAAAAGAGGCAAAACGTGCCCCAATCCGGTAAAGGCCTCTCCATGTCCCTCCTCTCTCTGGCTCATACCCTGTTGTGGTCTCTAACCTCCAGCTTATGCATGGCATGGATTTGAGCAGTGTGTTTTTCTCTCTCTCTCTCTCTCTCTCTCTTCTTCCTCCCCTGGACGGTCTGTTGTTTTTTTTTAGGAGAGGGCAAATGTTGATGTGGAACGGGAGGTCCTGGCCCGGCTCCAGGAGGGGTACAGTGAGCTGAAGAGCCAGCTTCACAACTGCCCCGAATCTCTGCGCGAGCACTTACAAGAGCAGCTGAAGAGGGTCAGTCTTACCCCCCCCACCCCCATTCCCCCAGAAGCACCATGCCCACCACCTGCCCCAGGGCATCACACGCTGTCCTCTCCTCACTCCTCTCCCACACAGGGGTGTCTATGGCCATCTGTCTGGGCGGAAATTCCAGGAGCACTAAATCATAATAACATATTTGGCTTTCACTACATGTCTAAAATACCTGAGATACCCCAGAATCTGAACACGGAAAAGCACTCAGCTAGTCACACTGGTGCTATTTACATACAGTTTAAACATCTGGATTTTTTTAAGAAGGAATGTTAGGAATTGTTCGGTAAAAATGTATGTAAAGACCCAGTGAAAGTGCTTGGATGGGCATATTCGTACATTTATAAATGAAGGACTGTGTTCTTGATACATCCAACTTCACTCTGTCCTCAGGTTCAATTTCAACTACTTGAAATTCCTTTAAACATGTAGTTGGATACAGACTGATAATTTTGTAAATATTTGCCAGTTTGACCAAAAACTGCCCTAAATGGCATTAAGATAATGCATTTACAGAATGTGTCAGAGGTGAGCATGCCTTAATGTGACTAGTCTGTTATCACCAAAGCACTGCATACATTTGGGGAGTTTTGAACCACTGCAAACTCTCTTAGCTGGCCATCTCACAGACTTCTGGAATTTTCCAAGTTCCCAGCCCCTTCCTCTCTACTGTTCTCCTTCCTACCGCACCCTCTCACCTTGCAGTGAAGGGTCATTGTTATGAATATGGGGTAAGGTGGTGCGTTTCGGGGGAAACTCATGGTAACTGTGCAAGGGCTTTGGAGAGCTTTGCAAGTGAGCTGTGTACACATGTCACATATGGTACAGATGTGTTGCTTACAGGTGCATTGTTTTTAAGGTGAATTTGTTCTGCAGGCCTTCTTTTCTTCTTTGTCTTGGTTTGGTTTTGGCTTTTAACCCTAACTAACTAACCGAATAATGCAGTGACTAACCGCGGCTTTTGGTCCTATTTTCGATCACATATTTTATGTTTTATTAGTATTATTACATGAAGATGAATGTGCATTGGAAAAAGCGAATGAGAACAAAAACATTGCCACCTGATTGCTACTTGTGCATTTTGTCAGATTCTCACTGTTGTTAGTTTTTTTTGTTTTGTTTATTTGATGCACTTAAATGGGTTATTGAATGCTTTCAATTACGTTTGCTGTTTTAAAGCCCAAATCTACAATTCAATGTAATTCAAGCTGCAGAAAAGCTCCATAAAGGCTGACACAGGTGCCTGGTTTGCCTGATGTAGAGGCTGTTGACAGATGAAAGGTGTTGGGCAGGTTTTCCTAGTTGATCACGGTTCCCGGGTAACCACTGCAGTCGCTCCCTCCAAGGGCACCCCGGGTGACCTCAGGTAACCTTTTCTCACCAGTGAGAGAAAAGCTTCTCCTCCAGTCAGCAGGAGCTCTCTCCTGTAACACAGTGTGGGCCTGTGTGCAGAATAGCCCTTGGCCCACACGTCAGTTGCCTTGGTCTGTCCTTGTGGAGGGTATGAATGTGTCTCCAGAGGCATAATCGGTGATTCCAATTGAGGAGAGAAATAAAGGAAGAAAACCCCGTTTTAAAAGCCTGTGTGATAAAGGGCGTCGCTGCAGACAGACTGCTGGCAGGCTAATGGAGGCGGCTGAATAAACAGCTGCTCTGGAGCCATGCTGGCAGGGTGCGGTGCTGAGGACTGGGCCATGTGGCCGTGGACCTGCTTCCACAGTCAGATCTGCCCCAGTAAGACCGAGGAGCTGGCGGGGGGGGGGCATGCGGTGTGTCTATAAGTCTGATTAGCGGGTTATCTAGGCCTGCAGAGAGGCCTTCTGTCTGCCGGTGAGGAACATGGCGACCCACCAGAGCATCTGCTTGGAATCTCATATTTCCTTAAGTAAACCATTTGTAAGGCTGTGTTTAATGAAGAAGGGTGATTGTGCAAGTGCTCCAAGCACATCAGACAGGTTGGGTTTAAATGAAAAGACTTACATGATGTGAAAAACCCAAGCGAGAATGGAAAAAAATGAGTTTTATGTGAATATTTATAGAAGTTGTTTTATATAAACTTTTGTTTTACGCATAATATTGGTTAGCACACTGTAATGGAAAAACAGCTATTGTTGCTATTGTTTGCAGTATTAATGCTCTTTAGAGTGGTGTAATTATCTATGATGTTTGGGAACAGTAAACCACTACTGTAGCATACATTAATGGATGGTTTGGACTTGTGTATCTTTGCAATCATCACCTCCACTTTGAGAAGCGGGATGTGAGATTATTATGCAGTTAGGTACCCTGGCCTCTGGCCTGTCTGTAACCAGGCAACCATGACAGTGCCAGATGGTTTCACAGCTGGTCCTCACTTAACTCTCTCCAAACAAGTGCAGACTGTGAACTTTGTTCTTCGAGTAAACAGTTACACAAGCCCTCAAGAACACACACACATACTGTCCACATATATACACACACACACACCCACATTCTCTGTGTCCCTTTGCTTCCCTCCCTCTCTCCCTCTGTTTGAAATGTCTGGACAGGGGTTACTTGGCCTGGTGATGCCACTGGTTTGAGGTGCATTGGTGCTGTTGATTTTACGTTTGCTTGTGGGGCCATGTTCGCTAATAGCGAGCACAGGCCTCGGACCCCCCCCCCCAGCCTGCCGGGCCCGGTGGTGACCCTGTGGGCTGCATGATGACTGTTTGTGGGGGCTGTCTGGGGGGGCTTGCAGGAAGCGGAGGCCTTGGAGTGCGAGACAAAGCGGTTTGAGGACTTGGAGTTCCAGCAACTGGAGAAAGAGAGTAGCTTAGAGGAGGAGAGAGAGACGATCAGCCAACAGCTCCTGCAGGAGAGAGCGCAGTACCACACCAGCGTGGCCCATAGGAAGGTACAACTCACTGTCTATCTGCTGCACTATCGCTGCACCGGCAGTGAGTGGAAAACTTAGTGTAATGAGTAAGGACCTTGTCTTGTAACCTAAAGGTTGCATGTTCTATTCCCACTGTGCAGTTTATGCAGTATATATCCAGCTATATAAATGGATGCGATGTGTAAGTCTGCTAAATGCCTGTAATGTAATGAAATGTGTTCCCCTCTGGACAGAGAGAGGCAGTTTTCAAAAGTCCGCCCTCTTCAAGGAGAAGCCCTAATTAAAGATAGTGGGACTCGGGGAGCTGTTCAAAGAGATGCCTAATTAAAATACAGGCTCTGCCCAAAAGTCTATGTGAAATATTTTCTTAGCTTCTGTCTATCTTCTCAACCTTCATCTGATGCTCTCTACTTTTGTAAGTGGCACTGTGTCTGCTATGTGATTGTATTATTATGTAATGTCGCACGCTAAAGGCTGTGTGCTAGGTTTGCATTTGAGACTTGGAGACATCACTTCTTAGGATGTCCTGCAGGTACCAAGCGACCCACCTGGTGCAGAAGGTTCTGGGACTTAAGGGTCCTGCTTTACAGGCTGAGTTATCAAACTTGGGCCTCTGTTCTGAGCAATGAATCATTTCCTCTGCGATCCACAGGAAAAGGTGGCGGCACTTGAGAGCCAAGCCAATCAACTGGGGCTTCAGGCCACCCAGGAGTGTGAGCGATTGGCTAAGGACAAGAACCACGCCCTGCAGCTGCTTCATAAGGTGATATTTCATGTACAAAGCTATGCACTCATTTACAGTATAAAGCTGTGTACAAAGGCACACAAGTGTTGTATATATATATATATATATATATATATATATATATATATATATATATATATATATATATACTAATGCACACAGGGATATATACATGCATATACATGTACATATACATATGCTTATGTAGATTATGTTTAGTTATGTATAGGACTGCAATAACACATTGATCAGCAATAAATCAAGTTGTTCCCACTCGCAATGTAGGTAGAAGGATGCTTGCCTCCTTTTTCGTCCTCCATTTTCTCACTCTTTGTAATGAACTCCATCCCTGGGCCTTGCTCTTCAATAGCCTGTAACACAGCCACATGTATTCCCATGTGACGACTTCAGTTCAGAGTGCTACAGCTATCGCAGTTTCAAAATGGGGACAGCATCAATATTCCCCTTATGACTCTAGATCAGCCCTCAGAGCCGCTCCCTTTAGGCATGTGTGGCAGTGGCTGATCTGGGATCAGCCGTGAGCAGGGCAGAGTTCTTGGCTCTCTTACTGCACTGACTCTGTGTGTTTGGCTCTTCCACAGGAGAAGGAGAGGCTGTCGCTCCTGGAGAAGCGCTACCTCAGCCTCACTGGGGGGAGGGCCTTCCCCAAGAGTGCCAGCACCATGAAGGAGGTGAGACAATCTTCTTTTACTGCCTGCTGGCCACACCTGGTATTACAGTTAAAGTAACCTGAATGTGGTCCGTAATCATTGTACATGTTTTCAGTTTATTTTCTCTTCTCACTGGATGTACAGAATCTGACCCTGTCAGGATTGAAAATTGAGTGTGTTTGTTTAATGATCCTTTGTGCTGTGTGCTTGTTGATCTGGTAGTGTCAGAGTTTGATTAATATAGTCCACGTGAGGGCATTCAGCATGGCCTGGTCTCTGTTTGGGAATCCTTTTTAGTTTAAAGTTATTCCATCTGGTGAAGATCCTGGAATCCTCATATTATCAGCTGTGGACTATACTGGACTATTTCACTCTCATATAAACCATTGCCAAAAATCGTCAAAGGGCTTTCAAAGGGAAGTGGAATATTGAAGATATGGCTCCTGACTTTTAAAAATTTGAACAGGAAGTGCTTCATATCAGCGAGGCTGACCTGTTAGAGGAAGTCCACTCCCAGCATTCCCACTGCCAACTTCCTGCTTCCCACTTATACACTTCCTCCTCCCAAATATATCCCAGCAGGCCTCACCAGGTAATCTAACTGTCAATGCATGTGGCCTGAGTTCTCAGTCCCCCTGGCAACCCACTTCACAATAACATTCAGAAGATTAATACAATTAAAAGACCCATTAAACTGAATGCTGTGAAAAGCCCTCTAATACAATTAATTACTTGCTTTCACAAGCCTGGTTTAAAATGTATCCATTGCACCTACTGAATAGAGTGTGCTATACATTATATTGGATTGCTTTGACATTTTTTATTGCTTGTGCAGAAACAGCATGAGAGAGAGAGAGAGAGTATGTGTGTGTGTGTGTGTGTGCGTGTGCTTGAGGGGTTGGGTAACTGTTTGCTAGAAGAACAAAGTTCACAGTTTCCCTTGTGTGAGTTTGACCTTGTGCTTGGTTCTAGAGCTTTGGTTTATTGACTTGTGGTTTGAAATAATTCTTCATCCAGTAGGGCATGGAGGCCTGTCATGCAGGATAATGAAACTGGAAAAAGTACTAAGACCTGATTTATGCTCAGTGTGTTCAGGCTAAAACCTGACTTATACTTTGTGTAAGCCTGTTATACAGTACAGGCTAAAGCCTGATTTTATACGCTGAACTTTCAGCTTGGAACCTTGGTGCTTACTCACAGTATGTATTCAGTATGTATTAACTATTGGCATCATCTCCGTATCATGGTCCGTATGGAGGACAGCATCGTGCTCTGTGTACTTCAGTATAACGTATGTCATAAAAGCATCCAGGAGTGGTCCATTCAGGAAATTCATCTTCATCCACTAGGGGGCAGGAGTAAAGCATTTGGAACAATTGGCTGCCCTTACAGGCAACTTGATTTTTTCCATCGCGACTGCTCGCAAATACATTTTTGCGCTATGAAAAGTAACTGCTTTCTGAATTTCTTTTTTTTTTAAATTAACAAACAAGATATTTCTCTGAGGAATGACACCATTCGTTAACTACTGGCACTTGGTGACACCCAGCCTCTGTGCTTAGAAATTAATGTCAAAAAGAGGGCCGTGTATTTTTCTATGCTTGCATCAAGCTTTATATTTGTATTTCATTACCAGGTTGGGCACAGATGTGTCATTGCTGGTAGATTTTGATGGGAAGTCTAAGAAAGCATATATACTGAATTAGGTTCGCATTTGAGGAGTACAGTACCGATACAGGGAGCCCTCCAACACTCAGCCTTTCCTATCATGCATTTCTTTTTCTCCACAGAATAAAACGCAATTTTGTAATGTAATTCCCTCTAATAGTTAATGATGAGCATTTCATTAAGAATTACAATAATTACTCTATTTGGAACATGGCTACAGAATATTTTAAGCAGTACATGCAGTGAAATTGATAAGTCCCAAGTTTCCATTTCATACATTATTCTAGATATGAAATGTGTACATCATGATTAATATTTCAACAAACATATGGAAAGAGACTTACCTTGGGAGCAAGAGATTTTCCTGTGTGCATGTGTGTGTGTGTGTGTGTGTGTGTGTCCCCGTGCATGTGCGTGTGCCTGTGTGTGTTTATGGGCACTCGTGCATGCATGTGTGTGTGTGTGTGTGTGTGTGTCCCCGTGCATGTGCGTGTGCCTGTGTGTGTTTATGGGCACTCGTGCATGCATGTGTGTGTGTGTGTGTGTGTGTGTCCCTGTGCATGTGCGTGTGCCTGTGTGTGTTTATGGGCACTCGTGCGTGTGTGTGTGTGTGTGTGTGTGTGTGTCCCTGTGCATGTGCGTGTGCCTGTGTGTGTTTATGGGCACTCGTGCGTGTTGTGTGTGTGTGTGTGTGTGTGTCCCTGTGCATGTGCGTGTGCCTGTGTGTGTTTATGGGCACTCGTGCGTGTGTGTGTGTGTGTGTGTGTGTGTGTCCCTGTGCATGTGCGTGTGCCTGTGTGTGTTTATGGGCACTCGTGCATGCATGTGTGTGTGTGTGTGTGTGTGTGTCCCTGTGCATGTGCGTGTGCCTGTGTGTGTTTATGGGCACTCGTGCGTGTGTGTGTGTGTGTGTGTGTGTCCCTGTGCATGTGCGTGTGCCTGTGTGTGTTTATGGGCACTCGTGCGTGCATGTGTGGGTGTGTGTGTGTGTGTGTCCCTGTGCATGTGCGTGTGCCTGTGTGTGTTTATGGGCACACGTGCGTGCATGTGTGTGTGTGTGTCCCTGTGCATGTGCGTGTGCCTGTGTGTGTTTTTGTCCGAGTGCGTGATTTGACGGCCTCTCGTCCTGTTCGGCTGCTTTGGGCTTTGGGTCTCAGGAGTATCTGAAGCTCTCTGATGTCTATAAGATGTATGGGAACGGTTGCCATGACACCCAAATCGCCAGCTCTGCTCAGAACTGCACTCCGCTTGCCGTAGTTCCAGCTCTCCTCAGCGAGGTACCTTGGCTGTCTCTCTCCCTCCCTTTCTCTCTCTCTCCTTCGCTTACTGCTGTTTCCTTTGCTGTGGGCACTGAGTGAGCTTCGTTGCGAGACATGATGAACTCCATCATGATGTAATTCACATGTTTCTGAGAGTGATTTATGCGATTCATCTGCGCGGATAACGATCATCAGTGCGCTTGACCTCCTGGGAAAAAAGTATAGTTCAATTGGGATGGAAATGTTTGTGAAATCTGATTGATTTCTTATCACAAGCATAGTTGATGAATTTCAGATGCATTGTTCTTTGAATTTTCATGAGCAGCTGAAGTCATTTTCTACTCTGGACTGTAGCATAATGACTCCATGTAACATGAAAGTTGAAATATAGTACTGTGGAATGGACAATTATTTTGGATTGAATAATGAATAATGTACATGTCTGGGTGATGGGTACCTCAAAGTATGTGATAATTGAGTGATAAAATGGTGTTTTAAAATTCCCTTTCCACATAGTGTTATTTTCTTCAATTAACATTGAAATCTCATTTTCTGCCCCTCTTACTCCTGCTTCCTGCCTGCCCTGTCTCTGCCTCCTTCTGTATGGCTGGGTGGAAAGGATTACGTCACCGTCGGCCAATTAAGCCAGATCTTCGGGATGCCGAAGGTTGACTCCTCCCCCACATCTCCTGTCCAATCATTCCAGTCTGTCATTTCAGACTCTGCCCTCTCCTGCCACACCCCTCCACACGGCTCCTCCCTGTCTCCCTCTGTTGAGGTGTGTTTCCTCTCCCTCCTTCCCTCTTACCTGTATAATGCCTCCTTTGTTCTCTTCAGGTCTGCCTGCTTTATGCTGTATGAGGTAGCACAATATGAACGCAGTGCACAGTAGCTGGCTACAGTAAAATTCACTCTGTTCAAAGAAAATTTTGCCTTTAAGAATGAAGTTTCTGATCGAGCCTGAGGATATGGGTGATTATTTACTATGTTTACGGAAACAGAAATACACTGTGCATATCCAGCTTTCTGCACTGAAGGTGAAATTGAATGTCAGAACCTGTGGTGGCAGTAAATGATCATCATGTGGCATCTTACATATCTGATATGTGCTGACAAGGGACCATATTTCATTTGTGAAAATTTCATTCTCAGCCATTTTTCATTTGGCAAACATTTTTATTTCCCCATTAACATTCTTGTTTCTCTCTCTCCTGATTTCCATTTTTTGGCTCCTTCCTCATTATTTTTCCCTGTCCACCTCTCCCTGTCTCCTCCCTGCATCCCTGCCTCCCTCTCTCTCCTCCTGTCTCCTCGCTCCACGCCTCCTGAATTATCTGCTGTTCCTTTGGGTGCCAGCCTGAGAGGAGTAGGCCTCACATCCCCCCTCTTGATTTAGAGCGCTGGTACCAGGAGATAATGGCAGCTGGGGAGCCCAGTCAGCCCTGTCCCCCCCCTCTCCCAGCTAAGTCTTTCTCTACACGCAGACCAGGGCAGGTAATGCTCACAGGCAGCTCTCTACCTCTCTCTTTCTTTCTCTCTCTCACTCGTTCTGAAGCCTTGGGTATGACTGAGAATCTCTCTCCAGGCACAGGTGTCTTATAGTTTCTGCATTGTCAATGAGGCCTGGGCTTTATGTTTTGCTTTTTCGACCCCCCCCATTTCTCGCATGTTCGCTGTAATCTCATATGATCTTTTTATTTTACCGCTCTGAATCCTCTTCAGTCTCACTCTCTCTCTCTGAAAAACAAAATGACCACAGGCTCACCCTGTCGATAAACAATCAGAAGCCCAATTCTGAGTTTGGACTGCTGAACGTTTCGTGGATCAAATATTTGTTTTGCCTGTTGCAAGCAATCATTTGATCATTTGAAATGAAATGAGTTCTACAGATGGAATTTTTTTGTGGGGAGAAAAAAAAAGGTTTTCCTTGTAAGTGAAATACAGGGATTCTGAGGCAATGCGGTTCTCATGATGAAGTGCTTTTTTTAAGATCTTTGTCTGAACAAATGCATTGATGTTTTTCACTGTATAGAAAGGTGTGGATGTAGGAACTGAAAGGTGCTGCTGGGCTGAAAGCCGGACGGGAAATTGTCTTCAACGATTGCTTGTATTTGGGACTTGTCTGCAATAAAGACAAAGTGCTCTCTGTCACTGGGTCATACATGAATCGGGTATTGAAAATAAGTGGGGCTTATTTAACTTTGACCCATGTTCTGACCACGCTAGGTGTACCGCTCCAAACTGGACAGTGATGCCGGGTCGTCTGCAGCGCACCCCAAAGCCAGTGCAGGATCGTCTCCTCAGTACAGCGCTGCTACAATGAGCCGTAGCATGCCTAGCAAGGTCTGCATGCTAGCCAAGAGTGCTTCAAATAGAACTCACCGTGCTCCTTATATAATGCATACTCAATGGTTTTATTTCTAAACAGCTATTTGTTTTCCTTATTTCTGCTTGTCTCCTGATGCTCCAACACTGTCAGAATTATGCTTTCATAATGCTTGCATAGTCCATATTATCGCAGACACATGTCATGAAAAGCGTTAATTGGGTTTTTGTAATGAATTATGTTAGAAATGGTCAACTCAGTTTTCACTGTCACAGATTAACCAGACAATCAAAATATTTCAAAATATTTAATATACATTTTCAGCTGTTACTTACATTTGTAAACATGATGAAGTCTGTTTTTTTTGAAGTCTGAAACATTCTGTTGTCATTGCAGATGGTTCTGTCATTACTCATAATCTGATACTACTCAAAATCATGTTACTGATAAAGTATTATAATTTTGTCACGGATTAGGTTTAAAATAGTCATATTTTGGTTGGATCTCATTTATTTAACCTCTTGTGTGTTTAATTGGTCCTTCCCTGCTCTGCCCACCCTGCCACTACACCTTCAGAGCCCCCTGGCCACGCCCAGCCACACTGGCAGCCTGCCACGTAACCTGGCCACCACTCTGCAGGACATCGAGACCAAGAGACAGCTGGCATTGCAGCAGAAAGGCAAGGACTACCACGCAACTCACTGATATACAACTTACTGATACACAACTCAGTGATACACAGCCCACTGATACACAACTCAGTGATACACAACCCACTAATACACAGCTCAGTGATACACAACTTACTGATACACAGCTCAGTGATACACAACCCACTAATACACAGCTCACTGATGCACAACCCACTAATACACAGCTCACTGATACACAACCCACTAATACACAGCTCACTGATGCACAGCTCAGTCAGACATTCCAAAGACACCAACCGGTTGATTGAAACTTACTAACCTGTTCAGTGAAAAACCTCTCCAGAGAGTGACCCTAAAGAAACATTTAAACAGGACGTACAGTAGTTTGGAAATCTCATTCAGATTAATGTGGAAACTACAATGCTCCGCTTCCTGACTCTCTGAGCTACAGGTCACCTGAATGTTCCCACCTGTTCCGTGTGTTTCCCGTCAGTTCCGTCCTCACGACTTCTGCTGTAACGGCTGTGTTGTTCTGTCTGTCACACTGTCTGTCTGTCTGTCTGTCACTCTGTGCTCTCACAGAATCCATGCCTTCCACGTCTGAATCTTCCTCCACCAACGACACTGTCACAGGTAGAAACTCTGCAGGCACTTGAGTCTGGGAATGGGTTTGGTTTCACCTTTGCCTCGTGTTCTCTCCACGTTGTAACCCGATAACCAGATTTTCTCTGCAACAGAGGAGAATTCATCGCATGCATGCTCTTTCTTTCTTTTGCTTTTCTCTGAGATGTCTGTCCATCTTCATCTAGATCTGAGGGTTCATGTTACATCGGAGGAATTTGTACATTCGGTCGAATTATGTGTTTGATCGGTTTCTATCCGCCTTTTTTTTGTAGATAAGCTTTGGTGCTGGTAACTCTCGCATTTATGCTTTTTTCACATGGACATACATGAATGACTATGTATGTATGAGGCATGACTGTGCTGACTGTAGCTTATTGCAGTGATCCTCAGTAGAGTCACAGTTCATTTGTGATTCATTATGCTATGTACGCAGCTGAGGCTGATTTAGGCTTGTTATGTCTAGCATGCATTCGTGGATGCTTGCAGATGCGCATTTGTTTTTATTGCTTTTCCACAGTTGACCGCTGATATGGGCCCTGTGTTCATATTAGCCTGACAGAGAAGGTTGTTGAAGATATGTGTGTGTGTGTGTGTGTGTGTGTGTGTGAGAGAGAGAGAGTAAGCGAGAGCGAAAGGGCAATAAAGAGTGTGTACATGTGGATTTGGTTGGCATTAACCTGCACATTATCACGCAGAATTAATGCTGAGAATTGGTGGTGGTTTGGTATGGTGTGGGAGGGCCTTGAAGAGGAAGAGGAAGTACAGCAGGGCTGGTGGAGGGGCTTGTAATGGGGTTTGAACAGCAGGCAGGGTCAGCGGAAGAGGGCTCGCTGGACAGGGTGTTTGCTGGCATGCGAGAGCTCTTGAGCGCGGTGGTTTCCATGGCGAAGTGGAGGTGGGAGGAACCAGACCCCTGCTTCACGCCCCCTCTGTGCTCCTCCAGGTCAGCAGGTGATCGAGGAGCAGAGGAGGCGGCTGGCGGAGCTGAAGCAGAAGGCCGCAGTGGAGGCGCAGTGCCAGTGGGAGGCGCTGCGGGGCTCTCAGACGCAGCTCAACGTCCTTTTCCCGCCCTCTGGGCCTCCCATGGTGCACCACTCCATCCTGCACCACCAGCCGCCGCCCGCTGGGGAGCGGCCCTATGACACACTCAGCCTGGAGAGCTCCGACAGCATGGACACCAGCGTTTCCACCGGCAACTCAGCCTGTTCCCCTGACAACATGTCCAGGTTGGAGGCAGTTATGAAACAACACTAATGACATCAGGAAATACATTTTCCCTCTTTATTTAACAAGCCCTGTAAAGTCATTACCTCTACGGTGTTTTCCAGCAGGAACAATTTTATGTTTTTTTTATTTTGTTCGCTTTAAAATTGCTTTGTAACCCTAATAGTTGTGTAAATAAACGTGTGCCTGTCTCCGCAGTGCTAGTGGGATGGATGCCCTGAAGATTGAAGAAATGGAAAAGATGCTGAAAGAGGCACAGCTGGAGAAGGCCAAACTAATCGAGAGTCGAGTGAGTTTTCCGTAGATTCATCACCTTCATAGCATGCACAGGTATCACCATGCCATTTTAACAGTGGCGGTGTGGAGGCGTGGTGTGTCAGTGGGAGGGGTCTATCTGGTGAGGGTTTGCTATCGGAGATGTGGTTTTGGTGATTGATCCAGGAGAAGGAGACGCAGACACGGAGGCAGCTGCTGGAGGAGGAGCGGAGGAGGCGCGAGGAGGCGGAGAAGCGGCTGCAGGACGAGACGGTTCACAGGCAGCAGCTGGTGGAGAAGGAGGTGAAGATGAGGGCCAGGAACTTCTCACAGGTCAGGAGCCCATCTGAGCCGCACCACATTCAGTTCCACTAACCTTCGCCCACGTCCACAAATTATATCAATCACAGCCACACCCATCTCAGTTACACCAATCACAGCCACACACATTTCAGTTACACTGATCATCACCACACCCACCACAGTTACACCAATCACAGCCGCACACATTTGAGTTACACTAATCATTGCCACGCCCACCAATTATAACAACCACACTCATCACAGTTACACCAATCACAGCCACACATATTTCAGTTACACTGATCATCACCACACCAACAGTTAACCATCACAGCCGCCATTGATTACACTAATCATGCAGCCACATATCTATCGCAGCCATCTCTTCATCACACCATGTCACTCAGTCCAATCATGCTCAATCTCAGCTTCTCTCAGTCAATCTCATCTACCCACATCTGGGGTTTCTCCTGTCATAGCCACACCCATTGTAGTTACACCAGTCACAGCCATGCCCATATAAGTTGCATCCTCCCGGTTGTACGTTAGAAGTAACTGAAAAATAACTATTAAAAAATACACAGCTTTTTATAAATTTTTCACATTGTGTGTGTTGTCTGCACAAACACTAACATTATGTATAAAATATCAGGTGATCTTTTTTTTGTTTTGTTTTTTAAACAGGCTCGTCCCATGACGCGATACCTGCCCATCCGCAAGGAGGAGTTTGACCTGCGCTCTCACATCGAGTCGTCTGGGCACAACGCAGAGACCTGCTACCAGGTGATCCTCACCGAGAAGATGTGCAAGGGCTACCTGGTCAAGATGGGCGGCAAGATCAAGTCCTGGAAGAAGCGCTGGTTCGTCTTCGACCGCCTCAGGAGGACGTTCTCCTACTACGTGGGTAAGGCTCCTCCTCCTCCCCCTCCTCCTCCTCCTCCCTGCGCTGATGCAACCCTCTGGCATTACGGGAGCTCTGACTCCTGCTCTGTGTTGGGTAGAAGCTCGAGGTCTGGGGGTTCTGAATGATCCGTTGCAGCTCCACCAAGACCCAACTTCAAACTGTTTCTCCCCACAAACCCCGGTACTGTTATTGGATTGTGCGAGTTTAAAGCGCCTGCCTTCTGTTTGCCTGTAGTGTGTCGGCCTCCTCCGCTTCATCGAGTATGATATCTGATGATGATGATGAAATACGCTGCAATGCTATCGTGCTGTGTACGCTTCGCGGAGAAAAGCCATTCCTGGCACACTGACATATCATAGCAGTGGAGACACAACAGTTATTCAGTTTTCAGCGATAATGAAACGGCATGTGGAAGCAAAAGATTCGGAGGATTACAGAGACTCCTTTAATAAGTTCTGCACCACCTAAGTCTTGCCCTTTTTTGATGTGGAAAGGAGAAACATACAGTAGATGCCGTTTTATCCAGATCAAATGGTCTTATCTCAGAGACGGGGATTTAAAAGGATGGGAATCTTGGAATATCAGTTTTATTCAGCCCTAGTTCTGTGCACAGACACCTATTAAGCGCCTGCACAAGCATAGTAACGGTTATGATTTTAAAATAATAAGAATTATGAGAGGAGGCATGCGTTAAAAAGCCTTCATTGGAAGGGCGACTCCGTACCGGGAAAGTCAGTAAAAAGTGCCTTCAAGCACTTCAGATGCACCTTCTGACTCCTCTTTTTTATTTTTGTTTAAAATTCTCAATTTTCTGGGTCTGTCTCCTCCGTTGTGTGTGGTGCTTTAGTCGCGCATCTGAATGAGAATGAAATATTCTGCCTTCTCTCCAGACAAGCATGAGACCAAGCTGAAGGGAGTGATCTACTTCCAGGCCATTGAGGAGGTGTATTACGATCACCTGCGCAGCGCCACGAAGGTACAGTACGCTGCTCGCCACTGCCGTCCACCACACAGGACCTCACTCTTCCTCACACGCCCGTCTGAGAATGAAGCGCTGGGGGCGCAGCGCACATTGATGCCTTTTGCATTATACAAAGAGCCTTCTGTGCGTGCGTGTGCGTGCGTGCGTGCGTGCGTGCGTGCGTGCGTGTGTGCGTGTGTGTGGGACTGGCTTTTTTTTAAAGAGGCAGAGGGATTTTGCCGGTAACCTCTGAACAACTGATTTTAAAGTCAGACATTCATGCTCATATGCATTTTCATATAGCATAACGAAGATCTGCTTTATTTCATGTACCTTTAATTTGTGTTTGATGCATATTTACAATATGGTTCATTTGTTTCATTTCATTTTTTATCTCATGAAATGATTTTCTTTATTTTCAGTTGAAAACTTATTCCATTTCCTTTCTCTTTTTTCCATTTCCTTGTTTCATCCCCTTTACTCTTACTCCGACCGGCTGCTTCGCAGAAAGGATTTTTCAATCTCAGTTTGGCCAATGTATGTATTTGTGTTATGTGTGTGCGTTTGTGTCTGCGCATTTGTCTGCTTATGCATGTGTGCGTATGTGTGTGCATGTGTCTGTGTGTGAGTTTAATTAAGTGTGTGTGTGTGCGTGTGTGCGTGTGTGTGTGTGTGTGTGTGTGTGTGTGTGTGTGTGTGTCCCAGAATCCTCGCATGTCCCTCAGTACTCATCTCTTCCCCATCTCCTTCTCTAACTGCCAAAACCAAAGTTCCATGGGTCAGGAACCAGCAAAGCAGTTTGACTGCAGAGAAATGCATTTACATCTATACAAAGGGCCTTCCTGCCATGCACCTTTTTTCATTGCATAATATGTACAGTGCCCCAGTTTCACTATGCCGATTATGGTGCTTCTGCCTCTTCCTAAACTTGTTCTTCCTGTTCGAGGCTTATTAACAGGCAGGGTATTTACATTGGCTCTTTACACATATTGCTGTAAAATACATCCTGGAACTGCCAACCGAAATGGGGAGTCTGTAAAAAGTGATCTACATGGTGAAACCAAAAAGTTTAAAAATACCCTTAAATAAAAGCTGAGAGTGTGCACTTTAGCCACGTGAATTTTTTGAGTACAAATTTAAAATTCTAGAGTACAGAAAAAAAGTGTTCACTATATATATATATAGTACAAGTCAAAAGTATTAGGCCACCTGTAGTTAAAAAAAAAAGGTTTAGGTCGAGAAAAATTCAGTTTATATATGCACATTTATTGAATAGTAAACCAAAGTACAATCATTTATGTTTTTCTATTTTTCTATTTACAATAACACAAAACAATGACTTTTGCTTAAAAATAATCTTTGACAGGACTATTCTTGAAATTGCCTCATTTAGCTTTAATTGCAGTTGAATTCATCATTGAAAGTCTATCCAGTCATTTTGCAAAGTGGGGGGTATAGGGAGGTGGAGGGATAATTAAAATGAGTGAAATCTTATCTGCCTTAAGTTTTAAAACCCCAGGTAGCCTAATAACTTTAGCCTGTAGTACAAGTAAAATAGGCACTAAAGTTGCAAGAAATATGGCTAAGAAGGAGTTTGGCTTAGATGTGCGGATCCATGTAAACATTGTGGCAAAAAAGTTAATTATACCAGTGAGAAATTGTCAAGAAGCTTAAGATTTCCACACTCAGAAGGGTCCAACTTATGGGCAGTAATGTTAAGAGGAGAAGACCAGGAAGATCAAGAGGCAGAAGACAAATATCTTGTGTTGTCTAGCTAGAGAAACTGTCCTAAAACTGCACCACTACTACAGGAGAACTGATTTCTCTCTTGCTGCAGTGAGTTCTTCCTGTTTTTTTGGTGCTATTCTACAATGGATATTTGTCTACTGCCTCTTGATCTTCCTGGTCTTCTCCTGTTAACATAAATACCCTTCAGCTCAGACCCTTCTAAGTGTGTACTGAATACTGCACCTGGAAATCTTAAGCTTCTTTGCAACTGCTCACGAGGAATACCCTTGCCATGTTCATTAGGCCTAGATGTCCAGCACATCTAAGTCTAACTCCGTCTTCTTTGCCATATTTTTTGCACCTTTAGTGCCTATTTTACTTACACTACAGGCCAATGGTATAAGGCTACCTGTGGTTTAACAAAAAAAAAAACTTAAGGTAGATAATCTAACTACCACTCCACCTCCATCCCACCCCCCTTTTGCAGTGATTGGATAGACTTCCAATAATTTGTTTATTTGTAATTAAATCATTTTAATTTTGAGGAAAGTTGTGTCTCTTAAGATTATTTTTAAATAAAACTCATCTTTATGTGTTATTGTAGGAGGAAACTGAAAAAAAATGTTTATACATTGGTTTGCTGTTCAATAAATGTGGAATTCTTCACCACAGGTGGCCTAATATTTGTGAATATATATTCCCCTCATATAATACTACTGTTGTATCTCATTCTTATTACACAAGTGTCAATACAGCAGGGCTCTGTGTGTGTGTGTCTGTGTGTGTTTAGGTGTGTGTCTGTGTGTGTGCTCACATGCATGCGTCTGTGTTTTTCACTCTCTGATCCATTTCCCTCTAGCACATCTCTGATCTGCTGCCTCCTCAGTTCCGTAGAGAGGTGTGTCTCTCCTTTACTAACTGTGTGCAGTCTGTGCTTCATACAATCATATACACGCACGCACGCACGCACACACACACACACACACACACACACATACACACACACACCAAACACTCACCCACATCACACAGGCTCTTTTTACTCAAAAGCTGTGTGCAGTCGGGATGGTAATTTCCACTCATGATAACGCACCCAAGTACCCAAGTTTTGCCATCATAGTAAAGTCCTAATGCTTAGTTTATTGTGTCAATAAACCCAGTCTGTGTCAGATATGATCCAAATATTTTTATTCTTAACTCACAAATGTTACATGCCCACAAAACCAATATACAACGGCTTGGCTGAGTACTAAGTTCTGATTGGCTGGGATGCGCATAATTATTTTTCCATATACGCTCAACTATGGAGTAGTGCCTGTGAAAGTTCAATCACCATTCTAAATTAATGCACATCAGTCCGACTTGATAAATGAAGTGGGAATTTGTAAGAGCAAGCAAGCTAATAGTTACAGAATCATCAGAAATTGCAACAGTGTCAGCTTGATGTCCATGAATGACTGTATAGAGAGCAGCTAGTCTAGTTATAGCTTGACTATGTTTATAGTTCAGCCTCTGTTTTGAATATAATTCAGTAGTTGGCTAGCCTAGCTATTCAGATTAACAAGCATTCTGAGAAACCAGTTTGACTTAAAACCAAAATGAATGTTAGTATTAGGTAACCTGGTTGTGGTACCAGTAAGTTGCATTTGTTGTTAAGTGGTAGCCTACAGGGTATGGGATATTTGCTGGAATACTTAATGGCTGCCAATTTACGGTTTGGTGGGCCGGCATGCCCCATATCTATACAGCACCGAGAGTCTGGCACTTTTCAGGGTTTTCCCTACAGAAATAACTGCAATGACCACATGACCCCATTTTAACAGACAGAATTCACAAACAACTTCACACGTCCAGTCGTCCACACAATAAAGCTCCAAACTCAGGGGATTTAGAATTTTTTCCTTCTTCTTATTTGTCTTCTTTTCCTGCCTGATTACATCATCACAAATGCTCCAAGCCCACAAAGAATACGTCACCCCATTGGGCATTTAGGTACATCAGCCAGTAAAAATATTGGATACAGACACAAAATTAACATATATACACTTAAATTTGTGCAAACGATTAGAAGAACAGAACTTTGCAACTCCAATGTCTGTTTCCCTTGTAGCTCACTAGCCTATGGAACTTTTTGGACAAGTGATAGACCTGGGTTCAATTCCACCCTCGGACTGAAGCAAACCTCTAAACTCATTACACTGACTTACTCTCTAACTAAAAATAAAACATTTAAATTATTGGTTTTGCATATGTGAAATCTTTGCAGGGAACTTATTTATATTTATGAAATCCAAATAAAATACATTATGTATTTATCAGCCCGGCCTTTCTGTAACGTGAATGATTGCATGTTTCTTGACATAAAAGTCAATATTGTTGCTCGTACAGTATTGCCGTAATTTCGATATCAATTATTTTAATGGCAGGACTAGATTTCTTTAGTTTGAATTAATGACTTTAGTAATGAATGACTAGTGCTTTGTATGTGTGAGTAACTTGGCATTATTGTATGTTGAAAATGTGTTTCTCATCAGATTATAAACACAAGGCTAAAAAATCCAGCATAGTATGCCTTTAAGTAACATTTCATTTGCAGTGGAATCTCCTATTTAGAAGGGCATGTTTTCATTACAATTGACGGAGGTAGTAAATTCGCCTTGGGCAGTTTCCCTCAGCACAGGGCATTCAAACTACACCATGCTGAGCGGCTCGGGCACTATTCCGCTTATACGGCTAACTGACAAAAGGCATAACTCCAATCAAAACACGCCCTTCAAAATATGTATTTTCTTTACTCAGTTCATATTAGATGAAAGAATATCCCCTATTTGAATATGATTCTAATTTTTACATAGGCTACTGTATGATAAATTAATAAATGGAACCAAGTTCCAACACATAGTTCTGCATGCATACCCTTTTTGAGAAAATGAAAAACACAGAGTAGGCATGTATCCGACAATCCATCAATCTATTGCTCGTACCCATCTCTAGTGTGCAGGGCGCAAATAACATCAACACACAGGCCCTGTTTTGTCAGTGGCGTGGTGGAATCTAGTCGCCCCCTTAAAGCCCTGGTGCTTGAATTAAGCTCATGTGTTTCAATATGTATTTTTAAACAGATGGAGTCAGTATCTATACGATTCAAATATTTTTGGGTTGTAGAAGAGCTTTCTTGGGCCACAGTTGACTGTGCCGTGATACGGCGTGTGTATTTGCTCCTGTTTGGATATTATCTATTGCAGCTGTTTAGATTGAACTTTTTCATATTCTTAGTGTACATCGCACGTATACAGAATGCCACAGAGACATGTCAGCCAGAAGCGCAGTAACTGGAACACGACCTGGTTGAGTTGGTGGAGCAGGTTTTGGCCAGAAGAATGCACCAGACTAGAACAGGCTCTGAGGGGGGGCACTGTATGTTCTGCAGTGACACTCTGCCTTCTCCTTGTGGTTTCAGAGTCCGAACCCCTCTCTGACCTTCTGCGTGAAAACCCACGACCGGCTGTACTACATGATGGCTCCTTCACCCGAGGCCATGAGGATATGGATGGATGTCATAGTAACGGGGGCCGAGGGCTACACGCAGTTCATGAACTGAAGAAGAAAGGAGCGGCTTTTCGAAAAGCTTGATGACAAACGGATCCAGCAGGGAGATGCAGAGTAACCTGAGACCATTGCGGCGTTACGAGGACCTGAACTCCCAGTTCTGGGAAAAGCCTTTCATTTGTTACTTGTATTTGTATTATTTTTTTTTTACACAAATACCTTCATTTTAGACTTTCTCTTTGCCATTTTTTCTATGTGCTTCAGCATGGATGAAAAAGGGAGTTCTGGGAGGACAGAAACAAAATTATACCAAAATTCTCGGCTTTGCTGCTTAAAACAAGGCCTTGCTTGTGTTGCCAATGGAGAGATTGTTGTTTTTTTTTTTTTTTTTTTGGTACAGTCCCTTGATGAAAGGACCCATTTTTGTGTACTGCTAACTTTAATGCTTTTGAAGTTTAATGACACTGAATTATTTAATCTTCAGCTACAGGCCAGTGAAGGCCCGCCAATCTGAAGTGCTTTTTCACATACACACTTTACATGCAATCCACAAGGAGGGAATCTTTTGTGAGGTCTGGGTGGGTATCAATGGAATTGCTATGTCACATCTGCAATCAAGATTTCTTCTCCAATAAATACAAAAATGGCCGTTTTTACTGGAAAGCCAACTAGCATAAACATACCAGTGTAGATGATTCCAGGACAATTTCCACCAAAGATTTTCTCTGCCAGCTGCTCCAGAGGGGGCCTGTTTCCCTTTTTATGGTTATTTTTTAATTTAAGAAATGTCTCCATTGGAAACTGCAGAACGGGATCCACACTGTGTTTTTCAGCAAATGTTGCCAACAAATGAATTAAAAGGTGCATAATCACACACACACTCACTCGCATGTGCACATGCACACCCGCATGCCCACATGCATGTGCACTCAAACAAGTATGATCAGTGTGCCAAGTTGTGATATCTAGACAATATGACTTTATCCCAAATATGGAGCAGCCATTCCATCACTGCCAGCCTATAACAAGAGCTACTAAAGACTTATACTGCAGACACAACATAACTAACTACAACGATGCAATTCATTCTCTCTTGAAACTAATATGTGCCTTCATATGTATTTGTTATTCCAGGTATTTGACTTTAAAGCTTGTGGGAAAACTATCTTAATCTGTATGTGTGTGTGAGAGAGTGAATGTGCGTGCGCGAGTGAGTGTGCGTGCGTGTGCGCAATGTGTGTGTGTACATAATATGTAATTTCAACATTGTTGAATGGAGATTTGCACAAGGCTTGGGGGGTTAAAGCTATATTTCACTTTGGTTTAACACAACTATTATGTGGTGCTTACCACATTGTAATAGCATAGCGTGAATACTGGCAACATCAGCTGTCCCTGTTAACGTCAATGGCAGCAACTGTTCCTGCCGGTTTTCCGGTTCCCAATTCACTCCCCTTCATTTTTGCGACCTTTTAATCTTGTTGCTTAGAGGATAATAGGTTGATAAAAAGAGAATACTAACATCGAACGGTCTCAGTTTTTATGAGCTGAGAAGCTGTTTTCAGATTTAGGTTTGCTATAAACTAAGAAACTATTTTCAGATTGGGTTCTTGGCTACATAGAAATACAACCAGTCGTAGTTAGATTTTTTTATAAATGCATGCGCCCATGTGGGTTAAAATAAAGCTTTTTTCGTATCTTATTTTTCTTATAAGGCAATAAAACGTCGAAAATACATCAGATATTCAAAAAACCTGGGACCGTTTGAGGTTAGTAGTCTGTTTTATCGACCTATTATCCTCCATAGTTTGTGTTTTAAAACGATTAATTTCAGTGAGGTGAAAATTAATGGGAACCAGATAATCAGGAGAAACGGCGCTACCGGTAATGGCTGGTACGGACTTCTAATCACACTACGCAAATGGGGTAAGCGCTGCAAAATTACTTTGTTATACCTAAGTGCGATATCCCTTTAACAGTCTTATGACTGCTGTTGAATTACAGTGTAATATTGTGGCACTCAGAAAAGAATATCTGTGATTTTGTTAAAAACCCAGGTGTTCAGGCTACTTAAAAGCAAACTATCTATCCTACTGTTTGCCGTGATGCTGTCTGTGAGGTAACCATGTCCAAGGGAAAGTGCACCCGTGCGCACAGAACACTCTGGACAGGAACTCAAGTGGCCAGGGGTGTGTTTCCTGATAAAGTTGGATTTTAGGATTAATTAGTGTGTTTACGAGGTTCTTAAGCAACAATGCTCTCTCTTTGAGTGGGTTTCCCAAACACAATCGTTAGGCGGACTGTTAAAAGGAATTTAACACACTTTGCAAAGCGCGTTCTCGCTACAGCATGAGTAGTTGATAAACCGATGTCTAAGTAATAATAGGCTAAATAATTAAGGAAAATTTCCCGAAAATCACCCACTCCTGGCTTCATCCGTGAAGAGGTCTCGTGGATTAAAGTTTACCCTGATTGCAGCGGTTCTTCTATGTTTCTGCACCGTTGGTTCTGGTGCACGATTCTCTGAAGTGCAGCCATTACGGTTTAGACAATTCTCCACAATGCAGGGGTGGCAATGTTTTGGCCTTGTGTTTACAGTTTTACAGGTGAATAATTCGATTATCATTTGCTTATTAAATGCATTTAATTGGATAAAAAATAATCAAGTTATAAATGTGACATTGGCATGTTCAATTTAATACAGTGTCATTCCAAATGATATTCAAATACAATATTTATTTTATCGGTATTTACTTTATATTTTTACAATATTTACTCTGAGTATACGTGAAAACGAATGACTACGAGGCTGCTACACTTTACACATGATTCTAAAGCGCATGTGTGTTGTTTGTGCTACCAAAGCCGACTGCTGCAAGAAGAATCGTAAAGAGGTTCTTTGCTGCAAGCAAACTGATCTAGACAACGCTTAACCTACGAGTGAACTAAAGGGGCACTCGTTATGAATGTGTTTGGGAAACCCACGTTATTTTAATGGTCGTAAGAGGCATTTAAAGAGGTTCTCCGCGTCGAGCGGCTTTCGGGAAGGCCACAACAGATGTACAGTATTGGTGTGTTCAGAATGACCGGTACCTGTGTGCTCACTGTAAGCATACCTCTGTGCTGATAGACCGTAACACCGTGCCCATAGTGTATTTTCACAGTGGTTTTAGTCATGTGCCTGGTGCCCGGCTGGTGCATGCAATCCCTCTGGGATCAATAGACTGTGTTTGACATTATTGTAACAGTTTCGTATTGTAGCTAATGTGAATAAAAAGGTTTAATGATAGGTCCCCAAAAAAGAGAAGCGAACATATTGGCAGGATTGGTTGTCAGTGGCCCTGGTCATCAGAGCGACCAATGAAAAGCAGCCAGTGAAAATCTCCCTTGTTTTTTGTTGCATCCTTGTCATGCTTCCTTGTTCATCATTTAGTATCAACTCTTCTCACTATATCTGAAGGTTTTTAACTATAAACCATACACTTTATAACAGTGCAGGCTTGTGATGAACAATACACAAGGGAGGTCACGGGAACCCTGCAGAACTATTTTGAGAATCAGGTATGCACCGTCTCTTTTCTGTATATGCATTTGTCTGGTTGGAATACAATACGTGCATAACAGTGCACCTTTACTATGTTGTAGTGCTATGCTATTGTTATTGCTCATTGTGTTTCATCTGTCTGTTAAAGATAATTCCTCCATCTTCTTCCTACATGCTTACACGTACTCTCATCCCCTCACTCTGTCTCTCCCTGTTCTCTTGGCCTTGCCCTTCCCAACGAGACACGATTCATTCAGACGCACGTGCACACACACGCTCTGGACCATGTTACACAATTGGTACTTTTTTCTTTGCCTTACACATTTATGCGTGCGGACTGTGTGGGGTTTGTTTATCGGGCCAATTAAAAAGGAAATCTTTCCCAAGGCGTCCTTTGCTTGTTTGTGCAGTGTTCGGGCAGGAGAGTGGAGAGGGTCAGATGTGAGTTTTACAGATGAATGACATGAGCTCTTAATGAGACATATATATTATTTAAAGAGCTGTACATGTGTGTGCATATCAGGGTTATAGACATTTCCATATTAGTTTAGGAAATGAGCTGCAATTCAATGAATGATTAGGGAAGTGTGCATGAGGTTCAATGGGGATTTTTCAATGATTAATTGAATTTCAGCTAATTTCCTGAATTGATTGAATTTAGAGAGAACCGAGCAAGACTCTGATGTAGATTAATTTATGCTTCTTAAGTGACCACATCACTTCCAAGATATATCCCTGTGGCACTTCCAAATGTTTTTCAAACATAATATCTAGAACCTGAAAGCTACTCAACGCAAAATACAACAGCAACAATGATATCAACAGCAAACAGCCACCTTGTTGCACATGTTTTTGCCCCTTTGATATAATTCATATCGGAAAATGTGCAACTGTACAAGATTCAAAGTCAATAAAGATGTCCACCATAAGGAATACAATTTTATGTTATACTAGTTAAAGTAATACAAACAAAACCTTACTTTGCTGAACATTATCCAAAGGTGACAAAGTACAGAGTGACACACTTAAAATACTCATGAACTCAGATTGCAAAAGCTAGTATGAAACACAAACTGAATATTAACTTTTTATTCCCCAAACATCCACAGTGCGGCTTTAAAAGTGAATTAAAACAATGGGAGAGCATGTGTTAAAATCAGAATTTAAACATCTGGGCAGAACAGAAAAGGTTTTGTCAGTTGTGTAAAATATGTTCAGTCCCCTGCTACATTACGATGTGCTTGAGTTGTCATTGGGCCCGTCTCTTCACAGCTCATTTAGCTCATCACCTGGAATGGAAAGCACCAATCAGAACAGCCCTTTAATCCAGGCATTAGCGCATTCCCCACACACACGTGCACACACTGACCAATTCAATATTTATGCTTAATGGGAACGAAATTACTCCCGCATTAAAATGGGAGAAAATTCCACTGGTCCCGAAGCGGTTTGATTCAGATAGAGTTTGATGTACGAATTGCTCCCATAAGGCAGGTTGTAATCCAAGCTCTCCTAACCTCCCCCCCCCACCTCCCAGCACTCACAGCCATCTGAGCTTTCACAGGTTTCGTGTATGAGTGCCAAGGGGGGGGGGGGCTGCGCAAGAGAAGGGGAATCACTTTATCTCTGACAGCAGCAAGAGGTCAACCTTTAAAATTTAATCTCTGTGCAAAACAGGTCACACTGACGAATTAAACCAAAGTTAATTTTCATGAAGCTGATGCAACACTTACCCTCGGCACAAGGAGAGGAATATTCACATACAGCTTCATCACCTGAGGCCAAAGAAAAGAGCATGAGTCGGATGGGTGCCTGACATTTGCACAACTTTGTGGGAAATGAGTAGATGCCAGTCCTCATGCACAGTGCACCGTAGGATCCCTGGGCTCCTTCCAATCACTTATTTTATCTGTCATTTTCTCCTTGGTCTTCGCCTGGCCTGGAAATTGATCAACGTCCACCATCTTCAAGGACATTCCAACCAGTTAAATGCTCCTTAAAGGGGCTAGCAGCATGGAGCTAGAAGTCTCCTGAATAATACTTGAGCAAGGACAGACGAGTGCATCCTTTGCGGAAGTATTTTTTCGGAACGCAACATAAATGATCGACCCGTGGATATCCCCCTTGCCATCTGCCACGTATGTAATTGACGTGGCTTCAAACTGACGCTTGACTGAACGAGGACGTTCAATTTGCATAATATACGTTTCATTGATTCCTCCGTCCTTGCGTCTTTTCCCCGCTTCCTTTCTTTGCTTCCTCCAATGGGTGGAGATGAGCAACAAGGAAAGGATGCAAGGAGGTAAAAATAAGCTTTTGGAATGAGCCCCTTATTTCTAATTGTGAATGAAAACTCATCTGTCTCTTACTTGTCTGGTAATAGTCATAAACCTTGACCACTGCAGGCTTCAGATTCCTCACAGGCATGTCTTCATCTATTAGCACAGAGTACTTCCTCTCTTGTCCCTTTTTGAGCTGGAAATGAAGGTAAATGAATAAACATGCAGCCCTTATTAAAATACACCTCACCCCAGAATTCCACATTCAGCCAGGTGTCACTGATCAGCATGCGATACTCCATGGTGATCTTAGTCTTTCCATGGCACATACATTACGGACAAAATATTTAGGAGAGATAATTTCCTTTATTTCACCCATCACCTGCTGTTGCTCAGTGCTTCCCTGGATGATTGTCAAAAAAAAAAAGTAAATGGCCTTCTCCTCCAACAGTGAATCATGTGTCTGCAACTCAATATAATAAGGCATGCAGACATGGTGAAGAGGTTTAGTTGTCGTTCAACAAAACATTAGAATGGGAAACGTGTGATCCAAGTGGCTTTGACCATGGTATGATTGTTGGAGCCAGACATTCGGCCCCTTAATACCAATTTAGCACCGTCTGAATGCCACAGCATATGTAAGCATTGTTGCTCAACATGCGCATGACTTTATGGCCACAGACTACCCTTTTTCTAATGGATACTGTCTTCCAGTGGCCATTGATTGCATATGTGTGTGTGTATATATATATATATACATGTATCATTTTTGACAGTCATCCTGGGAATCACTGCATAAAACTAAAACACTGGAATAAAGGTTGGTCGTTTGCATCTTACCCCATCCAGGTAAATGATGATGTGTCCATCCTCCTGCTCAACACGTTTCACAGTCTTATCGCCTTTCAACTGCAGACCCAGAGGACATTGTTGTTCATATACAGCTCTAGCTGTTCAATTTGTTACAGGTCATATGCACTTCTAAGCATCTTATAATCATTGTGGTTGGATAAGTACTTAAGCATCTGGTCATTAGATGTGAGTTCAGGTGACGTCACTCACAAATCGTATCGAGTTCTTATCAAGGAGGAATCCAGACAGAATCTTGATGTTAATGATCACCATGTTGGTCTCCTCCCGCCTCCCCTCGTACCTGTCAGAGCCGGTCATGTCAGAAAGTTCATATCACCAACACAAAACAGCAGGGGAGAAGACTATTTTAGGACAGTTGAGAGTGGAGAGAGAAGAGACTGCGATACATATAACAGGTTATGACAAACTAGGCCATATTTAACAGATCAGTGTTGGTAGCTGCCTTGAGTGGCCATTAATGCTACGTCTGCCATTAAGCACAGCTCCTTGAAAGCCTGCCAGAAGGTCAAGTCTCAGAGTACTATTTAAGTGGTGTGGTATGAGAACAAACATATGCACACACATGTGCATACACACATACGCATGCACACACACATATATGCACACACACAAACATAAGTACGCACACACACATGTTCACGCTCACACACCCACACCCAAGTGCACACACACACACACATAAGCACTCACACACGGACACACATACACACACCTCACAGCCACTGTGACAATGAGGGAGTTCTTCTGCGTGCTGTTGCAGTATCCGACGGCTCTGGCGGAGATGTTGAAGGCAGTGAAATCGGGGGGAGGGGGGATATTGTAGTGCAAAGCAATCTGGAAAAGAAACAAGCACACAAACACACAAACGAAACCCATCAATAACGAACGGATCCGGTTTTTCCCGATTCCGGCATTTGTCTCCTTTGTAACGTTAAGGAGCTGCTTGTCTGAAAGCTCGCCATCTGACTGCAACAGGGATCTTAAAGGAAAGGAGACTCCGTCGGCTGCGCCCCCCGCCCCGAGCCGCTACCTGCGCGAACACGCAGCTCTGCCCCTGGGCCTTGATGGTGTACTCCCCGGGCACCTCCGGCAGCTTCTCCTCCTGGTACAGGAGCTTGTTGTGCTGATCCACTGTGAACTTGTGAGTGTAGCCCCCCATCGATTCCACAGTCACCTCGCTCGAACCCTCCGCACTGTAGGTGGCAGCACCGTACAGTGACAGAGCCTGGAGCGCCACCACTGTGTCCTGGTCAAAGAGGGGGGGACACGGTTTAAGAGGTTTGTTTTCTTGAATGTTCTCTCTCTGTACGTCTGTCTAAGAAATCCATTTTATACATAAATTAAAATACAGCAAATATAGAAATGGATGGAAAGAATGCAAAGAGAGGAGAAGAGGAATGAGACCGGGAGGAGAGGACGAGCCAGGTACAGGGGGGAGTGTTTCAGCACCTGCGTGGAGGCAAAGCCCCCGTAGGGGTTCTGCTGCTTGGTCAGCCAGTGCACGATGCCGGAGGCGTAATTCAGGCCGAAATCGGGCAGGGTGGGCCCAGAGAGGAGGGCGAGGAGCACATAGGCGGTCATCTCCACCTCCAGGGAGTCGGTCCGTTTGTTCGACGTCTCCGCACGCTTCCAGTGACGAGATCCCTCTACAGCAGGGACAGCACAGGGATTTCTCACATCCTAAGTTCCCCCTGTTCCAATCTCTCATCCACCCGATTTGCACGCAAATCCATGTCTTTCAATAATGAAAACGAAGAACTGGGAGGAAGGGGTGCTCTAATGAGTCATGAAAAATGGTTGATGGCGTTGAAATGGAAATCACCTGCATTCTCCTGCTAAAACGTTAAGAAACTTTTGAAACATTTTCTTCCCAATTGCTCATCAAAACAGATCATTCAGTCTGATGGGACTCCATTTCTTAAGATATAGATATCAAACCTATTCGCAACATTTTAAAAGTAGGACGCCCTCCCTTTTTGGATTTTGTGGCCATTTTGACAAACGCGACCAATCGGAGAGCAGAGCACAGGTGCGGCCGGTACCTGTGGTTATGGCAACCTTGTCCAGGTGGGTGATGAGTGCCTTCCTGTTCTCCGTGTCACCCGCTAGAGTGAAGGTGTAGGCTAACAGGGCAGTGGTGTACAGGTGATCCATCTGCCCTGCTGCAGCTTTCAGACACGCCAGGCTCTTCTCCACCAGAGGATCCTGACACAGACACCATACAACTCTTATTGTGTGGCACAGAGATCACATGACCCTTATTTTTGTGAGCACAGAGATCACATGACCCGTATTTTAGTGACCAGTGTACTCAGTCCACACAACTCTCATTTTGGTAAATAGGCTACAGAAACTGCAGGACTCTTATTCTGGTGAGGAGGCACAGCCCTTTTACTTCTTTTCACCGAGATGAAAGTCTAATACTTGAACATGTGACTTTCCTTAACTCTTCTTTTCTGCCTTTTACTTAATTCCTTGTTCCTTAAACCAATCCATCATGACTTAAAACATACAGTAGCATGGCAGCTTATTGACAGACATCCTGATGTGATTGATAGTGAGAGACGTGAGAGCTGCAGGCTGCGGGTAGATGTAAGTAATGTAAAATGAAAGTAAACATGTTAAAATAAATCCTGGGCTGTACTCACAGTGGTGTTCTTCTCCAGCTCGAGTAGCGCTGCAGTGATGTAGGCGGTGAGTGACACCTCATCGCTGACTCCCCCCTGCGTGACAGACGGAGAGAGAGCACTGTGTGTACGCCTGTCGTTCAGTCAAAATCCAGTCCAAAACAAGCATCAGACCATCTGAAAACTGCGCTGAGCGTTTCAGTATGACATCATTCCGTGGCACTTAATCATCCAATGAGGTGAAATGTAGGCTTACAGCAAGGAATGCAAATGGAGTGCAAGGAAGGAGTGTTAAAAACAAAATGTGTGTGTACATTTGTCTGAGCTTGCGTGTGTGGCTGTGTGCTTGTGAGAGTGTGTATGTATGAGAGTGTGTCCGTGTGTCTGTGTGTATGTATATGTGCGTGATTGTGCATGTGCGCCGCTTGTCTTTGCCGGTATATGAGGATGAGTAAGTTTGTCTGTGCGTCTGTGCGTGAGTTCAAAAAAGCGATTTCCTCTCTTCCACACAGTCCGCTCAAACTGACCAGGTATTTTCGGACACATCACACACATCACTGTGTGTACGTGAGCATGTATACGAGTGAGTGTGTGCACGTATGAGATTCCTGCACACCCACCTTCATGGCGTTGTTTAATAAACTTCCCACAGAAGAAAAGCAGCCGTTCAGGTTCTGGTGGCTGTGGAGCCAGGTCTTGGCCAGTGTGATGTGGTCTGGGTCCACAAAGATGTACGGCCTCGCTCCTCCGAAGGACTTGAGCACAAACGCGGTGAGCCTGCGCACACAGACATTAGAGAGCCCTGAATCCATGCGCAGAAAACACACACCTCCCAACACCTTTACCCTGGAGCAGCTCTCACGCCTACCGCACAAGCCACCTCAAGTCTGAAACAGAGGAGCTCCTACAGCACGGAGGAGTGGGAGTTTATTCCAGGAACAATTCCTGTGTGTGTGAGTGCGTGTGCGTGTGGGTGTTTATGCATCTGTGTGTTTGTACGTGTGTGTTGTGTGTGTGAGAATGTGTGTTTGTGTGTGTGTACAGTACTGTGCAAAAGGCTTAGGAACCTGTAAAAAAATGCTGTACAGCTAAGATTCTTTCAAAAATAATGAAATGAAAGGTTATAAATATCGAAAAAATAAAGAGCAGTAAATAGTTAAAAACTAAATAAAATCAATGTTTGGTGTGACCACCCTTCGCATTTAAAACTACATAAATTCTCTTAGGTACACTGTCCTGCAGTTTTATAAGAAAATCGGCTGGTAGGTTGTTCCAAGAATTTTAGAGAACTTGCCACAGTTTCGCTTGCTTCTGGCTCTCCGGGTAATCCCAGAGACCCTTGATCAAGTTTTTATCTGAAAAGTAGGCTATTACTTGAAATATTACTTTATTTAACAAAATATAAAAATCTATCTGTAAAATTCACATTTGGAAATCTCAGATTTGCTCTTTTCTACTGACACACTAATTCAGAAAACAAAAATAAACATCTAAGACCAAAAATATACTATATTTTATATTTAAAAATCTAAGGTGCCTATGACTTTTGCACAGTACTGTATGTGTGGGTGTGTTTGTACGTGTGTGAGTGTGTGTGTAGGTGTGCGCATGCGCCTGTGTGTGTATGTATGTATGCCCGTTTGTGCCTGTGCCAGTATATGAGGATGAGATACATAATAAATGTGATTTCTTCTCGTACACACAGTCCGCTCAAACTGACCAGGTATTTCCAGAGTCATCACTCTTGCCAAAGGCACTGTAGGAGCCGTCATCATGTTTGTAGTTCAGCTCACGCTGGTAGCCTAGCACAGAGAGCAAAGTGAGCACACTGAAAATGTGGCACAGGCTTACTCCTACCACTACTCTTCATTTCCAAAACAGCCCAGGAAATCATAATGTTATGTAATCGATTAAAAAGACCTTTCATTTAAATTTGTTAGCCAAATGACTATCCGAATCTAAAACAGTAACCCCCTCTTCTGCTAGTGCGGGATCCTTTCAAAATCAAGTGAAATTTGAATTTCTCAAACGAACGCCCCATTTCCTCCAGCGGAGCTCGCAGAGGACCCCCCACTCACCGCTCTCCAGGAACTGCACCGCCCTGTCCTTGATCTCCTTGGTGAGCTGCTTGGTGCTCTCCAGGTACTTCATGATGTAGATGTTGGGGGCGAACAGCACCATGTTCTGCTCGCCGCAGCCGTACGGCATGGCCAGCAGCTTGTCCAGGTTCTGCATGGCCCGGCCCATCAGGTCACCTGTCAGAAGCCACCGGAAAGGGCCATCAGCGCTGCGCGGACGCTACCTGTCCCCCTTCAGCGAGATTGTACCCAGCATGCACCTGGTGCAGCGAACAGAGCCGCTGCTTTAACGCCGCGCTGCGAGAGGCTCGCCGGGCCCGGCCGGGCGCAGCGGGTTTGGCTCGCCTTATTTTTCCAGAATGATCCGGAGCTGCGCTGAGCGCGGTAATGAGGTCTGCAGCCCGCAGTGGGGCTCAGACACGGAGACGGTTCTCACCCAACACAGACACGGAGGCCTTCGCTGAACCTTCCACAAACACCTCGGGCAGCTTCAGTGAGACAGGCTGCTCCGCCGGGCCCTCTGAGAGACGAGGACAGGGGCGAGCACACGCGAAGAAAGAGAGATACAAAGAGAAGGCGGGATAAAGTGACTTGTTCGGTCAAATCATGTACTCAGCATGAAATGCATCTTTTAATCCAACCCAATGAGAAAACAAGACAAAAAGAGAGAAAAAAACTTCAAACATCAAGGAACGATAAGGCAAACCCAATAAACTGGGAATTAAAAGCCAATCTGTACTCAAACAGGAGAGAGACTGCACGAGACACTGTGTCGCACAGCTTAACTGCCTGATTCAGGTGTGTTGACAGTGCACTAGTTTGCAGTGTTCAGTAATGGCGATGTGTGCAGGAGGCTCCAGGCACCAGTAACGGCACAGGAAGGAGCAGAGGAGGCAGGGAGATGGCTCACCTGCAGGACACAGTAGGGCGTTGTGGCTGATGGTCTCTTTGGTACCCTCTGCCTGTGGGAAGGACAAATCCATTACCATGGATCCACTATCCATCCGTGACAATGCAACATTGACTGACACTCCGTTACCCTGAAGTCCTATAATTGTGCCAACTGTGAAATCCCGGTTTCCTCAGGGTTAAATCCCACAATTACTGGATCTGTGCTACCATAGAGTTGGCACGAGGCCTTATAATTACTGAGAGTGTGTTGTAGTGACAATCCATAATTGTGTTAATGTGCGAATAACTCCTGGGACTGTGCTAGCGTGGTGACTCATAAGAGTCGTAACCAGTCCGCTTACACTGAGTGACTGAGAGGGGAGGGGAGCTCACCTCCACGAGGAGTGTGCGGACCACGGTGTCAATTCGTCCCCTCTCTGGGACGGTGGCCACCTCGTTTCCACACAAGTCCTCGGTCTTCAGCGCTTCTGCGCTCACTTTAATGCTAACCTCACCTGGACGGACACATTAAATGCTACACTGTAAAATCCTTACTTTTGTGTGCATTGGCAAACACTGGGCAGTTTTACGATTAAGTCCCACGGCGACATGCTTGCATCAGTGCTGTGAGCACGCATGACATTTAAAAGGAAATGACTGGCCAGAGTTGCTTTCAGGTTTAAAAGCCACCTTTCCATTTTTGCACATTAATTTCCAATGTCAACAACTACCTAATAATTTGGGCTCAAGTATCATAGCATGTTAGATCAGAGGTTTCCAAACTTACATCTGGGGAATCCTCTGTATACTGGCTTTTGTTCTAACCACAATTCTGTTGTCCTTCTCTTTCGTAGCAATTATTCCAACTGGGTTCTGATTAGAGCCCGACCGATATATCGGTTTAGCCGATATATCGGCCATTATTTGACTTTTGACGACATCGGGATCGGCAGTTATGCAGCCGATGTGTCCCGATTTTTAAATAAGTATAATAAAAAAAAACATTGATTATTTATCTGTACTTGTCTGTTCGAACGTTGTAATTGCTATTTACTAGAAGTATCCAGTAGAGGAAGCTCTAATACAAGTGTGAATTGCAGCAGCTGACGCACTACTTCTGTAATAAGACGTTTGTCACTCGTGCCTCATTCAGTATTCTCCACTGCAAGACTTGTCTGCACAGATTCGATTGCCCCAATAAAGGCATGTTTATCAATCCTCATTATCAAGCGAGCGAGCTAGCTAACATATTTGGTTCACTTTAGCAAGCTAGCTGGCTAGCAAGCCTTTAAGAAGTGGCAGTGAGCACATAAGCAGCGTAGGATCTACATTTCCAGAGGACATCGCTGTATTCTCAAATAAATAACCAGCCAAAATAAAATGGTGATTGGATGCATCACACATGTTTTTTTTAAATCTGAGATAATGATATTAGCTACTATATGATGCCGTGTCAATAGCCAACGCGTTATTGCAAGCGAGTGTCATCTAGTCATGCGTCATCGTAGCAAGCTAACCAGACAGTAAAAACGTGGATCATTTTAAGCCATGTTATCTAGCTTTGTCGTGATAACATGAGAGAAGAATTGCTGTTGGAGAAGTGAATCAACCAACACTTAGCGCGGGTACCTGCACGAAAGCGCATTGTAGTTTTTTTCACCACCAAATTCTTATGGACAAGCCTCACGTTACGTATTTCATCCAGTCAATTTTGTTTCATCTAACGTTACACCTGATTCACTCATTAGCTCCGCTAGATAAAGTCTTACTCATTGAGATAATGTAGTAGGAATAAAATAAGAAAATAGAATTCATTTAACTTACTGAGAATAAATAATAAGAAATAACGAGGCTATGTCAATAGCTAATGCGCTATTGAGAGAGAGTGTGTCATCTAGTCACGCCTCAGCGCATTGTAGTTTTTTTCACCACCGAATTCTTATGAACAGGGAAACTAGTTCTGATCACAGTGACCATGACCATGGACGGTCTTACTCAGAGTTATCACGGAGTGGTCACAATGAGCAGAGGCTCACCGGACCACATTGACTTTAAACGGAGACAGGGCTGTTACATGATCACAGTTGACCATAAGCCTCACCCAGGGCGGTGGGTGTGATGATCCAGCTGAAGGTCCGGCTCTCCTCTCCACACAGGCAGTGCGTGTACTCGCAACCTTCACAGGGCCGGGCTGTAAACTGCGTGGACTCTGCCAGGCTCAACTGGACCTGAAAGCACACCGGAAGGGGTGCCCTGTCAGAGCGTGCTCATTGCGGTGCCCCAAAACTAAGTCAGTCTGAGTTAACCCCTTGCCTCCCCACCTTTAAGAAGTAACCCTACGTTAGCCTACTGTTCTAACTGAGTCGCAAACATGCATGTGAGCAAAACATTTCAAGCAAACACGGCATGAATTCTTTCACAAATGGAACACAGAGCATGTCCTATTAACACTGGCGATTGTCGACAAGAGTACCAGAGTTGTGCCAATGAAAGTCAACTGTACGTTGCTGCAGTGGGGCACTGCCTTTTAAGAATCCCCAGCAGTCTCCGGGTGACCCGTACCATGATGCACTTGGAGAGGTAGTTGAACACGGTGGACTTGAGAGTGAACACCTCTCCCCGGATGACGGAGTACGGCAGCGTCAGACTGACGAAGAAAGGCTGGAACGCGGTGAGGCCAACGGTGGGGGAGAGGCCAATGCCCACGGGGGAGGTGCACAGGGCCCCTGCCGCCCACTTCGTTATTGTGTCTGGAACGGTCTTCTCCATCTTTGCCACGCCTGAATCTCTGCAGAGAAACAAAATTTTAAAAAACCCAAAACAAAAATCTGAGCATCCCGAGAGACCACCCATGGGAGTTTCCTGTTCTGCAGTCACATGACGCACCCGACTGGTACCAGATCCCAGATCCACGTCTCAGGGAAGTAGGTGCGGACCGTCTCTTGGGGCGGCTCTGGCTGACCCTGACTAAGAACTTTCGCCCCCACTACGTCCGAGCGCTCCATATTGAACGCCATGGGAACAGGTCCTGAGTCCGCAACTAAATAGTCCACATCCATAGAACCAAAGAGAAAAATATGCAAATGTAAAATTTGCTTAACCAACAATAATGTATGCTTGTATGGAAAAAGCTCAATACAAGGTACAAGGCTGAATGAGAATCATACCTGAATCATACACCACCCTAGCATATGCAATTTCATAGCAGTCTGTCGGTTTTTTCACGTCAGAATTGGTCAGGATTTTAATTCCAACATCCTGCAAGGAAGGGTTCATTTTAAACATTGTCTAACAAGATTCAAATTTCCGCACCAGCAAACCTCAGGTTTACAAACCCACCTTAGGACAAACATTACAGAGCGCAGTCTCAAACATCCACTTGCAAAGCTAATTAAAGGTAATATTATGAATGTTTTTGCAGGGTTTCTGGCTGCCCGTGACTTCTGCGTAGGATACTGTTATGCTTAACATTACCACACTGAATACAATGCTGTACAGGAAGGTGACTGACCTTAAAGATGTTGTACACATCTTGTTTCTCATTTACAGGGTGATAATAACTGGATCGCTTGCTCCTGCCGACGGGCAGGTCCACCGCCTCCCCGTCCAGCACATCAGGCACAGGTGGGCTGGTTCCATCTTCATTTTCCACAGGTAAAATTTCCACTATGGTGGAGGTGGAATTTTCAACAGGAGGTTCCTCTACCACCGTCTCCAAGTGGTCTATTGGGCTAATGCAGGGATAAGGTTCGTGATCTTCCACACTGTAAGGATATCCCGAAAGCTTCTGAACTGGCAGTTCATTGTAGACCTGAGGACCGAGAGAGTAATCATGTGATTTAGTTGACAAAGTGTGCCACACAATAATTTGAAAAGGGGCTGATAGGATGTGGAGTTTGGAGACTGCAATGGACCATTGAAAATCATAAGCTTAGGGGGTTGGGGTTGTGGTTGGGTTGGGCTGCAGCTGTGGCTGGGGGTCAAGGATTTGGGCAGTACTTTGGTTTGAGACTGTAATTGTGGTTATAAGTTTGGGGTCAAGGATTGGGGCAGTGCTTTGGTTTGAGACTGTAATTGTGGTTATACGTTTGGGGTCAAGGATTGGGCCAGTGCTTTGGTTTGAGACTGTAATTGGGGTTATAAGCTTGGGGTCAACGGCTGTGGTAGTGCTTTGGGTTGAGGCTATAATTGTGGCTCAAATATGGGGGTCAGGGATTAGGGTTGTGCTTCTTTGTTTGAGATTGTTGTCATAGGCGGAGGTTTGGAGTTGGGGGTTGAGGACTGGGTTAGTAATTTGTTTTAAGTTGTGGTTGGCCATTGGGGTAGTGCTTTTGATTGAGGTTGTGTTTGTGGTTGAGGCTGTGGTTGTGGGTCTGGGATTGGGGTAGCAGTTTGGGTTGAGGTTGCAGCTGTGGTTGACTTACGGTTTCCACATTCAGTTCTCGCCCTGGTTCCATAAGCAGCACGCTCTGGTCAATGGCCCTCAATGAGCACAAGGATCCAGCATGGGCGCTGAGGCTCAGAGTCGTCTTCTCCCCTGGCAGCTCCTGGAATGAGCTGAACTTTACAGACACCTGGGAGAAAAGCACGAGCAAAAAGTACCAGTTAAAACTGGATGCTCCCTCCCAATTCTAGCACAGGCACACGATAAGGAGACAATTTTCTACTGATAAGCAGGAAGCATTGGGAGGTGGAATGTAAGCAATTAAAGCAAAACATGATTAGCCATCGAAATAAACAGCTATGAAGAATAGACAGGGCACCCCTCGCTACACAGAATCTATACAGTGCTGAAAGCTAGCCTCAAAAAATGAAGATGCATTCAGAAATGGAAATCAAATCGGAAATTACAGAAATTATTAAAAACAGGAAACAGAATCTTTGTTTTAAAGTAGCGCCAGCATAAGATGAAATTACTTAAAAAGCCTCTAGTTTCTGGGCGTGGCTTGTGATTGTTGGTATTTTTGGGACCAGAGACGAGCAGTGTAGAGCATAGTAGCGCACCTGGAACCACCGAGGGGTTATACTGAATATGTTATCAGTGGTTGTAGTGCAGCTGCATTTATTAAGAACCAATCAAATTACCTCTTTTAATTCCCTTTAAGTTCGGTGCGCATTGCGCAGGGCATACTGCCGTGAAAACACACTGGCTGTGAAGCATGTGCGCACTGCATGGCAAAGTGCTGAAATGAGCAATCGGCCAAGCGGTGACCTGTGCCATACGCCTGCGTGGTCTGCGCAGGCTGCCGGCAAACAGCGTAAATTAGACTGAACTGGCCCCGAAAATTCCGATGAGCTGCCAAAATTGCACCGCACCATTGGATACTGACTGACGAACCCCCACCCACCCCCAACCCCCCACCCCCCTTCGAAATTACCGAACCAGCGCGACACCTCGCAACATGCCATGCGCCAGAAGGAAAACAGAGCCCAAAGTCAGAAGGCATCAGAAGCCCTGGACAGTGTCATTGCACACGAGCTGCCGCTTTGCGCCCTGGGAGGCAGCTGTGTCCTACCTTGTTCTTCAGGCAAAGGTTTATAGGGAAGTCAGCACTGTCAGCCACGGTCTCTCCGTCCGGCAGCACAGTGTAAACCACCACCTGGGCATAGGGCGCCAAATCCGCCATGCGCCGCAGAGAGAACGACACGTCCCCTTTGTTCACTGCAAAGACATTTACACAGCAAGTTCAGTCACATGTATACAAGTACATACACACACACACACACACACTCACTTACTCAATCACACACACTCACTCACTCACTTACTCAATCACACACACACACTCACTCACTCACTTACTCAATCACACACACATGCACACACACACACACTCACTCACTCACTCACTTACTCAATCACACACACATGCACGCACGCACACACGCACACACACTCACTCACTTACTCAATCACACACACATACACACACACACACACCCACACACACACTCACTCACTCAATCACACACACATGCACGCACGCACCCACACACACATACACACATGCACACACGCACGCATGCACACACACTCACTCACTCACTCAATCACACACACGCACACACATACACACACACGCATACACACACATGCACATACACACAAGCACATGCACACACACGCACACGTACACACACACATGCATACACACACACAGACACACACACACATTCTTCATCTGCCCACATACATAGCCAATACGGAAAAAGCAGGGAAATTACAGGAAATCTATGTAACAATCAGTACACACTTATGGTAGGGTTTGGGGTCAACTCATAATTTTGGAATTGATTCCAGTTCAATTGAATTCATTTTTAAGACATGAAGCCCTCACTAATACACCTCTGCCAGCTTCCAAAACATCTGTTACATATCACAGACAGTGCTGGTACCATTTTAAATATGACCTTAGATGTCAGATGTCAAATAGTGTTGTGAAAGCATAATACATAATTGCATTTCCTTAATCATTTTTTAAAATAATGCTTTCTGGTAAATGTCTTTTTCAAATATTTAACAATGAAATGAAATGAAAATTAATTATCACAGATGACAAAAAACCTTGAAAACATAAATATAATCATATAGGCATAGAAGTTTTTATTAAATTGATTTCCATGTCCTCATTCAAATTTGTACTTGAATTCATTCATTCAAATACAAATTCTGTATCCTGTCACCATTTTTAATTCCAATTTAAATTCTAATACAATAATAAATTGGAAGTTATTACCAATTCAGTTCAGGATAAGCCCCAACACTTGTGCAACTGGAAACCCCAGCGGAAGGAGGGTTTCAGCTGCCTGCAGTTCCTGCCCTGCTCTGCACATTTCTTAATCCTTTTACTTTGAAACATTAAAAGAACCCCACAACTTTATATCCCACTATTTATCTGGATGGCTAACACTTTCTTTTGTGTTTTTTGTAAAATGTTTGCTTGACTGGGAGATTGATTTAAAAAATGTTTTGAGTTCAATGGTAGCATCACCTTGGCCTTCTTTCACCGACACCGGGAGACGACCATGTTGCGCGACCGTACCTCTGGACAGGACCTGTGTGACAAAAAAAAAAAATCAGACACATACGGAGGGTACAGAGCTTGTGTCTGCCGCAACTCTGGTCTCCGTTTTACATTACAGACATTTAGCAGACACTCTTATCAGTTATTCAGAGCAACTTGCATGACGTTTTACATGGCATCTACATAGCATCCATTTAAACAGCTGTATATTTACTTTGGCAATGCAGGCTAAGTACCTTGCTCAAGGGTACAAGAGCAGCATCCTACTCCGGAATCAAACCTGTGGCCTTTAGGTTACAAGACCAGTTCCTTAGCCATTATGCTACACTGCTTTCTATCCAGTTTGGAAAACCTATTCACAGCTGTTGGCCCATTCAATCCCCATAAGCAGAGGGTACCCTGATGACTGAAATCCTCCCTCCCCAGGCAACTATGCCGTCACAATTACGGAATGCTCTCCAGTCAAGATTTGATTCAGAGTGGTCCTTGGCAGGCCAGTTCCTGCTAAGCCACTCAAAATCCCAAATGGGTTCCATCATGTCATGAGCCCTCTCATTCCAACTTTACTCAGTTAATATCAGTCCTCTGTAACTACACATTCTAAACTCTCACTCCTTTAACTGGAAGTAAACACTGAGTGGCAGAACCAAAAAATAATTCACCAGATAGAATATGCCCAGGGATTTCTGCTCCTTCTCCAGCTCCTCCCCCTGGATGATGTACTGAGCCATGATTGATGCATCTGTGTCACATGACAGCTTCCCTTTGATGGCCTTCAGTTTAAGGAAACTCTTGCTCTTTGAATAAAAGGGTTTCACCCACATCTGAGCAGACCTGTAGCTGGGTTTGCGAATGTGGCGTACATAGTCAAAGTCCTCTTCCTGTTTGCGATAAAACGCCTGTGAATAGATGGACAGAATGGCTATTACAGGACAGGACAATAACCTTCATAACAGATTTTAAAAGCTGACAGTGCCCATCCAAATATTCAGTAGGCTCTTTACAATACATTTGCAAGCAAAAACGGCAGTACCTTCCTTGCAGAGTGAAGAATAATAAAAAAAAAAACCATGGAGTGTAAAGGTCTCAAACCTGCACATTGACACCCATCGATGTCCAGGGGGTAGTGTCCAGACTGAAATAAGCCACACCCATGTCATCTGCGGTCAAAGTCCAGTTCTCAGACTTGCCACTGTAGCTGGTGACCAGCAACACTGTTTCATTGGCCAGGGGGGTCGAGTCTGGGCCCGTCACTTTGACCTGAGAATAACAACCACAGGGCCGACCATGCAATCACTCTGCTGCACTCCAACATCACCGCGTGTCAGCATCTACAACACACTCCAGCTACAAAGCTACAGGTCCGAGCACTGGCCAGGATCAACAGTTCTCAGCGTGATGACACAGGTAATTCCCATGAAATGACAATAATCAATACATTTATGTGAAATCAGATATAATCATTTGATTCTGGTGAAATTATGAAAGTCTGCAGTTGTGTGTTTTCTGTTCCCTTACTTGTCTCTCTCTGTCTGTGCCTGCAGGTTGAGTTGCAAAAGAAACCAGTTCATTATCTGATCAGTCCCACGTGGATAACCTGAATTTCAGGTGATAAATTCAGCCCCTCCCTGCCTGCATGGTGTTGCTTGTTCTTTGGCTTTTTTCCCCATTTTCAAAACAAGATTTCATCATGTCTTCCTAAAAGATCATATACAATGTCCAGCAGGATTTCCATACTGGATTTAAAAAATATATATTTTTTCAGGATTTTATAGAATTTTGACATAAATGCATATTAATTTTGGAAATCTGTACTTGTGTTGGAAAGCACTGTCTTGACAGAGGTTAACTAGGTAAGAACATTATTTGAATATCTTTACCTATTATTTAATTGTCTGCTCTCACTGTCACTTAAACATCTTTTTTTGTCAGGAATAATATTTATGAAGAAGTGCATTGGACAAATGGATAAAGCTTGGTGCCCATCCACTTGAAATTGAAATCTTTTGTAGGACAAGTACAGTAGTTCATACAGTTAGTACAGTCAGCAGCAGTGAATCAAAAGTATTGGGTTGTATACATTTATATTACAAAATGATAAATGTTTACTTTAAAAAATATATATTGTGTACAACACATGGCTTTATTATTTTCTCGGGCTAAATTCAAAGCCAAATTAGTTACTTAGGCACAAAAAGGCTAAAATACTATTGGTGACTATATGATGATTATGATGATTATTATAATTATAATTATTATTATTACTATTATTGTGAGGGGTGAGAAGTTGTGGTCCTGGGGGGGGGGGGGGGGGTGTATGCAGGCTTTGGTTTCTGCCAGTAACCCTGGCTAAATGAGCTAACTGGCTTTTTACACCAGCATTGGTTTATTTGTAGATTAGATCACAGTAAAATGTTTCTTATAGAGACACAAAAACTTTGGCTGTCATTCATGCCCTTATCAAATAATCTAAAATGGCAAGTTAAGTAATTAAGGCCAGAAGCTGAAGCATGAAAACCTTCGTTGCCCACCTCTGTATTAGATAGCTATCTGAATTCTGTTTCAGCACAGTAAAAATTGCTGAATAATATCCCGTAAGAATGCATTATCAAGATCCAACTATCAGCTTTTCACTTAGGTTTTACACAACCAATGGAAGAAAGGAGTGACAACTAAAACTGTGTGTTTTTTTGTGTGTTTATGACATATTTTTATAAATACACACCCATGCATTTATAAACATATATTTTTATAAATACACACACATGCATTTATAAACATATATTTTTATAAATACATACACATGCATTTATAAACATATATTTTTATAAATACACACACATATGCGCACACAGTCCTCCGGGTGGATAAGAGACATTACCTTTCCCTCAAATGGGATACCCGGCTTGTAGGCCTGTGGTGTTTCTTCAAAAGCCACTGTAACGATGTCACCGGTGATGCGCAAACTACCGCTGCCCTTCAGGGTCATACCTAACAGAGCCGTACAAAACACACCATTGTTCAGACACCTCAGTGCACAGGGAAACATTACAATAAGTTTAAATAAACATTACAATATGCTTAAATAAGCCAGGGTTTACAGGAAGAAATTACAATAGGAAATTACTTCTGGTCATGTATTTTGATGGAAAATTTCTTACGGTCATATTCACAAATAATGCATACCTGTTCCATACTCCTCCATCTCACTTTCCACTTCCAAACTGTCTTCATACCCCGTAGCATTCAGAGCAAACTGAGTCACATTAATGATCTCAGTGGCACATCCAGTCTTGTCAGTCTGGGAGAAACAGTAACATTCTCAAACATTCGTCCTCTGCCAGATCTTCAGCAGACCTTGTGCTAATCAAGCTGCAAACAAGTCAACTTACTGTACATCACATGACTAGCCTTAAGCACTTTGTAAAATGGGGTAAACTGAGCTCTTTCTCACACCCTAAACTCAAACCGAAAACTGTTTAAGCTCCACACAGTGCTGTGCCGTAGGTGTACAACTGAATCAATGGGGGCCCTGTTTAGTGCAGTTTAGAATGTATCAGTGGTACAGAATGTTTTCACACATGTATTATGGGAAGACAGGATTTATAGGATGAAATTATGACAGGAAGTGACTTGTGGTCATGCATTTTGATGGGAAATTGCTTACAGTCACACATGCAACATGGTGGAACATTACTCACGGTCATGCTGTACTTATTGCAGATATCACTGTGCGACTCTGGTAATGAATACCAGTAATATCTGAAGCGTTGCCGGCACACTACCGCATTCACTGACCCCAGGACCGGCTTCCCATAGGTATATCTACACACAAACAACACTAAATGTTTATTTCATAATAAGACAATCCAAACACTAATCACACGTAACACAGAATATCACTGTGGTGAAAGATGAATCTTTGTAAACCATATAGCACTTACTTCCCACAAACTTTCAATTTTGCCTGTGTGTCCAGGATGGTAATAACGTTTGGAAGATGGACTTTGACCTCATACTTGGGTAGGACTGCATGCAACATACAAAAATGACATTAGAGCTTTCGCACAACCAGAGCAAGAGGACAGTCATACACTGAAAAGTACAATTCCTGTAGTATATTACTGCCAATATAATTCCTAAATATGGTGCTATTTCTTTAAAAAAAAAAAAAAAACATTAAAAATATCCATGAAGAATCCTTGTCCACATTTTGGATGAATGTACGATAGGTTCCATTCCACGGATAACTGATTTTGTTCATTAAAAGAAATTTCTCTCACCAGAATGCTGTAATTTTTTAATATATTTTCATTGATTTAACTGCATGATTTTATTTCAAATAGTTTTGTAATTTTACCATATTCTTTAATTTCAAAGGTGTGGGTGATTTGGTCTCCTTTCTCGTTCCAGACCGTAATGACATAGGTCCCCTGTGTGGCCTCAGGAGACATGGGGTTAGAAAGGTCCAGAATCCCACTGGTGGTCGACCTGTTCAACCACTGAGCGATGCGGTTGGAATTGGGATCCTGTTGACAGAGGAAAAAAGAGGGATGGGGAGGAGAAGAGCAAGGGTGAGGGCTGAAGGAAAGGTGGCTTAGTGACTCTAATACATGTTAATATATTAGCAAGGGACGGACAGCCCTGCAAAGTGAAACCATCCCTGGGCAACGCTACAGAGAATGAGGTGCCATTTAAGACAGAAATGGTACTTATTAGTTTACAGAACAACCTAATGTTAGTTTTTACCATATACCAAAAGACTACCCCATTCGTGTAGTATGGTGGCCAATTGTAGGCCATATTGGCTACTGCAAGTCTTTCCTCCACAGGAAAATACAAAGACAATAATACATATTTTTAAATCTACATTTTTATAATTAGCCCTGTAATAGAGACATTAGTACACAAAATATCACCACTAATTGTATTATTTCTCAACTATTGTAACTGATAACTTCAGCTATAGTAATTATTGTCCAAAAAGGACAAATAGCGTGTTAGCTGATGCTTCCATTATGACTAGAGTATTCTAATAGATTAAGGCAAAGCTTCTGAATCTTGGTTCTGGGGTTTTCTGTACATGCTGGTTTTTGTCCAAGCCAATCCCTTAATAAATGAAGTAACTGTAAGCATACAAGTATGTGCTTCCAAGATTTATATTAACTTGGCATTGCTACAAATTTGGCATTGCTACAGGTCTATGTATGATTCAAATAAACATCTGGAACCATTAATAAAAATAGCCATTTTATGGCACTTTATCGTCGCTCTTTGATCTTTTAACTAAATGAGCAGGGTGAATAGATTGATACTGAACTCATCAAGCCTTTAAAAGAAAAAAAAAGAACAATTCTGTAGGCCAGTGATTAGCCTGTATGTTGCCTCCAAAGCAAAGTCCAACGTCCACTGCTCTGCTTCATCATACTCTCAAAAAGAATTTTAAAAAATAGCCTCATACCCTTCTCAAAATCACTCAACATCACTCAAAATCACATATGCTTGCTTTTCATAGTAAAGCAATGAAACCTACACATTTTCAGTCTGCTTGCTTCATTATATAAACAAGTCAAAACAGACTTGTTACCTAATTAAGTTAAGCACTGCAAGCAATAGTGTGTAATATAGCCTAATGAAACGACATATATATATATATATATATATATATAGGGAGCTATTAGCCTACATTTACACACCTATGCTATTGAGTGGCATATAAAGTTAATGTAGAAACACCATTCCCCCAACCCAATATTCATTATTTGTTTAAAAATTCAGCCTGACCTGACCTGACCCAATCGGACCCAACCTGAACTCCCCGGACCCCAGCCGGTTCAGGTGAAAAATCAAAACTCTAGGCTGATGTTACGTTTCACTTCATTTTCATGCTTCCAGTATTATAGACTCCATTATGGCTTTGTGTTCACTCTGTCAGGGGTATGTAACATTGCTCGGTTTACAGGCTACAGCTCAATTAGGAGTTCATTAGGTGCAGGAAACAGCCATTTCAGCTGGAAAGTCAGTGTACACAAGGGCCCCCAGGAATGAGGTTAGGAGGCCCTGCACTAAGGGTATATTACGACTGAGGCTTGCAGTTTGGCTGTAATTATAGTAAATGCAATAAAAAAATACAGTAAAAGCAAATGTACTTGTGCCCTGTTCATCTTACCTGCAGTTCCACAGTTCTGTACTGCAACAGAGAAATAAACAGTTAAATTCAGTTAGTATACTGAGCTCATGTACATTCATCAGCCTCCTCTTCTTTCCACACAACAATGTGCTTGCAACATTCACCGTTATCTTCTGTTGTACAGGCCTTGGTCTGCTGTTTATTTAGAAGCATTGATCAAACAGGATCAGTACAACTGAACCCTGTGTGTTGACCCCTTTCAGCCACCTACACTTAAACATCGTGCTCTACGGCCCACACATACGCTGAGTCAGCACTTTGTACTGACAGGAGTCCTCACAGGTCTTTCACTTTGGAATTTTCTCTTCATTTTTGAATAAATTAAGTTCCACCTAATTTAAAGGGTCGCGCAAAAAGAGTAATGTCACTTTGCCAGGATAACCAAACGGAAATGTCCCATATTTTCCCTTCTTTTCCCAAAATGTACTAAGGAAAAGTAAAACTAATTCAACCAGCAGGGGTAATACCAGAGGTATACAACAGAAGTCCTGGTCATTAAACCTTACAGTCATGAAAGTTTAATCGTTTATTTTTACATATTTATGTGTGGGGCCTTACTCTTTTAGTTAATCCTTAAATATTAACATATGTACAGTATTTGAGTCTCACTACACTCACACTTTAGGCACAATGAAACCTCCTCCTCATTTCCCACATACTCTGAAATAAAACAATAACTGTTCTTACCTCTTGGTTGTAAGGCAGAAAGCTGGCATCAAGAGACACAACACGAAATTGGACTGGGGGAAAAAAATAATAATAATACATTCAAATTTCTGAAATCAGCACCAAATATTTAAAGTTTCAATACATGCATCCATCAGACCAGTCCAATGACCAGAAAGAAAGTCATCGTAAAAATATGAGGTGTAACTGTCGAAATCCATTGTAAAAAAGCCATAAAAGAACCGCTCCATATGCATGAATACCATGATCTATTAGATCCATTCATTACTAATGCTCAATGTTACACTTTCCCCAGCTGTGGAATTCCAAAAGGCAGACAGAATTACCCTTCTGGCCAGGCTTGTACACGGGTTTGTCTGTCTGGATGAAGGTGATGAAGCTGACGGGTTTGATGAGGATGTTTGACTTCTTGCTCAGGGACTCCTTCTCGCTTCGCACAGCCACGTGCACGGAAACCACCGTTTCCTCAGAGACAACGGGGACCTGGGGGCCAAACAAGCACAGTAACAAAGAATCAAAACTTCCATAATGATAACAATCAAGCAAAAACAGGGAACACTCCACAACAGGAATCAGAAGGTATATCAGTAAGCTCAGTGACCTGAAAAGCAGATAAGACATGTTTTGTACGAGCAGACATATAACACAGTATTGGCTACCATTATGCAAGACAGACTACTGTTTATTCTATAAAAAGAGTGATACTTACTTACACAAAGAATACAATTTCATCATGTACAGAAACAATTACTTTGAATTTTGAAGCTTGTGTTGGAGCAAAGTTGAATGCAACTTTGCAGATATGATGCATTAATAGTTTCAAATTATTCCAAACTGATAGAAATACAATAATCTCACTGAAGTGGAGGCACACAAAAAAGTGTCTTTTCTTCAGTGTCACTAAACCTGTAAAATGCTTATTATTTTTCCAAGGTTGTCTATTTTTATCTCGGTGAGTGTTTTCTAGTTATTTTTCAATTCAAATGTTTCGCCATAAATTAACTTGACCCCTGAGCTTCAAGATAATACCACAGTACACATGACCTTTAAATGTAATCCTGGTAAATCCCCGTACTGTGTGAAATTAAAAGGAAATGCCACTGAGCACTATGGTGGTCTTCAGCTTCATCAAAGTGACCACTGTCAATGCTTGAAATTCAGCCACATATTTTTTTCTGTTAGACAAATACTTTCTCTTGTTTTCAAGTTTCTCTGCTACAATACAGCTTGCTTTTGAATGCTCTCTAATGTACGGCAATACATAGCACATGCTTTTAAAATTCATTCAGCACCATCAGAGGTTTTTCCCTTGTGTTAATGGCCATTAAATTACCAACCTGGTCACCAGATACTGAAATCAGCATAGCAGGACAAACACGCTAATCTAGCAAAAAGCTACTTTCTGATGCAATCTCCTCACAATAGTAACTCCAAGTTCACTGTTGTTTTGGGAGGTGCTGTTAAAAGCAGTGAAATACACCACTCCCATGCACACAAAGAAACCACCACCTCTGATGAGAGGAGTTAATACTATCAGCAGAAGGTCCAGCTGCTGTCCTAACGGCAGAATGTCTTGTCTTACTGGGCTTGTAATGCAAAGATTGCATTTTTTATTCCTACCAGGAGCACTGCCGTTGCAAGTACTTAGGTATTTGTATTGCTGCAATGTAATGTAAATGCAATTTGGTCTGAGCAAGCACATGAAACATACATATCTGTTTAATGATTGTTTGGATGAACCCACTATCTGTTCAGTCCACATCTCAGCATTAGGACTGACAGAAACAATTTTGTAATTTGAACATAACTGGCATGTCAAAAAAGTGATTAATGAAGGCAAGAAAAAAACATTTTTTTTTTTTTTACAAATTGGATGACCAATACTAAATCTGTATCTTTGAACCAAGCAGCAATAAAAATGCATAAATGGAGTCAGACATTATTTGAATCTTGGCTGTCAAAAAAGGGGGCAGATTTTGCGCCATGAACTAATAACAGCGAGATCATGAATGGACGCGCTATGACAAATACTTCAGGGAAGGGAGCGTGAGTAATTTTTCAGCAGAAAGCTCTTGGGGTGTTGGCCCCCCCAGTCTGGTCATTCAACCCATGTTACGTAACCACTAGATGAATGAGAATTTGAGAAAAGCTTGCCACTATTCCTTCACATTTCTGAGCACTTAAGGGGGCGAGTGGAAGGGGGGTCAGGGTTACTTGTGTGCATGGGGGGCTTTTATTTTGTGTGCTCACAGGGGGGAGTTTAATTTGAGTGTGTGTGGGTGTTATTTGACCAGACATTGGAGTATAGATATACTGTTAATTTTTAATTAAATGGTTTTAAAGGCCTGTAACCTATAACTTGGTTTACCCAACACAGACAAATACAATTTTGATAGTGAGCAGGTTGACCTTAAAATTGCTGAGAGAGGGACAGGCTTATGGTTAAAATTCAAAATCTCAGAGACATCAGTTCAGTTTAATTACGTATTCAATTATACATTCCCAGTAGAAAGTTTGATGTAATGTAATGAAACGCAATAGGTGGGTTCACATTATAGAAAATTCACCTGCCCGTCCTAACTGCTGTAGCCCTTTTAAATTTGTCCAGTTGCACGTAAAGCCTTTTGACCGGAGATTGCAGTCTGCCCCATTACTCCACACACTTCCCTTTGGTGAAACTGAAAGAAACTCAGTGACTGTCCAAATGAGTTCATTACTGCATTAATTTGAGTCTGTACAACGATATTTTGCGGTCTCAGTACTGCGACTGAGAGGGATTATCTGACCTGGAAAGGGAGGCAGCGGTAGAAATCCTCCTTCACACTTTCTTCCAGCAGCGTCACGTTAGCGTCCTTGGTCTGCAGGGTAATGACGAAGGAGACAGGCTCCTTGGGCGGTTGTAGGTGGGCGCATAGTGTCTCTGTAGAGCCCGCTACTGCTTGGGAGGTTACCGTCACCAAGTAAATTCTTCAGAGGAAAAATAGAATGGGGATCAATGCTGACAAACATATTCCAAATTATGGATATGCCTACATTTACTGAAGAAACCACATACTGAAGACTACTGAGTCAGGAGAGTTCACCAACCTGGCAGGGCAGCCACCCCCCCCCACCCTCTCTCTCTCTCTCCTCTCTCTCTCTCTCTCCTCTCTCTCTCTCTCTCTCTCCTCTCTCTCTCTCTCTCTCTGCAGTCCATGCACATTATGGGACACATGGCCAACAAACTGCCCCATTTGGCTGCCTGCCCCAATCTCCAATTTAAGACTCAACTATGTGAAATGGGGCACCAATTAATACAGCTCTAAGCTGTGTGTGGGGACTGCTAATGAGCTGTTCTACTGCTCTGTTTACAAAGTTTGGGGCCTAATTGCTGATAGGGGGTGGGACAGAATGCAGTGGTGAGAAGAACCATGCAGACACTACGCTGCCAGCACTGAATACAGGTCTCAAAACTGTAACAGGAAAGAACTCATCATAGCGGTCTCTAAGATTGTGTAAGAATACTGTCAAATTTGTGAAGAGCAGAACATACAGATAGGCATATTGATTATATTGACCTCGTTTTTGTAAAAGACCTTTGCACTGAAAGAGGCAGGGACATGCTAGTTTTGGAATCCTCAATGACCTCTCCCCCCAAGATACCAATGTAATCATTCAATGATACTTCCTTCTGTGAGGGCCAGACTTCAATTTTACACAAGAATTTATGATAATTCACTTTATGTTTCATAATTAAATAGTCTTAGCCATATTCAATTGTATAAGTCTGTAGTTAGCAATATAGCAACTGGGAAATAGCCAATTGCACCACATGCCCCTACCCAAAGGTGAGTAAAGTGAGATTACAATGGGAAAATGTGGTATACAATAAAACCTAACCCATTTGAGAGACATGTTAAATCCCAAACATTGTCAAGCCGAAATCCCTTACAGATTCGCTTGGGATAACATTCTTTAGTTACTGGTTTTTAAAGTTCTGCAATACGCTAATTCGCATTGCTAAAATAAGGTAAATCATAACAGTACACGCGCCCAACAAATCGCATTCTGCGTCATTTCAGGTACTGCACATTCCATGTTGATGGCACAAGGTATACTTACGAGTTGTTCGCGCTGCCGGAGAAAACGGTTGGTAGAAACGCAGCGGTATAGAACAGAAGCGCGAGCATGTTGCATGCAAGGTAAAGGCGACCGAAGGAGGAGCGGTCGAATATTTATACGAAATAACTTGATTTAGCTTCCGTTCCGCTTGTGTCCTCCGCTGTCAGTCAAGGACAAAAGAATAGTCATAAGAGAGCTTGGTTATATTGAACAGCTTCTCACACGTCATTACCCTCCTAAGCTGCAGAAACCTCCCCTCTCCTCCCTCTACCTCAAAATTCCGGGAAAGTTCTGTCGTTCTCTGGCCGTCACACCTCCCCCAGTTCATAGGTGGAGGCGAAGTATGCTCTGGCGAAATTATTTGCTATTTAAAAAGAGTGCGCCGAATGATCAAAATGCGTGGCGGCGTTGTGAATTAAAATGCACGCTATAAAAAGCAATTACGTAGTCAACACAACTTTCCCTGCGCTGTGTACTTGGATAAAATGTAACCTAACCTGCTCTGCTTCAGTTAATTCATCTGGCAGGAGTGGTTTAAGTTTTTTTTTTTTTTTTTTTAGTCATTTGACAACAAACTATTTTTTATGTTAATATTATTCTCGGATATTGAGTGTGACCACACAAAGTAACTCATGAGTAGTCTTTACAGAAACAAACACAAATGGGAAAAAGACCTGTTCAATACCAGCACCCACCACAGGACACATCATCCTGAGTCCCAGCTTTAGCCCCTTTCCTTCAAACTGCAGCTCATGCCCAGGACTTGTACAGCCATATAAGAAATCATTTGACCCTGCAGTCCAACATCTTTTAAGCTCAGATAAACCTCAGATGTGCTTATTAACTCTCATTCAATTCAACCCTCCTTTCAATTGGTGACATTTTACATCTGCCGCATTGGACTCATTATTAAATGCTGAAATGTAAAGTGTTATACACTGCTATAACTGGTGGTGGCTAAGGTGAATTTCCCCTGATCACTGTAAAGCGCTTTAGGCATCTGAAAAGGTGATATATAAATGCAATGTTTCATTCATTCATAATATATTTTACAAATGCAATGTCCTAAATTACTTTTTATCTTCTGATTGCATGACATGGACAACAAGGTCTAATTTAATTTCAATTAATGTGGCCTGGTTGCAATCACAGACTGTCCATGTGGAAAATATATTTAATATACAGCGGGAAATTAAATACATTACATTTACAGGTATTTAAATATATTTAAAACTATATGTAAAAAATTATGTTATACTCTACATACACATTTCAAAATATTACTATATTATTATATTTAAATATATGGGAATACATGTCATAAATATGCTAAAGTGGCCAATTTTGAAATTTAAAATATATCTTCGCAATATATTTGAAATGTGTGTAAGTATATAATAAATAATGTATATCACTTTTCTGTATGGATGGATGATCGCAAAGGGCACCTGTGGATTAAAAAACAAAATAGCTACTGCCATAAGATCGCTTTTGCTGTCTCCGAACATATGCTGGTGTCTATCTGTACACGTGTCAGGATATGGTGGTCGACTGTTGAACACAGCAGACAAGTCAGGAAAGACAGAGCCGAGTGGCTTAGGTCTTAAGTAACTAGCCTCTATGACTGTGAGGAGTGCAAGTGTGGAACATCCAGACTTTGGATCCAAATCACTGGGAACAAGGAGATTATTATGTAGGAGATGGATAGAACTAGTTACAGGCAGTGATAGTTGACTAAATTCAAAAGGAATTCTTTTTTCCAAGACCTAAATCATCAGATTCAGTCAAATTCACTGGATGATTTTGTCCCAGAACTGCAAAAGTCCAGCACAAGTGGTTTGCTCATGACTGGAGAAAAACACTAAACCCACCCACAACACCTTGCATATGCATAAATAAGTTCATATTTTAAATCCAATATTATAAACTGAAAGACAATTCATGTAAGAGCCATTCAGTCACACCACCCAACCACTTGCCCCCAACCAACATCAATCAATCAATCAAACATAAAAAAGAGACAATGAACAGCAAAGAGCAGAACCTTTGTCCTATCTCAAACAAGCTGTGTGGTGTTTTAATACACTTCAGACAAACCTGGCTGAAAACATTCTATACTGCACTGTAGCCTACAGTTTCTGAAGGAGCATGCATTCACAAATTTAAATTTACAAAGGAGCATCGGCTATGCTATAACATTTGACAAATAGCCTGGTAATTACAAAATGAATGAATTGAATTAATTAAATTATAAAATGTATAATGTTCATGTAATATTTATATAAAAAACTATTGGATTCAATTACACTTCAAAAATAAAATTTGTTATTTTTTTTAATTTTTAAAAACATTAACAAAAAAATTGAAAGAAGAGAATTTGCATATTTTTATATGGTAACATACCGGAATTTAATAGAAAATCAGTATTGCATTATTTAAAATTAGTAGGTTTTTTTATCTTCCAATGTGTCAAATAACATGTCTAAACACAATGTTATTTGGATTCGGGTCTTTTTTCCTATCTCTTTGATGTGATTCGCTCAGAATTCAGCACCACATTTCTCAATAAGACAGACACAGACACACCTACAGAGAGATAGTGTGCGAGAGTTTCCCTTAACACTAGATAGGCCAGAGTGACACTATCATACTTTTGGATAAAAATTACTCCAACACCGTAAATGGTATATCCCCCTCCTTTCACAACTTCCCTAAGTATTTGGGCTTAAACTAACTGCATTTTTAAAATTAAAAAAAAATTCGACTCAGTCAAGAAATACAAGTAGTTCTTGCCATTTTCTCCACAAGCCCAAACAATAAAACAGGTTCTTTTACCCAGGTGAGAACAAGTCGCCATCTACTCCAGCATGCTATTCAACTGAATAACCAGCCCTTTGATACGAGTTTCCCAATCAAGCGCTATCTAAACTTACTTTGCGCATATAATCACACAAAATTCATTCACTGCAATCGTCTGATGAAGTTGAGAAAGCCTTTAGGGTGGGGATGAATAATTGTGGACGCTGTAGTTAAAGAAAAGATAAGCTTGGAATTTTGTGGAGATAACGCCACCAACATATTTTCAGGTTTTCTCTGAAGCTGAGACTTTGAATAAATTGAATAGTGCAGCTACATGACTGTGTGTAATGTAACCACTTTTGGGATTTTTTCAGTGATCATACTTTTCCCTTAAAATGTAACAAAAAAATCTATATAAACGTTGACATTTATTTCAGCTTTCTATTTGAGACTTCTAAAAAGAGGTCCATAACAGGTTTTGCAACTCAATCTGATTGGGTTGTATCCTTTATCTGGGGAAATTTGAGTAAGAACATAATAGCTGAAGTAGTATTTCATCCAGGGAAGCTTATCAATGTTTTATTTAATTTATCCAAGCTTATGCAAATCAAACATATAAGTAAAGTTGGACTTCAACAAAGTTGCGAAAAAGTATGAACAAATAAAAAAATGACAAAACATGTTAGCCTTACATTCTGTAATTTTTATTGCATTAGGAGTTCATAGCATACAGTAGTTCATAATGAAGATGAGGAATTATTTTTTTATTTAGCAAATAATTTTTTGAGTTTATAATTTACTTCAGTGTCTCATAGGTAGGAGTGCTGGTGAAAAAAGCAAATTAGCTGTTGTTAAACTGCATTATTATTGATGTCATTGAAAAACCATGACTTTAACGCTTTAACATCTCATCAATAGCAGTGCCAGTGATTATAATGGTAAAAATCAGGGATTTTTGACATTTTGTACGGCTTTGGGTTGAACTTCACCCACTTACTCTTTTGGCCACGCCCACTTTCTGCTTTCCAAATAAAAATACGAATGATTTTTTGGTTGAACAAACACAGATACAAATACAAATAGTGACATCTCCCTCCACCCCTACTACATAAGAGCGCACTTCAACTAAAATGTGACCTATCATGATAATGAAGGTGTACAGTGCTGCTACCATTGTTTACATTTATTAAATCAAGCAAACAATATTAAGAAGCACAACAGAACATTACTCAACATAATCCATTGCTCTGTCTAAATATATCAGTAAACAGAGAGAGTGTTCTGTGGGATTCCACTTCCAGCTCACCTATAAAGCATTTGCAGGCCTTATTAAGAGGTGTGATAATGGGCAGTGACACAGTGGAAATTGCGAGCTTGTTCCCGGAGGACCATGAGAGGAATTTCCCACAGGATATCGAGAAACCTCTCCCCCACTCCTCCTGGTCCTACATTCCTGAGGTTTAAAAGAACAGAAAATTACATTACATAATATGGCTTGGAGATCAAGTTAAACAAAAACAGGAGTGTGCATCCCTCACTGTCAAGAGCAATAACAATCCCAAATTGTAATTAAAATTACCAATGACAAACTGTAATGGAAAGATAGGCCATGTTATTAAAATGCAAATGGATTACTGGTTCAAGACCTCACAAGTGAGAGGACTCAAATCCAGGTGTTGGCTGTGAATAGATGATTCCCTTTGTGGAGGGAATCAAACCAAACACATTCCCTGGTATTATCTTTAGTATCCTTTTAACTCACCCTAAAAAAAGCATTCTTATTTACTCAAATGACTGAATAAAAACAATCCCAGCCATATTACTGGTTTTCAATAGTTTGTTACTCTGAAAACAACCCTGCAGAAAATTCCCGCAAATACCAGCTGGGATTCTAAGCAGGTTTAAGATGGTTTAAGCTGTGTTTTTGACACTACCAGTTGGTCTGTGTCTGGCTAAAGCTGGTCTCTTGCGGAATAAAGCTGGTCAAAGCTGGTTAAACTGGTAGAGTAATCTGGTGGAAAAACTGATGGACTAGCTGACTATACAGCTGGCTAGTCATCTGGTGAACAACTGGCTGACCAGCTAAAAATGTCAAATACACATCTGAAACCAGCTTGACCAGTTTAGGCTGGTGTAAGGTGGAATTTCCAGCCAGGTTATGTTAGCATATGCATTTGCAGACCAATACAAATGGCTTTAGACCTCAAGAAAAACATGGTATTAAATCCATCCCAGAGAAGGCCAAAGGCTTGGAAATCCTGAGCACATTGGGCAGGTGAGCCAGGGTTTGATGTTGAGAAACTGCTTATCCCATAGCTACTGGCATGTTGACGTAGAGCGGAAGATAGCTTTCACTCTGGTTCAGAACAGGATAAGGAGAGTAGGGTGCCTCTCCCTATCTGTCCTGCATCTGCAATTATCAACCGAATGTCCCTCCGTGCTACTTACTAACCACTCCACATGCATATAGAGGCAAAGAGCATGATCCACCTACTGTATTTCTCACAAGGATTCAGTGTTCAACAGACTCCAGCTGCTGACAACAGCACCAGAGACTAGGATGGTTTCTGCTCTTGCAAAGTGTTCTTCGACAACATCTTTACAAACTAAGTAACACAAGATAAGGACTTTATTCTGATTCTGAGGAAAAAGAGATTCACCATTATAGGTAGAGACGGGACAGAAGTAATATTCCCATAGAAACCAGCATGACACAGGAGCTGTGAAAATCAAGGTATTTATTAAAGGACAAAAAGACAAAACAGCATTTCCAGAAGGTGAAAGCGAAGGGAGACATTGGCAGAGGGAGCCACATGGAAGGAAAGGCAGAGGGAGGCCACAGTAGAGGGAGGCGCAGGTAGACACAGGTGGAGGGGCTAAGGGCAGAAGGAGACACAGGCAGTCTTTGTGCTAACAGAGTGGCAGCTCCAGACACTGTGGAGATGGGGCCAGAGATTTGATGATCAGACAGCAATAGCTAATGGATTCTTATCAGAGTGAGAGAAACTGTGATCTCTGCGGACTTGTGGCTTTGAGAAAAAGTTTACATTTTTTGAATACATTTTGGCGATATGAAAAGTTCAAGCATTTTGTGTCTTGTGTCAATTATAGGAAAGAGAGCAGCGTTTATTAAAACTACTTTCAAGCAATTAAGAAAAAACTGCGAAGCTTAGATGAAGATTTAGAGAAAAGAATGATGAATGGTATTTAAGGAGAAGGGTGGTGGATAAGAGAGGGGAGTAGGGAGAGGGGTGAAGAATGGTCAAATATGCAACAATCGTTACTCCTGTCTCTTATCAGATTGAAATGTACCAGAATGCATTACAATACCGAGTACTACAGTAAGAATTTGTTGATTCTGTTTGAAGAGGGAGGCTGGGGAGCCGGAATCCGCAGCTATGAAACAGTCATTAAGAGCCAGAGCCGAGGAACATTGCCAGCTGAGTGTGAGTTTAAACAGGACTAAAATTCCTCGCAAAGCTGATTAGGAGGTGGGAGCGCAAATGAGAGGCTACTTATATTTCAGCAATTTAGGATGAAAATGGAAAATTAGAGTCTGTAATGGCCCTTGGCTTTCAGTTTGTGCTATATGAGAGGGATAATGACTGTGTGTGTTGTCTATGGAGTTTCTGACTATTCATGTCAGAGGAATCGAGGGTGTTTTAAGAAAGAAATTTGTGTCAAACCATGAGACATTACATTATATTAAATTTATTTGGCAAACACTTTATCTAAAGGGACGAAGAGACATACAGAATATGTCATTTGAGTAAGTGGGACAGACAAAATGTGTCTTATCACTCTATAAGCCTGCTGAAAATACTTTTCATTATTTTTTTCAAATTAAAATCTTTACCCTTTCTCTATATTTCATAGACATAGAATATTAGTACGCCTGTCTTATCACTGCAACACCCTGTATCAGTTTGTGGATGTGCAGGCCCACTTATTCCAAAGTTAGCATTCCTCAATATTAATAGGTAAGAAGACCAATAAGGATTGAACTGAGAAAAAAGGTCGGGCAAATCCCCACTCACAGAGAACATTTGAAATGTGTGCGATTATAAAATATGTGTGTTTTATAAATCTTCCTAAACTAATTTTGACCTCCAGATGGAGTTATTTATTTTCCTGGAATAGAGGCACTGTCAGCATGAGGTTTGGAAGTGTTTTTAGGTTTGTTCTATTTTGAAATTGTTTCTAAGTTCACATTCCTTGTTGGAAAGGATCCCTGTGAGAGCAACGGTGCAGTGGCTGGATTCTCCTGCACGCAGTCAGCCTGTGCCACCTAGCGTTAGCAGTCTGCTGATCTGCTACAGCCTGCGACCGCAAGATCCTTTCACGGTGAACTTCCTCAGGATCCCAGGAGAGGGCAGCATCTCCTCCATCATCAGACCAAGGGGAAACCTCAACTGGTTAAACATTGCAGGGACTCACAGAGGTGTTGATGGTGCGCGAAATGCAGAGCAGAGCTTGTGCAAAAATGCCCCACAATCCTTAACTTGGGCAATATGACTGCCTCTCCGCCTCTGGTCTCATGTGATCTCATTCACTTTTCCGTATCACTGAGGGGATATGCATTTAAAGAGTAATAATTCCAAGGATCAGATTGCAACTGCACATGAACATTAAGGATAAATAAATCCAGTATCTGCTCCCACTGTGAGATTTCACAGGTCACATACCAAGAATGAAGCATCACAATGATGACACAAAATAAATGTAGAGTGCACTGATGATAAATTGTTTCCTAAAATCTTTGTGTTCTCCTTATCTGAAAAAAAACTCAACTGCTTCAATTCACATTTTTGCTTTCTGTAATGTATATGAAGTCTTGGTATACATGAATCCTTTGGTATAAGGCTGACATAACACTGTCCTACGCATGACATAACAGCTGCCACAAGATGGCATAACTGATGATGTCAGTTTATGTCAAATGACATAAACTGTCATTACTTTTACTGGTAAATGTTATGGCAGATGTTTCTGCCATAACATTTACTGATAAAAGTCATTTGACATAAACTGACATCATTTGTTATGCCATCTTGTGACAGCTTAAACGTGTATGAATACTCAGTATGTCAACATTTTCTGAAATGTTGTTAGGAAAAACATTTTCATTTAATTTCTACAATGGTAAAGCTTCAATCTCCTCACAGTCCTCTATGTTCTGTGTGTCCTGATCTTTAAATCAAATGGAGAAAATATAAATTTAAAAGGCAGCCCTCACAGAAACACACTATTTAAAGATGCCATCAACTTCTCACTCTATTCACAGTGGGCAATGCACAAATATAGTACTTACAAGCTGTAAATACTTGGATAAATACAGTCAATAAATAAATAAATAAATAGTGAACTACATGAAATAACCATTCTTATTAATAAACAAACAGTGAATTTAAATATATAATGCTGAGAAATAATAGCACCAGGCCCAGTATAGGCAAAGCCCAGAGCACAAATTGTGTGTTCTCCTGGTGGACACGCTCCATCTTGCTACCTCCAAGTCACAAAATAATACTTTTATTCAAATAATACTGCGTCCTCAAAGAGCACGGCTGGGTCAGGGCCCTGTTATCTGCTACGGACAGAGAGTGGAGGAAGTCTGCGTATATAATGAATCATCAAACTACGCATGGAGCAAACGGGCACACGTTTATGAATGCAGAGCACTGCCTTATGGCCTTATGTTTGCACTTAACAAGGCACCTGAGATGTATGTCATTACGCTTTGAGAAATCCAGCCTAACGAACAGTGACATGAAGGCAGAAAAATGGGTTGACTGAGATTGCCACTTGTATCTGTGTAGACTTCTGCACATTCCAAGAGCAAATATATGTTTACGCATGTAATTGTAAAGGGTTCATCGAAGCCTTTGTAGCTTTTATTCACGCTCGACATGCCACTGGTCTGATCATCCATGTCTCCTCTGAGGAGGTGTGCGGAGGGCAGATAATCAACTCCATTTGGAATTGGGAGCAGATCCTCGATGATGGCGGCAACGATAACTTAATCCTTTCCGGTTCAATCCCAGTCATTAAATGTTGTTTTAATGTAAAACTAACAGACTAATATGTCACAGGAAAGAACATTAGATGTAGTGCACTGAATAAAGTTAATGAATCCCCGAAGAGATGTAAAGTCTCTGGTGTGTGTTCTGCTGAAGGAGATTTGATCTCAGCGGTGGGTTTCTAGCTCCTTAACAAACATTTTGCTTTACAAGAGATGTCTCTTTCCCTGGGAAAATAATCTGTTAGAGCAAATGAAAATGCAGAAAGAACTGCCTTAAGAACAACTTGTCCTTTGTAAAGTTATCTTGCTCCAGGTGACAGCTTCCCTTCTGAAAACATGGTGCTCTGGGCACATGATATTATGAAGGCCTCCTGGTGTACAACCCCAAGTGCACATAAAAAAGAAACCAAGAAAATTAAAACCGTAAATATGTTTCTTTTTTTAATTATATGCAAATAATATTCATGTTACATGGGTTTATATGACAAATATATTTGTTAATTGACCATACATGAAAATAAACATCTAAAGACAAAGGCCATTACTTACTACTACTACTGTGAATAATAATAATGATAATAACAACAAACACCAGAGGAAATTAATTTACATTTAATTCTAGATATTATTAAAGACCATGTGGGCAGGGGTTATTTATTTCAATATTTTGGCAATTATCTAGAGAGAGAATTTGCCTGTCGAAATAAAAACGATGCCGTGCTTAGTTCAGCTGCTCAATGAATAATGTTATGTCCTCAACTAAACAAATGTAGTACCGCATGTTAAAAGTGGTAAATATAGTGTGTTTTTTTTTTTTTTTGCTGTCTTCTAGTTTTATTGCTCATTGATGATTTTAGTGCATATAATGAATTCACATGACATCTTTTCTCTGCTGATTATCTGGTTAGGGGTCATAAGAAACATTTCAAATGAGATAATTACAGTTTACGTTTTCTAAGGAGTTGAATTATTCCATTTGCCTGACTGTTCTCTGCATCATTCTACATATTTACAATGGGGAAATATACTTTTATCAAGCAACAAACTAAGTGACATTTTGTTCAGGCCAGCAGTAAATTCTGAATGGTGTTATTGGACAGCAAAAAAAAAAGCGAAAAAAAGACTAAATTATTTTTTCCCCTCTATTTGGTTGAATTGCACTGACGTGTAGCAATACCTAAAATGTTTATATGTAATGGGCTTGTCATGAACCACAAACAAATTGAGAAATCTACTGTGAACAGTCTTGCAGATAAACTTCCACCATGCTGCAGTGTTTTAAATGCAGTGTCAGTAAATACTACCATACATGATCTACTCCATGTGAAGATACCTGCTTCGCTACACTGTTCTCCTCCTGTGTGCCAGGTGAGACTCTAATGCACCACTGCCGGGGCTCAGACTTACCGCACAACACATGCGATCCTGCAGCTCTCCACAGTCAGTCTGGCTGCTCCGGTTACCCATGTCTTGCACCACTCAGCTCCCTGTGTGTATACTGTGGTTGAGCGCGCTTAGACGCCCCCACCCCCTCTTACACACACACACACACACACACACACACACACACCATATCACCAGTCACCACAAATGCATCTTAAAAATAAAGGCTTTCACAAGGGAGTTCATTTATGGAATTTTTCAACTGTCATCTTACTTCAAGGGCACACTTACTGTAGTGTGGTATTTTATGGAGCTTTTGCTCTGTTGTGAAACATTTTTTCTTACCTGCAAAGATGGTAGAATCATTGTAATTTTATAACTATATGTGATGAATTACATGAAATAATTCAAATTCTGCATTTATTTGTGGCATATCTATTGCGGAAAACTACTAAAATGAAAACAATTTTAAGAAAAAAAAACGTTTTCAGACACAACCTAAAATGAGTTATTTCCAGTCATAACATTTTTGTTTATATGAATTTTAGCAATGCTCTCCCTTTATTTAATTTTCAGTCTTTCCTTGGACACATGTAAAAAGTTAATGAGAATGGGATTCTGAGGAAGCTGGTGATGAAATGGTGATGAAACTGTTACTAATGTACCATACATTCAGTACGGTCTCTCTGTTTCTGCTTATGCGGTAAGTTGACAATTCACAAAAGCAAAACCTCCTGTATTTGGCATTACACTTGATTCTGTAAACCTCTGCCAAGAATAGAATGATAAAACGTATGGAGCCTAATAATTAGTTTCAGCTGCCACCTAGATTCTCCTTTTTATTATAAAACTGCACCAGCCCAACAGCCTCACTGGAACAAGTCTCTCTCTCTCTCTCTCTCTCTCTCTATATATATATATATATATATATATATATATATATATATATATATATATATATATACACACATCTGTCTGTCTGTCTGTCTGTTTGTCTGTCTTCCATTCTCTCTCTCTCTCTCTCTCACACACACACACACACACACACATTCAGTCGTACATTGAAATGTTTTTCCCTTTTATTTACACTTTTTTTCAAAATAAATTACAGTTATAATGACTGAAAATGCTGATTAACACGAAGAGCAAAATTGCTCGTTTGATAGTCTTGATTGCACTTTTGTACGTCGCTTTGAATAAAAGTGTCTGCTAAATAAATGTAATGTAATGTAATAGTCACCAAGGATGTAACAAAATATAACTGCAGTAAAAGCATTCATTAAGTAATGTTACTCACCATGTACTGTACATGTACATGCTTCCTCATATTTGAGGATTGTTTTGAAAAATATGGTCAGAAAAAAACGTTCAACAATTATTCATAAAATCACAATAGCTGATTTGTAACTTGGGAAATGGTGATCACTGTATGGTAACATCTTTACTGTAGAAGCTCAGTACTTTAGTAGGAAAAACAGTGGAATTGAGGTTTCTAAGGCAAACACACACACACGCACACAAACACACACAAGCAAACACAAAATATGTCCTCACTCAATGCGATAAGAAATGTATGGACAGACTTATTACACAGTAAAACACAAAGTAAGACCTCCATACTACATTCTGGTTGTGGGTTACGGTCAGGAGTCCCCTCTAAAGTATTAAGTCTAGCAGAAGATACGCGTTGAGCCTCATTCACAAAACATGTGAATGATCACATTTGATCGTAAACTGCATGTAAGAACGTTTCCAAGAACATTTCGGCATTCATCATTTTTTTCATATCTGTATTTGTTTATGGCTGTATCCCTGTATCCTTATGCAAATCACATGAACAAGATTGCGCGTAAAATTTACAAACAGCATTCACAATCTCATATACCTGGGATATTCACAAGAACAATGGTCTGCACATGTGTCATGAATCTCATATTGCTTTTTCATAGGAACATTTTTAAGAACAAAAGTAAGAATAATTTAAGAAAGGTTTAGTGAATGAGGCCCCTTGTCTGAGCTGCAGATTGCTGTAGTAACCTTGATTAAACTGCAGGGAGATCAGTATGTCCTCGAGTGCATGAATGCAGAGGAAGAAATTTCTTATTGTTTTTTTTTCTTTTTTCTTTTTTGGGACATTTAATAAACACTGGCTGGCTGACACCAGAATACCCTTGCCAGAAAATTATTTAGATTTTCCCAAATGTGATTTCCCCATTCACACACATACACACACACACACACACGCACGCACTCATTCTCTTTCTGTACAGATGTGCACAAACTCTCACACACAAACTCCCACTTTCAAACTCTAACACATTTCTTATACTTACACACACACACAATATCTCAAAATCACACACACACACACACACACAATATCTCAAAATCACACACACACACACATTTTTCTCTCACACACATACACATGTGCAAGTTAACGAAAATAATAATGTTAAAAAATGAACTAATATGTACAATGTACAGTACAAGCAATTAAACATTCCAAACAGACAAAAACGGCAACTCCATTATAAGGAGAACATATTCTACATGAAACATACATGTTAATTACTTACATTAACCTAATACCACTGAAATAATGCATTTGGTGATATAAGCATGTTACAGCAGCTCTGGCCTTGAATATAAGCATGTATGGAACTGCCAGGATAAGCATTTTATTAATTTATTAATTTGTCAAATTCAGCTTGGCAGGCAGTGAGTTCATACAGTTAAAGATGTACAGTTAGAAAGGGCTTCCATTGGTAAATTACTTAATTATAGAAGATAGCACAGTCCCCTGGAGGCCATAATAAGATGTAACTGATTATCCCATGATGAAGGCTTTCATTTGAAATGACAGTCAACAGTATCTTACAGCAAGTTGTGTGATTGGATGATTGTCCCTTAGGTGACTGGTCTTACCAGTTTTGGGGTGACTGACTTTACCTTCTTCAGCAACGTTAAGGAGTGGGGCAACACTAAGAAGGTGCTTTGAAAAAAAAAGTTTTGTTGGCTCAGTATCGAGCAACATATAACATGTACAGTATAAGCATTAACATGAATGCTAAACATTACAAGTACATTCATTATTATAAGACTATGTACATACAGAAACACACACACACATACAGAAAGCTCTGTAATGTTTGGGACACAAACATATTTTTTCTTGATTTGCTCTGTAGTCCACAATTTTGGATTTGTAATTAAAAAAACACATGTGATTAAAGTGCACATTCTCAGCTTTCATTTAAGTTTTTTTTTTTTAAATAAATTTTGGTTTCACCATGTAGAAATTACAGCACTATAAATAGTCCCCCCATTTCAGGGCATCATAATGTTTGGGATAAATTCTGTCACAGGTGTTTCTGATAAGTCAGGTGTGTTCAATTGTTTCCTTAGTCCAGGTATGAGTTTCAGTTATAGCTTTAAGTATCTAGTTTTGATTCTAGGCTTTTGATTGCCTTTAGAGACTTTTATTGCCATTTGTCAACACAAGGACCAAAGTACTGCCAATGAAAGTCAAGGAAACAATTATGAGGCTGAGAAATAAGAGGGAAAAAAACTGTCAGGCATTGGCCAAACCTTTTGGCTAACCAAAACCAATTGTTTGGAACACCATTAAGAAGGAAGAGAGCACTGGTGAGCTCAGAAATCACAAAGAGCCTGGTAACCCAAGGAAGACTTATTTTTTATTGATGCTACCCATTTGTGTGAAAACAAATAATTGTTATTTTTTGACATGGAAATCAGTTTTCCAGTTTTCTGCCATTGTATAATACAGTTGTACATTGCAGATGAATTTAAATAATTTAAATTACACTTAGGATCACAAATTTCATATACGAATGAATGTTTGTAAGAGGACATGCTCACTTACAAATATGAAAGGTTTGGAGTTTGGCAGAGTGGCATTTGGTCAGACTGTTCTCCCTTAGCGCTTACAGTTTTGATAATTGTACACTTTTTACGAACCATGCTGTCCCTATTTTCAGACATCAACACAAAAAACAGGCTTAAGATGTGCTAACAACTATAAAGACCCAAGTGAGGTACCATGTGTTTCTCTTGCAGCGCTGCTCTCAATCTGCACAAACAAGCCTCCTTGGACCAATTAAAGCAGTGAGGTGTCAGAGTCTTCCTTGGAGACTCACAGAGCATCAGCAAGCTCTCCATCTCCATTACTGCCACAGTCATGAAGATTGCATCAGGACCACAATCTTTGCGACTCCGGCGAACTTTCTCAGACAAAATGCCGCATCCTCAAGGAAGAAACCCTTCTTTTATTCCCAGAAAAAAGTAACTTCTAGAGCAACACACTGTAGTGCATAACAGTTTTTTTTTTCTTTAGAAAAACATATTCCTTAATGACAGAGAAACTTGGTATATGGGTGGTATGGTTTCTGTTATGGTGCTAAAATTTCTAGATTTTTACATCTTAAAAGAGCATTGTGTTTACAGTGCACTACTGGCTGTGAAAGGTTATATAAGATGAAACAGTCAATTTATTATAATAATAATAATAATAATAATAATAATAATAATAATAATTATTATTATTATTATTATAATTATTATTATTATTATTACTATTACTACTAATACTACTACTAGTACTATTATTATTATTATATATTACTTCCATTTAAAAGTGTGTGTATATACAAAATGACAAATAATCAATACCATCAGGACAATAATGAAGGGCCGTTCTGTAGGAAAACCTGTAGAAAAATAAAAAATATGAGACAGTTGAGATTGCACGTGCAATGATTTTGAAACAACTCTCTAAAATCTTTAACAATGTGTAAAAAAGAATAAGTCGTGCACGTAACCTGTGAAGCGCGCTCAGTGAAGATAAAGAACATTGTAAACACGGGGTACAGAGATGCTTTGCAGAATCCATGGCAACAGCAACCAGAAAACACTTCTAAAATTGGGGGCAGTGTTCGCTATTGCTATAGCAACAGGAAGACGTAGCTGCTTCAATCAGCTTTTGGTTTCGCTAGGAGAAAAAAAACTACAGGACTCTTCGCATAGCAACTACAGTCATCCCGAGGCGTTGCTGTGGCAATGCGAAGCAGATTGGCAACTCTGACATAGTGAATCACCTCTATTCAAAACTTAGCGGGCTCCATGCACGGGTTGCGTGATGCTGAATAGCGCTCTAACCTAATGTTACGTTAGTCGCGTACAGGCAAGAGACCCAAAAGGAAGTTGTGATCTTACGGTCATTGTCATATAATTTATTTAAACAAAATACGTGATGCCACTTGTACTGTATCCATTCACTCTAATTCGGCTAATTCAGTAACATCATAATAGTTATACAGCAGACTTTTTTACATGAACTACACGTCTTCTCACTCGGGATATTTACACGAAACACGTGGTCAAGAAGGTAAACATGGGAGATGGTGGCTGTCTACTATCAGCCAATCAAACGTTTCTTACCGAGCCAATGAAGCAGCGACAGACTGACGACATCCAACGAGTCTTCTCTGCGGTCTGTAGAGCTGATGCAACAGGGCTGCAATATGACTTATTCACCTCTTGAGTATAATATTGTGTCCTTCCTCATTATGAGTGTCAAATAGTCCTTATTTAATGATAAAAGAGCACACCGGTTTAGTTGTTTAGTTTTACGAAACATTTAAATCCCATCATTATAAACGCATGTGTGGTATGTGCACGCCGACAGTCTCGCATAAAGTTGACAACTGACAACTTTCATGAAACTTAAATTAACAACTTGTTATTTTCTCAGTTTTTATCCTCCGATTCTTATTTTCGCTGAAAGTTTAATACTTATAGCTATTCGTATGACATGTTTAATCGGTATACCCGTCCCATAAAAATGCAGAAACTTGTGGGACTTTAGAGGGGGAGGGGGTGGGGGGTCCGTTCAGTGGTCTGCGGAGGGATCTCAGCCGTGCGTTTGCCCCGTGACGCGGTTGGTTGCTGGGTGTGGGTGAAGACCTACTTTCATTAAATGAACTTTACCACAACAAAGCAACAGCAGAACTGCGTCCTTTCCCGCACATACTGAGGGAACTATGGCTTTTTAAACTGATAGATTCGTCGACCTAACTATCTCTGTGCTTTGCTGCTGCAACGCACTCCAAACCAACAAGAAATTCAGCAAGAATGGAGTAAGTTCGCTTACTTTGTTATTCCTTGTAAACGAGTTGCTTGCGCTTGAAACTTTGGTTAGCCAGTTAACGTTAGCCATGCAGCTAGCCATAGCAAATCAGAAAGCATTTTACTTACAAATGCGATGATGTTAACTAGAAATAGGTTATTGTTGTTAGCTAATATCATACAAGCTGAAATGTTGGATAGAAATTGATGACAGTTTAAGAAGCGCTTCTGGCAGACAAGCTATCAAACGAGGTAGCTTCCTAGTTAGCTTGACAGATGCCCAAGCTATTCCTATTCATGGTTTGTTGGGAGAAAGTTTGAAAAAACTTTGTTGGTAGTTAGCTAGGTAGCTTTTTTTGCAAATTAGTTGGTGTTGTCACTTGTGGTGTTAGCTGTCAGGTTAACGTTTATAATTCATAGGGTATACTGCGATGCCACTACTTGCTAGCGAGGTATTTTTGTCGTAATACGTTGGAAGCTTGGTTACTCCGTGAATTTTATCGAGCAGCAAGTAAGCTAGCAAACTAACTTTTTTTTTGTGTTGAGATTTCCCATTTAAAAATACTATTGAAAAGCTATTGAATGTCACCAAATACACATACTTTTAAGAAGTAAAACTAATGCTTGGTTTGAAATATGAATGCGTGCTTGCTTACATTTTATTATCGCTGGCTCATGTAGGGAAGACGAGGCATGACAAGTTTGATTGCTAGCTAACGTTGGCATACGTTAAACGTTCATGGTCAGAAAACATGGTTGGCTAGATGGCTTTGTATTATTTAGCTTTATGTGTTGACCTTTAGTTAAGTCGTTAGTCTTGTTAGTCTTATGATTATATCCGTCGCACGAAGAGTAGTGTAAGTTAGCTGAATAGGGAATTGACAGGCACTGTCAGTTCGAAACACGTGAAGACTTCTGAGGACGTTACGTCATTTAAGTACCTAACGTATTTTACTGTTGCTGCAGTAGTAACAACTTGTAACTAATGACGTTCCGTCTTCACATGGGGCTACTTTTTAAATGTAACGTTACCCGTTGACTAAGTAATGTTTACTATATTTTAGTGTTACTTGTGCTAAAAAAAACATAATAAAGCGTTCAGATTACACATATCGGAGTGCTGCTTTCTGTTTTAAAAACTTTATGACAAATGAGAATATGACAAGAGATTTTGAGGAATACAGAATATGTATACCTCTTTCTTGTGTAATACAGCTAAATGAATACGCATGTGCTCGCTCGAATATTTCTGCGTGGGCGACAAGGTCAAAGAGAAAGTTTCCATTCTGAGAGTGTAATTCACTTTCTGCCCAGTAGACAAACCGTTTCCCAAGTGTGTGTATATATATTGCCTGTGCGTGTGTGCCTGTGTGTGTGTGTGTGTGTGTGTGTGTGTGTGTGTGTGTGTGTATATATATATATATATTCTTACATACTTACTTGGGAATATGTATAATATAATATATGACTACATGTTGTCATGTCTGCTCATTTTTTCTGGCTCAAACTAATATAAAAATTTCCACAAGAAGAACAGGTTATTACAGAAGTGGGTGGTATGTTCTCTGCGTATTTGTAACAGTTGTGTCTTGGTTAGTGTCAGCTTGTATTTGGTTCATGTAGCTGTTGCTGAGGTGACTTAAGAGTGAAAACACATTGAAGGGTTGACAGTGGGGCATCTGGGGGTGCCTTGTGCTTTAGGTATAACCAGCAAAGAATCAAAAGGCTTCACACTGGGATTCACACACTCTTGAATTTAATGTATATGGAATTTAAACTGTGGTCCTGCTTTAATTAAACAGGAAATTCATTGAGTGAATAAAATTTTAGAAATATGTACTTTTTGAGGAAGTAAAGTCTTGTTGTCTGGTCATCTTTACAACCAGAAGCTGGCATTACGGTGATTGGGTGTTTTGTTGAGTTAACCCTTGACTGTTGAGTTAACTCTGTGACAAGTGGCGGTGGAGGGTAGGTTTGTGTTTGTGAAGGGGGGTGTCATAGCAAGGATGTTGGTTTTTTTTAAAAGTTATCCATTTGACACCTTGGTGACTGTGGTTGAATCGTGGTTGTCTGTCTCTCCTAGGTCTCACAATGCTCCCCCAGCTCTGTCCTCTGTGGCTCATCTCTCAAACTCTCACGCGTTGCGTACGTTTGACGTGTTGAATCGAAACCGAAGAAATGATGGCGGCGTCGGCTCCTCTCTGGAAAACTCCTCTCGTTTGCCCGGTAGACCCCCTCGCTCTCTCTCCCCGACTGGCTAACCCCAACCAATCACAGGGACGGAGGGGGGAGGAGTCAGCCGAGAGCCAGCACTTAATTGGTAAGTTGCCACGAGACGCTTTTTTATTTTTCCCCATTCCAGGTGGGAACCGCAGTGCAGCAGGCGCCTTCTCCTCGTACAGTGAGTAAAACTAATCAAATATTTTGGAAACGCGTGCAACGTATCGAGGTTGTGTGGTAATGCACCGACTATTTATAGCCTATTGCTTGAATGCCTCTATTGAAAATTTTATTTATTTATTTTTTTTTAAGTTCGATAGCTAAGTTTGAAATACGAGTGGACGTAGCATCGATTCCATGCGTTTAGGGCCATAGCTAGGACACACCCTTGTCTTATTTTGTGTATTGGTTAGATCCATTCAATGCCAATTGTTAATTTTAATGAAAGTTTGTTTAAAAATAATATATATTTTTTTTTAATTTTAAAATTTAAATTTTTTTTTTTTCAGGTGATGGTCTTGCTGACTGGATGACGGAAAAAGTCGATTTTTCCTCTTACCTTCCTACTTCTCACTCCTCTCCCAGCTCGTCCCTTCCCCCCTCACCCCCTCAACATGATGTGCAGGTCCCCTCTGACTTGGAGGTCATGACATCTCTACTGCAGGAGGAGCTTGCTCAACTGGAGGATTACTTCCTGTCCGAATCTACCCCAAAGAGAGCGGAAAAATTGGAAAAATGTGACAAAGTTCCCCCAGCAATGGGGCCACAGTCTTACTACCAGCTGCCATACGCGTCTTACAGCTCTAGCCAATCAGAATCTAGCCCACTTCTTGTTACCCTGGCAACTGGGGAACTCGACCTGCTGAGCTTCTGCGGTGGCCCCATTGGCCGACCCAAAACACCTCGACCCGTTCCTTACAACTGCAGTCGCCCTAACGGCAATGGTCGCAAGAGGGTTTGTGATGGGCTGAAGGTCGGAGAGGGGTTGGAGAATATCTGGAGTTCCAAAGGCAATAACTCAGGTAGCACAGAGCCAGCAGGTAGCTACTGCTGTGTGGAGGATGAGAAGGCTGTAGGGAAGGGGTACTGTCTAGGTAGCGCGGTCAAGATTAGGGACTGCGCCATATTGTTGAAAGAGGAAGAGAATTACTGTTTTGCGGAGGATGTGTGTAGCGGGGAGAAGATGGGAAGGGGATACTGTGTTGGGGCGCCATTGGAGAGCCCCCACAGGAAGGAAGGCGGGATGCTGTACGGGCTGAAGGATATGAGGCAGGACGGTGTGGAGCTGGAAACTCTGCATGGAGACAGGGCCAACGAGCCCGAGATGATGGCCAGCGAGGGCTGCTTCCTCCCGCCCCCCGCCGCCGTCGAGCCCTACCACGGCTTCCTGGGTGGGGTCGAAGAGCACATGCGGGCGGGGTCCCTGGAGTCCGCCTGCCAGCACGGCGACTATGCCTTCTCCGACTTCCTGGGCGAGCAGGGCGGCGAGTGCCTATCCCGGGGGGACGGGGAGGGCCTGCAGCTGGGCGCGGCCGGCCTCAGACCCCTCCCGGGCCTGAAGGACGAGCCCTGCGGCGTCAAGCTGAAGGTGGAGCTGGACGGGAGCCCCGTGGAGCACGGCGGCGGCGAGCGGAAGCAGAAGAAGAGGGACCAGAACAAGACTGCGGCTCACAGGTGAGGAAGCCCCGAGCGTGCAGATGAACCAGACCGTAGGACCAGGCCAGAGCCACGACCGCAGAGGATGTAGTTGGATTCAGAGCCGCGGAAAGAGGTTCTCGTCTCCAAAGCCGATAATTGGACGACGTCTTCGGCTGCATGGTAGCTGGCTTGTTGGCCGATTTTAAACACTTGTAGTTTTGCTCATTTCGGTAGTCAGGATTCCTAGATGCCCCTTTGGCTTTAAATAAATAATCACACGAAATGTTGATTTCATCATTTTAAAACATACTAAATGTGAGGATGAAATCAGGGATGTATACAGCTGTCTTCAGAGCAAACGAACAAGACTTAACAAGAAGAGTTAGTTGCAGTAATATTTCTCAGGAATAACATGGCAGCTCTAAACCTGTGGGGATAAATGCCTATGAGCCCATTCTGTATGTTCAGTAAGGGAAAGAACAGGTCTCATCTTTCAGTCCTAGCTTATTAACTGTGCTGCTGCATGGTCTCCGCTCTGCAGGTATCGACAGCGCAAGAGGGCGGAGCTCGACTCCCTGGAGGAGGAGCTTCATGGGCTGGAGGGGCGTAACCGAGAGCTTCGGGACAAGGCGGAATCGGTGGAACGGGAGATTCAGTATGTCAAAGATCTTCTCATTGAGGTGTATAAGGCTCGCAGCCAGCGGCATAAACAAGACGCCTCTGCCTAATGCCCACGGCCCCAACCCCCAGCACTGTGGCCAATAGAATGACAAAGAGAAAGAGTTGTTGGAATGTGATTGGAAGGTGATGGCATGCCATAGGTTGTTTCTTTTTTTCAAATGTTTGATTAATTGCTATGTTTGAAAAACAAAATCAGCTACTTTCATATAACGTACTGCATACGATGTACTGACGACGATGTCCGCTAGCACTGTGAAAATATCTTTTAGAACAATAAAACCGTCTTTTGTACACCGTCTTCTGCTGCGGTGATAATCGCTTGGATGCAGACTTTCTTCCAGCGCCGTGCGAGAGGGGCCGCCCCTCGTTTTCCAGGGCGCGGCCCCGCGCCGGCTCGCGAGGCTACGCCTCGTGTCGCTTGAGTTGCGTGAGCTTGTTTTCCTTTATCCCCCCTGTCCGAAGGCTGCACTGACTGAATGAAACCGAGACCCGCCGCGTCCCAGTCCGGGCGCTGTTTAAAACACGCTTAAAGAAACGCAGCTGCTGTTCTAGAACGGGGCATTCCGCGAAGCTTTTGTTCCTTCGCCCGCGCCTTTATCCGAGGATGAGACGCGTGCAACAGGATTATCGGTCATCGTCCCCCCCCCACCCACCCCCCCCCGAAAGTGGGTTTGAAGTTGGTTCTTCCCCCCTACTCCCGTTCGCGGCTCGAACGCCCGGTGCATGTTTGAAACCCTCCGAGCATGTGGGGTTGTAAATGCGATGATGAAGGTTAGACGATGTTCATTTCCGTTCGCTGCATGGCTTTCTTTGCGATTTTAGTGGAATGTTTTCTAAGCGACGCTACGACGATGCCGTTAGCTTCCGCACGCTGACGCGCCCCAGCTAACCCGGGCCATCCGTAGGCAGTGCTCACAGACATCCTGCCCATTTTGGATCTTTTCTCACTCTGCTCTTCACTTTCACCCACCTGCTATATCTGCGAATAAACAATCACTCCTTCATAATTTTCACAGCTAATGCGATTTCAAAAAAAAACTTTTTAAATTGAGAGCAAGGAGGGATTTTTTTTAATGTGTTCTAGAGCTGTTTTTTTTTTTCGTTTGTTTATTTTTTAATATTATTCACTAGAGTGTGTTTGATAGCTTGTGATGTTCTGGCAGCTTGCTCATTTCAAATATGCAGTGTCTGATCAATGCCATCGATTGTTCCATCAACTTAAAAAAATAATAATAATAATTTGTTGATCAATTTGGTCCATAGTAGGGAATAAAATTGAAAAGTATGCCATCTAAGTCACTTCTCATTTTAGACTGGAAAATACATATCATTCCATATAAAAAAATAAAAAAACAAATGCATACATTTGTTTAACTGCAGCCAAATAACAAACATGTCCTACCCTAGCAGTTATTCCTTTTTCAGTTTTGTGGAATGATGTTTGCTTTTGTGCAAATGCTGCAGGGATTTAGCCTGCCTGGCATGCATTAATAATTTAATTCCGACAAGAGTCGATACTTCGGACACAAGACAGGACACTGCATAATTGGAAATATGCTTCGACACATATTGGCGATGTACAATCATTGGATTTAAATAGCTGATATGCAATCTATTGTATTGTCATTTCGTGCTGTATGCTTGAGATGCTCAAATATTTGAGCTAAATGTATTTTGCTGTTTTTATCGCAGGGAATATTGTAGGACAAGTACAATCATAAATCACTTTTCTATCCGAAATATTTCTATGTAACTTCAGATCTCTGCTTTATGTAGTCATCTCTTTTATCAAAATAAAGTTATTTGTGTCTGCACTAAAATGCTTCTGTGTGGTGATTAATAGAATATATGATGGAATTTTCTTGATAAAAACATTATATGAAATTTATATGACACATTTATATGAAATTAATTACCATTAAAGAATGGAATAGAAAGAGTTCTATTCTTCATTAATGTGTCAGAATATATTAGAATAGAATTTGGTAATTAAATTACATTCACAATTGAAAAAAACATTTAATGTTTTGTGATTTAGAATTAGAATTTTTTTAAGTAATCATGCTATAACAAAATAAATAAAATGGACATGACAATAAATGTATGACCTTCATACATAAACACTGGAGCAGCCTCTCTTGGATTTACACGATACTGAACGACATTGCTACACTTGGTTATAAATAATTATTTTGATGGACTAATTGCGGGTTAAATTCCAGTGGAGGTATTATGAGTAATTAACAACCGAATAGATTCATTATGGCAAATGCAAATGCCTGCATATGTAAACATACATTTTAACATAACTTTCACATTCTATCAGAATGTTTGTTATTTTTACTTTTAAGACATTTTCTTGGATTTAAAAAAAAAAAAATTGATTTTACCAGGAGCCTTGTTAAGTTCAGAATTTGAAATCCCTAACTTGGCTTCAACATAATGAAGCTGAGTTTATATGCACAGTGGTATTGAATGTCATTTTAAAATTTAAGCTTGAATGTCTGGAATTATGATTATTACAGAGTTTTTTTACTGAGGTAGTAGAAACTGAACCTTTTTCCTGTATTTGTTGTACAAGAGGAAGCAGTGCCTGCTTGAATGTGTTTTGCTGTAGGGGATTTTACATTAGAATAAATTGAGGAAGTATGCCGGCCTATTTTATGAGAAATAAAATAATTTGAACTAGATTTAAAAAATTAAAAAATAAATAAATAGATTGCTTATAAATCAAAAATGTGGATCTGATTTCTGTTTTCAGTAGAAATGCATTAATGCCACCTGATTTGTTACACAACCAGTAATTGGAAAATGTCTTTAGCCCCCCCCCACACGCACAGAAAGACCCGCACACACACACAACAACCCCCCCCCCCCCCCCCCCCCCCCACACACACACACACACACACACACTATACTCAGTGCTTTACTGTTTGTGACATTCCTTTCCTCCTGTAAGGATTTCTCATAGTAGCTGTAGGCTGTATCAAAACTTGTTTTAGTTTTTTTGATGAAAAGAGATAAATATGTCACACGCAAATGTAAACAACAATTTGTCTGCGTTACATTTAGTCATATTCTATGCAATCTAATGATTTAAAAAATGCTAACTGCGAACAAGAGGATGATTTTCTGGTACATGAATGATCAATATTTACAACTCTGTGCATATATTATTTATATTATATGCATATATTTATAAAGCCTTCAAGATAGCTGCACTTATGAAGTTATAATAGTTTTGATCATTTAATAATTTACCATCCTCGATATGAATATATTTAATCTGTAAAAATAGGCATTTGTTCATTATATAACTGTAGACATTCCGGATCTATAAATATTCTGTAAGTCTGTCATCAACTCGGCTAATCCACTTACATCCCAGCCCTGGGGATTCCCATGCCACCCACCCATTCCCATGACTACCCCATGCCAGTCAGCCAACACACACGGTGCTGTATGCTGTTTACAGTAATTCTGTCAAGACAACACTATACGAATGCCCACGATACAAAATCAAAATCTTAATGGACACTTCTGCTTAGTTAAGAACTATGTCAGTTTTGATATAAAGAAAAGTTGCATTTTTATACTTTTAGCTTTGTTAAAGCTTTGCTTTCAGACTAAGAATGTAAAATCTTCACCTTTCGGAAAGCAAGGTAAAGGTTTTACGTTCTTATTTTTGAGGTAGAAATCTGTCTCAAGTTTAATAAATAAGAAGTTTCCACTTTCACAGTCTTTGTTTGGAATTGACATTTAAATCGGTGTAATGGAAACCTTTCTACAGTCTTAGTTTTGCGATTTAGGACTATATCAGGTTTTAATAAAAAATTTAATTTTTAGTTTTGGTTTTGAAAGCACCGTCATCAGGTAGTAACGTTCTGGTTAAATTTAACATTGTCTCCTCTAGACATTGCTCTTTGTGTCAGCATAGTACCCAAATTATTACTGTGAAAACATGTCTTTTTGAAATTGATTATATTAGTGGTAAACAATTTATTTTTGCACGTTAAAAAGTATCCTCTTCTGAAGCTAGGTTATGCCGAAATGTTAAGAAAAATTGCATTATACAAGAAAACGTTAGGACTATATACAACATATCGTAATGCATAACCTTGTGTCTTCAAAAAAGAAATTCTCATTAACAACAAAAACTGAATGTGAATGAGCATTATGGTGTTATCATTTGTATCTTGAACTTTTACATTTTGTTTTTAGCTCATCCTTACCAAGATTTATTTAATTTATCTATTTATTTTTTATCGTAAAAGGGGGCCATTCTCTTACTCTTCATTGCTGACCATCTCTGCATGTGATATGTTATACTTAGCACTGTCCAATCGAGCCCCTAATAGAAAACATGGTGATCTTGAGTGTGATTATTCAAGCGCCACTTCCAATGGGACTCATGATGTGACTGGGAATTTTTTTTTTTTTTTTTTCAACTAGTATGTTTACTGAAATTTAAATACAAACATATTGCTTAACAATTGAATAAAGTAATGATGCATGTACATTTATTCATATACCTTTAAAGAAAATACCAATAATAAGGTTATCTATAAGTAATATTTATATTAAAAATAAATAAAATACAAAAAAATACAACTGTTGTTTCTATTAAAATAGTATAGTTATAAGCCAGTCATATATCTTATACTACAGGTTTAATTAAATGTTGATGATCTGGTCTGTGGGTCTGTAATATTGCCGTCGTTCATAAAGTCTGTGACAACACGTTCTCAGAGTCCATGGGTCATCCCTTAACATCACTTGTTGGCTTTTCCATTGAAAGAAAGCATTGATAGACTTTTAGTAATTTCTCTAACCAATGACTAATAGTCGGCTTCTCAGGGCTTTTCCACGTAATTGCAATTGTATGTGTGACTTGTGGTTAACAGAAGTAAAATCTTTATGAACAGTCTTCAACTTGCAGTCTATGGGGATAAATACCCATAAGTATGTATAGTCTGAAGAACCCCTTTCCTCATTGCGTTTAATACAATTACCTAGATTATTTGAGTTTTTTTTCTTTTTGTTGTAACGGTTTAACACAGGGGTTGTAAGATAAGTCCTCATCACTGCTGTAGAAGCTTTGAATCTTGTGTTGATGGTTAAGATTTTAAACAAATATATTTCCAAACTGCCTCACATATTTCTTCATTAATGTCACTACTGTAAGCACACCTTCTACCCTCAGATGATTCCTTGGAATTTGAAAGCAATAGACCGGGGATGCTCAACCCTGCTCCTGGAGATCTACCATCCTGTAGGTTTTCATTTCACCCCTAATTTGACCCACCTGATTCTACTAATTAGCGGCTCAACGAGATCTCCAGGGCCTGATCTCAATTCACCTCCTAATCACTCAGCCTGCACGCTAACACTCATTTTTCTCATTCACAAGACTCACCTTGTACAATGGTGGTCCCAGAACTGAGTGAGCTAAATTTTGGCGTGCGGTAGTAGTGCCTGTTCGGCCCTCCGACGCTCCCTCGATAATGAAGAAATTGAAGCGCTGGCTTAAAAGCGAGCGTTGACCCAGCAGGCATTGTGTAAGGCTTAATGCCCTTAGAGCGCGGTGGAGCTAACCACATTCAAATGTAATTTGACTGCCAGGTCAAAAAAAGACTATCATGGCCATCACAGTGTTGTCTTGTTTGCCAAAAAAAAAATGTCTCAAATGATGCAAATTCCATTGATTTAACTATACTGATAACACCAGTCTAAACTGCGGTGCTTTGTAATGCAAATGTGGCGGTTCAAAGTAACCCACTGTGCCCAACAAGAGTGATATTCTTTTAAGTGGTGATGATTTATTATTGATGATAATTAGGCCTAATTCTTCGTACATTCTGATCAGGGTTCCCGGAGCCTTGATACCTGCCCTCGCTTGTGAATGCCTAACCCTTACGTCAGTGACACTCATAATTAAGTGTAACGCTAAACTGAGAGGGAGTCATTGGGTGAAATGGGACCGGGGGTAGCCGTTGAGTGAGGGGTGCTTTGCTAGGGTTGGAGTGAGAATCTACGGGACGATAGACCTCAGCCATTTAAATATGAATGTTGCCCTTTGTAGCCTGGTGTAGGATGGCCTGGTGAAGAAACTATTCTGTGCTTTGGCAAGAAGATGTCTAATATGTAGATGTTTAAAGACTGGCTCGGCCAACTTTTCGTACGCTAGGCCATATGTACCAGCTTTAAAGTAGCAACATCCAAGATAGGAGTAACTGGATACACACAATGTTTCCCTTTTGAACTCATTTTATTTGTTCTTGAGTTATGAAATTCTGGCAGTGCAAAGAGCCAGATGAACTGAAGATGAACATCAATGCCTCTGTGCCACAGTTTCCCATGTCTACTGCCATGTATCCAGTATACACAGACTGTCACTGATCAACAGGCACACATACTATAGTGCAATCATACATGTATTAAATTATGGACCAAGACTCAACCAGTACTATGGGAGCTTTGCATGTAGAAATGATGAGAAATTTAATAAGTGTGTTCTGTCATCATTTGGGCCAGAATATATCCTTATGAAGTCTGTATGGACCATATTAACCCACCTAGAGATACAAAGCTGAAACAGAATGTTGCACAGTACATATACAATGCAGACCAAATTTTACACTACTTGCAGTTTACTAATGAATGAAATGAGATGAACGTGATTATAAAAATTAAATAAAATAAGAAATTCCAGTCTCTGATGAAGTTGTCACATGGTTAAACTCCTGACTGAGGTTACTGGCCTGCTCTCATTCTCAGCTTCTCTTTTAAGATATTATGTTCATTATGTTATTATATCTCATGCACTCATGCACCACACCAATAGCAGAGGAAAGGTTTATGTTGCAATTAATTATTTTACAGTAGTAAATGGTGTGTGTGTGTGTGTGCATTATTATTCTTAAGAATGTATGTGTATGTATACAGTCCCCTACAACATTATAGACAAGCAAATAAAGCTGCATGTTCCTTAATACTCACAGGATTGCTCAGAGAAAAATATTTTATGTAGAATTTGTATTCAAAAACAATGTCAATTATTCACACCTGTTTTCAATACTTTGTACAATCTGTCTTCAAAAGCATAGCATTACCAAGTTTGATGCAATTGGTGAGCATAGTGGGAGGGATCTTCCACCATTTCTCCATACAGAATCTTTCATGATCCTTCTGATCCTGCAGTCTGTGCTTATGGACCACCCTCTTCAATCCACAAATTTTTCTTCAACTCAATCGTTCAATTCATAAAATCGTCTGGAGAGAGTCTGAAATGGCCATTACAAAACAGTTGTTTTGTGGTCAGTTAAACATTTTTTGGTTGATTCGAGTTTGAGCTTCCTGGCAGAGGGAACCACGTTTTGGCCAAAATGTCATGGTACTTGTTAGAGATCTTCTGATTCCTTTGACCTTAACAAGAGCCTCAGGACCTGTAGATGCAAATAATCAAATAACATCACAGACACACCACTGTATTTCACTCTTGCCATTATTTTCATTTTAATATCTGTGTCTTTCTTCTGTTGCCTTACTCACCACTGGTGTGTATTGTCATAAGATCTATTTGCCCATAACTGGAGCCACAGTTCGTCTTGGACATGTGGTCAAATGATAATGATTGCTGATATATGATGAAAGAAGTAATAATAATAATAATAATAATAAGAAGAAGAAGAATTCCTTACATTTATATAGTGCTTTTCTCTAAACTTAAAGTGCTTTTTTACAGTGATGAGGAGGAAACTCAGCTCACCCACCATCAATATGTAGCGCCCACCAGGGTGATGCACGGCAGCTATTTTTGCGCCAGAACACTCACCACACATCAGCTGAGGTGGAGAGGGAGAGAATGATTTTTTGCCAATTAAACTGGGAGATAATTAAATGGCAGGTTGTGAAAGCCAGGTTGGGAATTTAGCCAGGACACTGGGGAACCCTCTACTCTTTTCTATGAGTGTCATGGGATCTTTAATGACCACAGTGAGTCAGGACCTTGGTTTATCTTCATCCAAAAGATCTGAAAATCCGAAATAATAATAATAATAATAATAATAATAATAATTCCTTACATTTATATGGCAGTTTTCTCTAATCTCGAAGTTCTTCTTCTTTTTATAATTATTAAGTTGTTATTCTACTTCTATCTCTTTTTCTTATTATTATCATTATTATTGTTATTATACCACTCATAATCATATTGGCTATCAATGTACATGCATCTCAGATCAATGAGGTGTCAGTGAGGGAAGGACTGGAAAAGATCTTAATTTTATGGAACGCTCTGATGTGGTGCCACTGGAGACATTTTTGACAGCTCCCAGAGGGCACTGACTCAACGCTTTAAAAAGTGATCATTTGACATGTTCTTTCTTAACCTTCACAACAGTCGTTCTGTGTTCTTTTATGCCTGGAGCTGCTGGTATTTATTCCCAGTAGGCACAGCTCCTCCCAGAGCTCCTTTTGTCTGCATGACAGTAAGTCAACTGGAGCTCTGGGTTCTTCTCAATTTGCATATGGTGTAGGACTTTGTGGGCACTCTAATAGGTAAACATCCACCTATTAGGTAATCTAATAGGTAATAGGTATTATTGTTGTTGTTGTTGTTGTTATTATTATTATTATTACAGTATCATTTAAAATGTGGTTCAATTTTAGAATACTTTCACTACAGCTTCCCCTCTTCCCCTCCGTGGTGAGGGAATGATGACAGAGTCATAGGAGCTGTTCTGTCCCTTATCTAATGAAGGCGCGGTGGCCACAGGCCTGTGGGGTGCAGGGCTATCAGAGCTCCACAGCAGCAGCAGAAGAGCCTCGATCGCATCAGTGCAGTGTCAGGAAGCGTTCCACTTCACAAAGCCCTCACCAGGTCTCACCAGGCCAGCAGAAAGGCGTTTGTTTCCTTCAGACCAGACAAAGGGGGAGAAGATGCACTGGTGTTGTAGCGCTGTAACACTCATACTTTTCAGAAGGGTTTTATGATTTAGCTTTTAAAAAAAAAAATGAATATTGTGCACTTTTGTATCTGAACTACACACTGTGTAGTCTCCCGACTGATGTGTTGGACTATTCCTGGTTCTCTGGGTTACCACTGTTGCTGCCAGTTGACTGCCTGGTGTTGGCAGTTCATAGCGTGCACATGCCATGTTTACACAGATGTCTTCCGCAGAGAGAGGCAATGCGTGCTGTTAAAGCCAGGAACTCTGTCAGCACCAAGCGCCATACGCTGAGGATGAGGCGGAGGGTGAGAGCAGTACAGCTGGGGTCAATTTGTAACTCCTTTTAAGGATTCTCTTTCTGTAGATGGCATTGATCAGCAGCAAATGCATTTGGCTTTATTAGCAAATCTTGGGTCAGTGGTCAGAGCCAGATAAGTATGATCAAGGTGAGAGTTGTTTTTCATGTGAAATTGAATAAGGCACACACTGTCCCCTTTGGATCATTCAGATTATAAACAGTATGAATGTAAGTGTAGACGGGTTCAAGCATGTTTACGTGAATGCATGCAAGAAGTTCCTTGAGTCTTGCTATTTATGTATTTATTTATTTATTTTGTAGAACGATATGTGCTTGTTCTTTATTCCAGCCAGACATAGCACATAGTTTCTGCTTGTTTAACCATTTGTGGGTTATAACACAATTCCAGGCTTTCTTTTAGTCCATAATGTATTGTTGACCGGTTTCAAAAATTACCCTCCAAAACAAGGAAAATGAAGTTGCTATTGTGTTGTCACCTTCTTATCCTTGTGCAAATGTGTGACAAAACAATGGAACCCTATAGGGAAAGGAGTACAACACAACTAAAACATTATTGTGACATATGGCAAGGCCATGTTCAGGAAGGAGGGGATTTGCTTCTGTTGGCCCTTTCATATGAAAGGATTGGATTTATCAAGAGAATTGGATGCCAATCTGTTGTTCAGTTTTAAGTTTAATACCCCTACTGCTAATGTGCAGTGAGCATTCTAGCACAGATTGGCTGCTGTGCATCATTCAGATGGGCGCTACACATTGGCAGAGGTGGAAAAGTCCAAGGGTCAGGAAGTAAAATGCTGGTATGTGTTTCTTCTAAAGATGAACTCAGCCACCTAATTTAAAAAAATTAGTTCTACCTCCTGGCTGAAGAATTGTGCAGATTAGCTAAATACTGGGGAGTTTCTGAACCTGGAATTTCCACCTCTGCTCATTGGTGGTGGTTGAGATATTTCACCCCTGACGCAACAGCAAAACACTTTGGGGAAGTATTTAATGGGAAAGTACATAAATTCAATTCACTATTATTTCCTTATTTTCTGTGAACCATGTATATTGCTGTATTTTTGTTTAGAAATGGTCTAATGTGGTCCATCATAAACACATATAATCTGTGAAATGCGACCTTTTTGTTCTAATGTCTTTCATTTTCTCAGAGTAGTAGTCCTCTGTAGGTGCTACTTTGGCCTGTTCTTTGTCCTGTCCAGTTTTACCTCCAATGCTTAGTTATGTATATGTGTTTTGTGACTTTTGGTTTGTTTTGCTGTCTATCATTTTTTAATAATTTGTGGCTTGATTACATATGGGGGTTTTCAGCATCTTGCTTTGTTTCTGAGCACTTAAATTTGACATCAAAACTGTTTTCCACCAGTTAATATAATGGGTGGATTTTGGGCCATAACAATATTCTCATGAAATCAAGAAAAAGTGAGCAAGCCCTCATGCTGAAGGACCCTCAGACTCTGTACGCTCTATTACTGGTTAGGCCGGTAAAGAGGGGCGATATTCTGTAAATATAACTTGCTCTTTAATCCAATGCTTTCTTTGCCTTTTTTGGCTGGACCGCAACAGCATGACCAGCCCTACAAACACGAATGCCTGTGACTGACTGACTGACTGACTGAGTGATGAACTTACACAATTGGTCGGCCGAGTTATGAAGTTACACCATTGGTCGGCCGGATCACGTGTGTTAGGTCCAGCTATATACTAGATTTTAACCTGGTCTTGTTTGTCTTTGCTCAGCTCCCTGCTGGTTTTGTGGAGTAAATGCATTTGACCACTGTGGGGCACTATTTCACCACAAGTACTGCAGCATACTCATAAAACTCAGCTCAATATATGGAAATAAAATATTTCAAGGTTTTTTTTTTTACTCTGAGGAAGACGTGGTCGACGGTGAAATGTCAGTCCCACCCTGTTCATTAACACAGTGTCTTTTGTCCAGAAAATCCGGTGAATGTCTGGTCATCTGTATATAAGCTGAAGCATAATTGGGTTATGCAGTAAGACAATGATCCAGTTGGCAGACATTATGACTACAGTATAGACTTGTGATATTCACTTTGGCTCTTGGAGACAGAATATGCAGGTTTTTCAAGTAATTTATTATACAGTTAACTCACCTCACATGCATACGAACAATTGCATACAATGTGTACCATGGTAAGGTCTCCTATTGCTGCCTGAGAGAAACAGTTCTTGAGTGTGGAATTTACCCATTCATAAATGTTTGATAAATCCCTTACAGTTTGTGGCTTTTACAATGCACAGTTTACTCATTCAGGCTGTGAGCTAGGAGTGTGTTTGCTTTGATAAATGTTATTGTTAACTGAAACACAATGCAAACATAAAACAAAAACTCGTAGGGATTATTTTTGTTTGGTGGTTTCGGTACATTATAATATTGTATTTCATGAAATTCATGCTACAGGCAAATAATGACCACTAGGGTGCGCCAAAGCTGTCCTCATGAAAGCGCTACTCAAATACGCCAGCAGAGGGCCTGTGCAGTGCCTTGTTCAATATGCTTTTATTTTAGAGATGCAATAAAATAGAAACCTACCACTGGCATAACTCCATGTGCACTAAAGTGATTAGTCCTCCAGGCTGTACATATGCAGCATTAACCAGGAAAAAATGACTTTTTACGAATATGATTTTATCGCCTATGTATGTAGCATATCTATGGTTTATTGAGCGTGGATACTTCGGGGGGTTCTTGCAGGCACATTAAGAAGAGCGTGCTCAATGAAAGGGTGCAGGTGCAGGGGAAGGGAGAAGAGGGTGCTGGCAGTTATGTGACAGAACCTGTTTTAAATGAAGAGGCTGTCAATCTGCCAGAGGTGCAAACAGAAGACAGCTCACGGAGGCACAGTGGTAATTATCAAACCAGTTTCTCCTGAACTCAGTTGTGTGTATGTGTGTGTATGTGTGTGTGTATGCGTATGTGTTTTTGTGTGTATTTCTTAGGGGTGCCAGATGACTGATTTTTAACAGGAATGTGGGGTTGTCAAATAATTTCTAAAGGTGCAGACTGAGTAATTAACTGAAAAAATTAACTGTTGGTTTGTGATGAATTTTCATCAAGCATGCTATGCTCTGTGATCCGTTCCAATACCCCCCCATCCCCCCACGCATCCCTGGTCTACAAAAGATTCTGAAAGTAAGCACATCTTCCACTGCCTAACCCCACCCCCATGCTCCCCCCCCATCATGGTCCGCCGTTGGACCCGAAAGCACATAACCCCCTCGTTCATCAGCTTCTAGCAATGCATTTTGTCTGGTTTTGACATATTGAAATCTGGCAACCCTAGCGCTTCTGTTCTGCCTCCAGCTAAGTGCTGGCTAGTGCGGGGTGTGAGACTGTTCCCCTGCCAACTCCTGTAAAAATGGGAGGAGCTTACTGTCAGTGTTGCGGTGCTGTGTATGGCTGGTATAGGGCTGTGGGGGACTGACCCCAGTAACACCACATTTTGACCTCACACTGGCTCAGTACTTCCCCAATAACACCCCAGAATGCCCCAATAACACCCCATACTTCCCCAGTAACACCCCAGACTACCCCAATAATGCCCCATACCGATCCAGTACCACCCCATACTGCCCCATTAATATCTATTAACATCCCAGACTGCCCCAATAATGCCCCACATGGTCCAGTATCACCCCATACCGCACCATTAACACCCCATACTACCTCTGTAACACCTCATACTGCTCCAGTAACACTCTAGACTGTAACACCACATACTGGCCTTGCCCCAGCAGAACACTGCATTCCAGGGTGGTTGTCAATTCCATTTTTGTTTCAATTGAGGACATGAATTGAACATCTGAATTACTTTTTGGTCATTTTCGTAAATTTTGTAAATTGGTATTTGTCCTAATGTTGTAGCTTGTCCTTCTCCCTAGTTTGGCTTGGCATAAGTTAGGTCAGAATAGTGTTCACTGTGTGAACTAAACTGTGTTCTTGGCTAGAAATAGCTGTACGAAATGAGTATCGTATCTTATTGAACCTGTGTTTTGTAGTTGTCCATGACCATGAAATGCACTTTTGTACGTCGCTTTGGATGAAAGCGTCTGCCAAATAAATGTAATGTAATGTAATGCAATGCAATGCAATGCAATGCAATGCAATGCAATGCAATGTAATGTAATTGTTCAGTTAATTTCCCAAACTGGAGAGGAATGGCCGTCAGTCCTGCTATGTAGTGCCTCAGTGACACTGTTGCTGCTGTGCTGTGCAATGCCGTCAGGAATCTTCCCCTTTTGTGGACAGTGCTGCCTTGCAATGACACAAGGCTCAGATTGTGTTGTGATGTCTCCTGAAATCTCATCTGGGCTTCTTAAGGTAATGTTTCTGCATGCAGAATGTTATGCACTCAAAGCTCAAACTTTACTTGTCATTACAAGTGCTAATCCTTTCTCTTGAACAGCGCTGTGTGCCTACAGTGGACACCTGCCAGTTTGCACTTGAGACTTGAAAAGCTCCACTGACCCTTGAATTGAGAGATCAGTGCTACTGGTATTATTGGCCTTAAGCTGTCGCAAGCCCCTTGTTTCATTGCACATGACTTTCTACATAAGTGCTCTCTCATTGTCTGTTAACTACATTTTAGGACTACATTTAAAAAATGTCCACTGAAAATACTTGACTAAATAAATAAATAAATAAATAAATAAAACTTTCTAGATAAAATTCATATCCGGACATTCCGGATTCACACACATTATCATGGTGAGCGCTGTAATTTTCAAGAAGCGTCTGGGTGCTGAAATATTTAGCGGAGACGTTGGTAAATATTACATCTCAGTAGTAGTGTTTGTTTCATTGTTGCCCCTTGTTCTTTGGAATGGGATGGGCAGATCTGTTTCTTCTTTCTCATCGGACTCATCAGTCACTCCATGGAAGTCAAAAGCGATAAGGCAAGACCTTTTCATCCGCCTGTGCATTTACAGGATCATGTTGGGCTATAGCTTTACACTGTAAAGAATAAACCGTAATGTAAAGACCCTATTGCTTAAGACAGGCATATAATTGTATTACATTTAAATTATCCCAGTCAAATTAGACTCTTTTTAAATAAATAAAAAACACAGCCCTCATCACCCCAAATAGATGCAGATGTACACTTTATTGAAAAAATGCTGCTTAGAGTGAATAGTTCACACAAGTATGCCAAGAGCATGGCTTAACTAATATATTTTATGTAATTAATCATAAATGTTTAAAAATGAAAATTTACTTGTTTGATATTCTTTATGATAGGTTTTATGGCTTTGAAAGAAAACTGGGTCATTCCATACTAGCTCCTCCCTTTCTCATACAAAAAATGGGGCAATTCAGAAGAAGTCTGAGGTTGTTTAGAGTTCCAGTAAATTTGCTTAGTCAGGTGAAGTCAACAGAAACCTGTAATATCCCTGTTCCCCGAAGGTTCATTTTACAAGATGTTATACCAGTCTATTGCAGGACAATTCATAGCTGCCAGTTAACCATGACCAGCATGTCTTTGAACTACGGGTGGAACTGCAGAGCCAGGAGTCACAAGGATGTCTCAACAAAAACATGCCTCTCTTCATAGACATAACCTCGATCCTACACTTTCTAGGCAGCAGCCTAGTACATTGCACAATTGATGTGGAAAGTAATGTGTTACCCTAGCGTTTGCACAGAAAGTAGTACACTAGCTAGTATTCATACATACACATCATTGTTGTTAGAGAAAAACTTCATCTACATTTTTGCCATTTTTCAGTTTGAATAAAAACTCAGTATAGCATGTTATGTACTCTGACTGTTTAATGGCTTGTCAACTAATACAGTGTATTAATTCACTTCACTATATTTTTTTCTAAAGGAATGTAATAATACAACTGTTTGGATCTTTTTTTTTCATATACAGTCAAATGCAAGAATTTAAAAGAAATAATGCATTCATGGGCATATGTAATTGTAGTGTAGACAATAGAATTTTATCATGAATAATTACATCCATCCATCCATTATCTATACCCACTTATTCCTGGTCAGAGTTGCTGGATGTGCTGGAGCCTATCCCAACTTGCATTGGGTGAGAGGCAGGAACACACCCTGGACAGCCCGCCAGCCCATCACAGGGCACACACACACGGCTGCTTGAAAGAGAAAGTGCTGATATACGTTGGCTAAGTAGACAGATCGTTTTCTCATAAAATAGTAGCCTTGGCTAGCCTACTTTGAGACATGTTTAAAAAGTATTGTTATTTCATTGAAAATGAACAGCACACTTGACAGTCGATTATTATCCAATACTCCATACCGTACCAACTCCCCTCCCCAGAGACTCCTCACTTTTTGCATTCGCTACAGCAAGAGGAACGAACTAGTGTTCTGTCGTTCGCGAACGATTCGGGCATACGTCAGTTCAGTGTACCGTCACATCCCTAGTACGTTCAGTGAACGAATCACTGAACTGATAGTCTGCGAACACTAGTCAGTCAGTGAACGACCAGTTCTGTCGCGAACGAATGGTTCAGTGACGACCATTCGCGAACGAATCGCTTCAGGAAGTGATTCAGTTCAGTTCATTCACCCAAAAGATTCGTTATTTTGAACGATTCGTTCGCGAACGACACAACACTAATCGGCAGTTAAGCCAGGCATGGAGTATGAAAAACAGTCAGAGAAAGCAGCTGCTACAAGCTAGCTAAAGAAACTAGCGGAACTGAAAGGTTGTAATAAGGGTGGACATGGAGCGAATATGACTTCCTTGCATGTAACCTACAAACGCTTACAGACGATCTGCCAAATTACCTACACCTGTGAGTCCATGCCACATGACCAGTAGGCCTATAAAGTGGTTTTATTTCCACAATTCGCGAGCGCGAGAGGTGCTCTTTGTGCGTGCGTGTGTTTGTGTGAGACAAAAACAGACCAAACTTCGTAAGTGCTTAACTGCGTGGACCCTCCGGTTACGTGAGAAATTGTATTATATTCTGTGAATTGTGGACACTTGCCCTCTTTCATTGTTTTGCTGATTATGCTGTGTTCTCTGTGGTTTTTAGTTGTACAAGTTAGAGCATGCCTCCCTTAGAATTAACTAAGCCAAACGCACGCATTTAAACACTCTTCCTACACATTTGGCATATCTTAAAAAAAAAAAAAAAAAAAAAAAAACCTTTCGCGTACGAGCACGCAGACACTCTGTTAGTGACGACCCCTATTGTTTTCCCTTGGGTAGCCTATACCTAACTTTAACATCCCCCCCCCCGATTTAACATCACTGGAGCCTGCCTAGTGTGTTTAACGCACTATCTATTCATATTAAATTTTTTTAAAAGTCTATATTGTGTAGCCCTGTGAGTGGTCAGTATTCAATCCAACTTGCTGCAAACAAACAGCTGTGGTGGAAAGAGTGAGATGAAGGAGTTTGGCAGTGTTTGGAAAAGTTTTTTACAGGATTGTATTGTGCTTTCAAGTGTGCGTTTGATCTCATAAAACACGTTTTCAACGTACAAAAATGGCAAGTTACTAATTTAATTTCGGTGAGGCAAGATAGCCTATATTGTTTGTAGTACCGTAACTTGGCGTCATTTTGATATCAATACTTTTAATGGCAGGCCTGGATTTTGGCAGTCTGAATGAATGAGTTATAGACGGTGTATGTCTCGTATGTGTGAGGAACATGGCATTTTCGTACGTTGAAAACGTTTTTTATGAGATATCATTTCTTTTTTCAAAGCGTTTTATTATGAGAGTCAGAAATGCGAAGTGACCCTGTAAGAAACGGTTGTGGATTATGGCTATCCTTGTGTGAATTTGTACAGTGTGATGAGCGTGTACCGTTTAGCAGTTTCGGTTTGCTATATATGTAAAACAGTGGCTGTGGCAAAGGTTGCGGTGGCGTAAGTGTAAACGCATCAGAAACGCCAGCGAAATATGGCCAGTGTATGTATTCACGGATTTGACGGCCATCAAACGAGCCTTGATTGACAAAAGAATCAGCAAGCCCGTAGAATTAGAGCTCCCGAGGTCGCAACTTGTGTACCCTTCTGTCCTGCTCCGTTGTCTGTTATTTCGTGGAGATGCACTTTTAGTGTTTGTAAGGTTTATAAGGCATTTTGATAGGCTTATCTGCAGGTAGGAATCCTCTTCGCTGTTTTGCTAAGCTAGAACCGGAAAACTTGATAGTGGAGAATAGGAGCAGATGCATGTGTCCCAGCAGGCTTTGCATATGAGAAAATAACAACAGGTGATGAAGAGAAATTAGGAGAAATTTGAATTATGAAATTGCATAGTTGAAACAATATGTTTTTAGCAGAATGGGCATGTAGGTGAAGGTTGACATGATCACAGACTATAGTGCGAAGTAAATGAAGTGACCATGAGCAAGCTTAGTTTCCTTATCAAATGGTATATATACCAATCTGTATTTCAGCTGTTAAAGTGGAGGGTTAAGTAATGTGTGGAATGTATTGCACTGACGTGCTTTTCTCATGTTGAGTAGTTATAATTATGAGTGAGTCATGATTTTAAATGTAATGTTTAAATGGGGTGTTGCAGAACGTACATACGTAGTAATTGTTTGTATGTGGCTAGATAGATAGATAGAGAACAGGGCGAGCTAACGAATGTAGAAACGTGGCATTTGCTGATAAGGTTTTGTACCGTAGCCAAGTGAATAAATATAGTTAGTAGAAATGGCACAGTGGTGAACTGGTGTAACTTTTTAATAAAAGGAATACGTTTGCCGTCATGAAATGCATATGGGTGGCCGTGAGTGAGTTTTGGTAAAGAAAATATAAGCGTAAGAAAACGTTGGTGTAAAAGAGGAAATGATCTGCCTGAGGGCGAGGCGGGATTCAATCCTTCAACCGGAGGTTTACCAGTCTGTGACTTTGTTAGTGCAGCACCATGACATAGCTATGCAATGCGTGAAATATCATTAGCAAACCTGTTTGTGGTTTTAAAGAAGAACACAGGCCAGTAAGCACAGAAGAGCTCCCGTTGAATCCATATGGCTTTGCAATATTGTAGCCGGTTAATAACTGAACATGCAGACGGTACCTCATAATGCAGTGTATACGTTTGGTGAACGGCGGGTAGATATGGTGCAAAAGCAATAATTGAGAAGTAGTAGACAATTATTAGTGAGGGTAAAAGCAGGTTAAAAAATGTGCTCCTAGCTAGGCTTGAACCTAAGACCCCATGTTCCCAAGACTGTAACCTTGCCTCACTTGGCCACAGACAGACTAGCTGTTTAAACTGGAAATGTTTCAGAGTAAAAAGGTATGGGTATTTTGCGTGTGTATGCAAGTTTTTAATTGGGTCGTGTAGGTGAAGATTTGGCTGGTGTCAGTAAAATGTCCAATGGGGAGACATGTTAGTGGGATAGGCGGCAGGAAAACTAAGAATGAGAAGAAGAAGAGAAGGAGAAAACGCAGAATCTCCTTAGTTTGGGGCTTTATTGTGTGGACATGTGAAGTTGTTTATGAAATCTGTCTGTTGAAATGGGGTCAGAATGTACAGAATTGTAATGTTTTTAAGGGCTGAGTGTCTGTGGCTGTTGTAGTTATTTCTGTGGGGAACCCTGAAAAGTGCCAAACTCTCAGTGTGGTATAGGTATGGGGCATGCCACAGCCAAGGCGTAACTTGGCGGGATGGCATACCTGCCATCCCAATATATAATATAATATATTAATTATTATTATTATTATATATTATATAATAATAATAATTATTATATAGGCCTATATATATATATATATATATAAATAGGTATGGGGCATGCCCCCGCCAAGGTGTAACTTGGGGGGATGGCATACCTGCCATCCCAATATTTGTTTGTGTTTTTTTTAACCAAAAACTCAATTATAAGTAGGGTAAGATGGTTTCGCCTAAGGTAAAAATCTTTGTTGCCGTTAGGGGACTTGGGGGACTCCACTTTTTTCCTCTGTTAAGCACTTTGCTAGCAAACTAGGCAAAAGAAAATTCAGCCACCTTCTTGCTGACTGGAGGTTTTTTATGGTTTTTGAACCCCCCCCCAAGAGCAATATATTATTGTAGTTAGATAGTTTACCCTGAATGTTACAAGCTAACATTTATTATAAACATTATTATAATGTTTACTATAATATTAAAATTTGATTCCAGGTAAATGTTGGTTGTATTCTGTTCTGAGATATAAACAAAATATTTCCTTATATATATTTTTTTCCTCTCCGGTTTCTGCTGTTAGTTGACCAGAGCCGTCCGTGCGCTTAAGTTGTGGTCTTGGTGTCTTCGACTTGGCATTTTTACATGCTAACATTAGCTGCACTTTATTATAAATTGATTTGAGGTACATTTTGGCTGTATTTTGTTCTGAGATACAATTAAAATATTTCCTAGTACAGGGGTTTCTTCAGTCATTTCTATTTAGTCAAAAGCTAGCTGAGTTAGTTGATTATAACCGGAGTGGTTCCACACCAGGTAGTTCATTTTTGTGTTACTTATTCAGCACTTAATTATAGATAGTTAAGTGCCGTTATTTATTGATTTTTCCTCTCCAGTTTCTGCTGCTAGTTGTCCGGCCCCACCAGCACGTTTTTAAGCTGTGATCTTGGTGTCTCCGTCTCAGCAGTAACTTACTCCAGACATAGGGTGATAGTTAGGGGGTAAAAATGTAGCCAAAGCTGTGTGAGGGTTGCAGGATGATCGCGCTTCTGCAAAGCTATTTCCCGGGCAAGTTTGTCTGCCACCGTTGCCAACTGGTTGAGCACCTTGAGAGCCAGATTCTTGATCTTGGCCGCCAGGTTCAGACAGTAGTGTGAACTCAATGCTCTTTGGAAACATAAAACAAGCTTGACAGGATTGTGAGACTATTATTATGGGTGACTTTAATTACCGTGTTATTAACTGCAAAATGATGACAGGACAAGGAAAAAGTGAGGAATAATTTTTGATGGTATAAATGACCATTATTTTTGGCACAGTATGTAAATCAGCCTACAAGAGGAAAATCATTTCAGGATCTGGTGCTATGTAATGATCCGTACAGAATTTGTAGCATGAATGTAATGTTGCCTCTTGAGACTAGCAATCATTCTGTAGTTAGATTTGATGAATTATAGCAAATTAACAAGGCCTCCTCTGTGGCGAGAATGTTTAATTTTAGAGCCAATTTCAACAAGATGGGAGAAAATGTAAGTAATAGCCTATATACTGGCTGAAACTTGTTAACTGCAAGACTGTGAATGAAAAGTGGGACAGGTTCAAAGGGCTTATTCTTGAGGCACGGAAGAGTAAGGAAAAGTAACTTGAAGAAGCAGTCTCTCCAGTGGATGAACAAAGCCATTCGGGAAAGTTTGAGGGGGAAAAAAACTAAGAGAGAGGCTATGTAAAAATGACAGCACAGAGTAATAAGGCTGATTATTGTAATATGCGTGCTAAGGTTAAGAAAAATAACTACAGGAAGCCAAGAGGCTCTTTGAAAGGTAAATTTCCCAAGATACAAAAATTAATCGTAAACGTTTCTTTCAATACTGTAGTAGGGGGGGGGGGAAAGTCAGAGGATATCAGGTGCATCAGGAATGAAGGAGCATTGCTGTCTGAGAATAAAGATACTGCTGATGCCTTAAATAGTTATTTTGTTGACAGTTTTACTACAGAAGAGGTTACTAATAGACTGGAAGTCATATTCAGTCCACAGAATGTCTTATCAGATATTGAAATGGAGGATAAAGGAAGTACTGAATGAATTACTTAAACTAAAGACAAACAAGGCAGCAGGTCATGATGGTATATACCCAAGAGTACTCAAAGAGTTAAGACAGAAGTTGAGAAGAAATCTAAGCTGCTCCTGCTGAGAGGCTACCACAGTACCAAGTAGGCGGTATACTTAGTAAGAAGTAGAACTTTTTGAGCAAAAAGATGCAATGAGAACAAGTGAAGAACAAAAACATGCGGTGTCGTGTGTTCTCACGTTGCAGTGTGCGACTGCCTCCAGGGAGAACTTTTAGAAAATGTCTCTCTTGTTCTCCGACCTCCCCCTCTCAGCTATTGGTCCAAATATAACATGGTTGGTTACGTCACGGTGGAGAGTTCAGAGGGCAGACTTCACATGCTAATGTACAGAGAGTCAACACCAATCTCTCTTCTGTAGAGATGGGATTTCTGTGAGTTCCCGCATGTTTGATGAATGGTGCTACTCGTTTCAGCTAGTCATCAAAACACCTAGCACACATTCGGAAATAAGAGAAGTGGACCTCCTCGTCTAAACTCTGCATTTGCCGAATGTACAGACAAAACTCTCCATTCTCCGTCCTACTCTGATTTAGAGGGCGAACATACCATCTCCTTCGACTTTTTTTCTTTTTTTGCATAGCTAGATAAACTAAAGCCACTTTCAACTCCTCTCTCTGTCGCATTTGTGCTTCTATCACCACCGCCATTGTTGTTTTGTGTTGTGATCTCGCGTAGCCCTTCTCTATATACATTGTGGTGGAAATTCTCTAGATCTCCAAGTTCGGTGAGAAGAGTCAAATAGACTTTCACACAATATTCAGTTCAAACGTTTATTTTGCCAAATAGGAGAGTTCCCACAGAGAAAAAAAAGTTTCTGCATGAAGGCTCTCTGAACACTAGAGAGCCTTCTCTTTTATAAGCTTCTAACACTTCATAGGCATGTCTTGCATAGTTCTCTTATCGCGTGAAGCAAACAACACATCTTTTAAGGGAGGGGTGAGAGGTACATTTGTAATTTTCCGTTTACTGTTTCTTATTGCTGTGGCTAAGCATAATTTTTCTATCACAACATCCATGGCGTAGCCACAAGACAGAGGTCTGGGCGAGATTCCATCCCGGGTTAATAGCTGCCTTGTAATTATTCTGCGCCCCCCAGCGGCGTGGAGTGACATTAAACGGTGCGGTGTTCTCACACCGACAACGGTGTTCGCGGACATGTTCGCCGGTGGTTCTCAATCCTGAAGTTCTTTCTTCTTACTGAGTATACCGCCAGCTTCACACAGCTGCTAAATAGTGCATGACAGGAGGAGCCGTCCATGCAGTACATTTCTCCAACTTCCCTGTTGCAGCCTCACAATAATGAACATTTATTGGCTGAACCAGGAAAAAATTATAACTTTGGACATTATTGCTATGTAGTTTTGCTTTCTAACCCTACGGTCAGACGGAGCGACACAGGAGGGAGATAAACTGTTGTCGCTTGTCGCTTATGGGCGTTCCTGGCTTGTGGTTACCAGGTTACAGAACTAAAGAAGTAGGCTAGATACGATTGCACATTTGTTTCAGCAACGACACCCATTGGTAGTCGCCGTGTCACATCGCTGAGTATTTGCATGAAATAGACCTCTAGTCTATTTTCACCCCGCCTACTTCGCTTTGCAACGGCCGCTTGTCTCTTGTCGCTGTAAATCGCCAACTCTCATTGAAAATGAACAGTCGCCGGTCGCTTGTCTCTCTCCTGTGTCGCCCCGTGTGACCATGGGGTAAGTCATTATTTTTATGGATGTACATTGGGAGTGCTTGCCCTGCCCTAGCACACTCGCCTCTCTACCTCTCCTGTCTGCACAGCAGCCATGGCCCAGAAAGGGCCAGTACAGAGGACACGTGGCTGGCCAAGCTCATAATTCACTTATTAGAAGGTAGCGGCATGCAGGGACCCATCGTGGGCTGCAGGCACTCCCAGGACACCTCAAAAAATGGAAGCTTTTCTTCTTAAAGAAAGCCGGTATCCCACACACTTCTGAACTTGTATGACAGCATTGCAAGAGTGAGTGACTGAAAGTAGATTTTACAGTGAATTTGCCTCAGGATGAATTGCAGATATTAGCAATTACTGTACACTGTAATTCATGAAAGAAATTGGAAGTGATCACCTGGGCAATCTTTGAATCATGCTCAGCCAAAACTCTGACTGATTTATCATTGTGGCAGCATGACCATATTTTAGTTCTGCATTACTGCTCTTACAGTACATTCCTAGTGAGAAATCAAAGCAACAAGTAACAATTGGCTCATAAATCTATAAAGAAGAACAGATTATTCTTTTTTGGCAGCCAATGCTGTGAAAAATAGAATGCTAGTGGCAAGTGAACCAGGCAAAAACAAACAATTATCAATTCTGAAATCATAAAAGCAAACTTCATAAAAATAATATCAGTCTCCTTTGATAGCCGCATGGTGACATGATCAGGCATGGCTTTCTGGAACAAACCACAAAGCCTGAGATGTCTGTATTCATTACACACGGTACTGAGATAAAACCTTCTCCACACATTCTGAAATATGTAGTTCATTATCTGTTTACAATTATTTCAAAATAAAAAAGGATTACAGAATAATTGAGAAAATAAGATGACAGTCGCACAGGAACTACCTTTGAAATGGCTTGAAAGGGTGTCAGGCAGAGACATGGTTAACATGCATCAGTTACAATTCAAAGCCTATACAAAGTGAGTGTAACGTGCTACTACGTGAAATGTAAAACGGAAGGTGATGCGTTGAGTGCGTATTCTGTAGGTAGGAAATGGATAACAAAGTGAATTGTCTGCGGACAGATGTAGGATGGCAGTTCTCTGCGACTCCACCAGTCCTGGAGTAGGCCTCCCTCCTTCACACATCGGCACAGCCGGTAACCGGCTCAGTGGCAAAGCCAGCGGCGTGTCCTCCCTGTCTGTGTTGGGAAACACATTCAAGGCTATGCTTGCCATGTCTAGCAATAAGACCTTCTATACAAAGAGCAAAAGGGAATCTGAAGAAGAACATGATGAGAAAAATAATTGTGTGACCTGGGAGCAACTCTGTAAGCACTGTCACAAAATCACCTCTTAGGTAACGGTTTCTGTGGAAGTTACGATTTTTTAAAACCTCAGATAAAATGGAAAGGATGAATTTGGTGCCAACCAGTGCGAATGCCCAAAAGAGATGTGTGTGCCAGTTTCCTCATGGATTTGGGATTTATAAAAAACTTAATATCAAGCCATGTGCACATTTACACAAACTATGGCCCATGCGTACGCACGTTCTGGAGACTGTGAATTGGCGCCTCTGATGGAAAAGTACTGAACTACAGGCACTGTAAATGTTCTACAGACCTGTTACACTCAATTTCTTTCAATTGATATCAAAGTACCCAGCCTTCTAATAATTATATCCCCTTGTCAGAGAAACATCCAGGTCTGAGTAGTTTGTCTTTTTGGTGTTAGTCTGCAAGTCTAGCATGTCCGCCTGTATACTGAAGTGCATCAGACTGTCAGAACAGTCCCATCTGTTACATTCAGAGTTTCATCTTATGCCTTTAGGGAGACGGTATACAGTCCCACAGTAGAGACACTTAGGAGTCAAGTGCTCTTATATCCCAGAATCCATTCACATGGTGAATGTGAGGTCCAACAATGTAACAAGCGTCTCAATTCACACTGAGTAGTTTCTCTTGTTTGTTTTGCACTCTGACTTGGCACTTTCCCTGAAAATGAGTAGAAGTGATAGCTACATGCAGTGGTATATGCAGTTTTGTAATAATGTTGTTGCTGCTATTTCGTTGTTTTTATATGTTGTTTTTATAATGTAAACATGTGCATATTGCAATAGTATGGTTAAGAATCTGTGACAAACTTAAGGTGAATTGTCTGTTTTGAATGAAACTTGCCCCATTTCACACCAACGTCACGCTGTAAACAACGCGTGCTGAGAAGTTTCTGGGAGTGAATGTATGGTGTAACTGCATTGATACACCAAACATTTTTTAACAATGTATGAATTGGCATGTGGTAATCATTGATCCACATGAGTAAACTGTTCTGTATGCAGTGCAGGAGTCTGCTGGTAAACAAGAAATTTATACATAACATGGGAGGGAGTTGTTGATTGTTGTTGTTGGACAAGGGAATGATTAGCAGGCATATACGATATGATGTGATAAAACTTTATTGTCTGATTACTCAGAATTTTGTCTTGTGTCGTCATGCCAACAGTTCCATATAACAAAAGACAAGCACACTACTACAAAAGACATTAAAAACTAATACATCTGAATACAATTAAATATTTTTAAAAAAATGCATATCAGCATGATAAACAGTTCAGTAGCATGTAAATGAAATGACATGCCAAAAATAAAAAGGTTAGTATTCTTGTACCCTTTTGACTACAGGCATAATCCTGGTCTCTTCTGAAAGGTAACTCTTGGGAATTTGTTTTCCAAGAGTCAGCATTACTTTGTTTCAGCAATATCTAGAGTAACAGAAGATCAGACACAGTGCAAGTGGAAGTTTTTTTTTTTCTCAAATAAAAGATTTTTTTTGGAGTGGATACAGTGGTGGGTGCTTAAAAACACAATGCAGACACAGCCACAACACTGGACAAATCATGGTTCACATTTGATGTCAATACTGCCAAAAATGAACATTCTGCATAGTTGTTATTTCTAGGCAAGTTTCCAAAAAAGCCATTTGGAGACTCCAAAAGGACACTTGACAACCACATTATATTATGGGTTATTAAAGGTGTAAGATTCCATATATTTTATCCTATATGCCTGAATAAGTTGTAGATTTCTTTCCCCTGGCCTGTCACCCTACCCCTCTCTGTCCCTCTCCTTGTTCTTGCCTTGGATCCTCTGGCAGCAGCAGGTCTACAAGATTGTAGAAAATAAATACATTAGCTATCTAGTTTACTAATCCATTGATTGACGTTTGTTAAATACCTCACCCCCCCCCCATAAATGTAAAAATATTCTCAATTCTCAGTATTCTCAGAATATTTATATCATTATGCAGTATAGCTACTCTTTATTCATAAGAGTACTGAATAATAATAAAAAACATATTTAGAGAATGCTATTTGTTGCTCACTGATATTAAAATCAAGTCCTTCATTGAACATGCGCCTACTGTGGAGTCATAGCCGTTTTCACCATCCTCCTTAGAAATATTCACCTCCAAAGGCTGACTCTGAGTGTTCAGGCTTAGGCATTGCAAAATAATTTCAACCTTTCTAGGCATAAAGGCTCAGGAACACTGAGACTCATGCGTAATGTTTTCAGTTCACACACTGAAAAAGATATGGTTTGTATATGCAGGAGAAACAATGCGTGCCCTTTTATGGAAGCCGAACTACCGATACACGGTTAGAAATGTAATTTCATTATCTAAAATGCTTCTCAGTCATCACTATAATAGCTTGCCACTGGCTGGCAGTGAACTGGTCAGAAGTGGTATTGTCCATGTTAAGTTCCCTTGGCTATATTGAGGGACAGTATTGGTCAGAGAAGCTTATTGGTGGGCTCATTTTGTTCCAGAGGTTCTATACAAATTGGAGATAATCACATTCTTTTCTACACAATATTTATGGTGTGTATGCAACAGCGAAATAGCACTGCAAATCAGTATATTTGAGTTGGTTCATCAAAATTAAACAAGTTTTCAAGTCGTTCAAGTTATCGCACACTTGACCATTAATAAAACACTCACTTGCCGAATATAGTATTTACTTTTTAGTCCCCTGCTTTTGTTTAGAGAAGTACCCCATATGCTAATTTATTTTTATCAAATGAGAAGATTATGTTCTTATAGCACGGTTTAAAAAGTTCAAGTTGTCATCAGGGTTGTCATTAATGTCATTATAAACATTCCCATGACATTTTTCGCAAATCTAAACAATTCTTTCCTCAAACATAGAGCATTTCCTGTTTCAGTTTGTCTCGCCTCTGCTCACACGAGGCATTAGTAGGCCTATGCTATACACTCTGTGAATTCAATAGGCTACTCTTTGAGATTTCGGACCAGTTTAATCTTTCAGTTCATTTGAGTCTTTCAGTACATTCAGCACAATCAGTTCATTTTGGTCATTTGTGTCTCAGTACATTCACTAAATTTTGTTCGAGTCATTCAGTACATTCAGCACAATCAGTTCATCTTGTTCATTTGAGTCTTTCGAACTTTGAACGAATTGAATGAAACAAACGAAAGTCCAGTCTGACGGGCTTCCGTTCCAGAATGAGCGATTTCTTATTTATTTGATGACATAAGAGTGTTTGCAGGGCGTACGGTGCATGTACAAAAAATAAATTCTCACTGGTTCAGTGAAAAACTGCTCAGAAATAAGTCTCCTACTGTCCTTTATTGGTGAATTTCTACATAGCATACGCCGTTGTTTGGCTTTTCCCAGATGTTTTCGCAACATTTAGCCTTCATTTAAAAATTAAAGGTGCTCAAGTTAGGTGACTCAAGTTACGAAATCATTTGCAAGCAACAAAGGATTGACTATAACAATATCATCTATCGGCTATTTTATTAAAAGAGCACGGTGTGAGACTATTTCTAATGAATGCATAGCTTTACTGGTACATACAGTCAGGTTCATACGTATTTGGACAGTGAGACAATTTTCATCATTTTGGCTCTGTACGCCACCACAATGGATTTGAAATGAAACTATCAAGATGTGATTTAAGTGTAGACTTCCAGCTTTAATTTAAGGGTTTTGTCAAAAATATTGTATGAACAATGTAGGAATTACAACCATTTTTATACATAGCCCCCTGCCCCCACCCCCCTAATTTTAGGGGCTCAAAAGTAATTGGACAAACTAACAGAATCCTAAATTAAATTGTCATTTTTAATACTTGGTTGCAAATCCTTTGCAGTCAATGACTGCCTAAAATCTTGAACCCATACTCATCACCAGACACTGGGTTTATTCCCAGCTGCAGTAGAGGCCTGCTCTGCCAGGCCTCTACTGCAGCTGTCTTCAGTTCCTGCTTGTTCTTGGGGCGTTTTGCCTTCAGTTTTGCCTTCAGCAAGTGAAATGTATATTCAATTGGATTCAGGTCAGGTGATTGACTTGGCCATTGCAGAACATTCCACTTCTTTGCCTTAAAAAAGTCTTCCGTTGCTTTCGCATTATGCTTCGAGTCATTGTCCATCTGCACTGTGAAGCGCCGACCAATGAGTTTTGAAGCATTTGGCTGAATCTGAGCAGATTATATAGCCCTATACACACAGAATTCATCCTGCTGCTTTTGTCAGCAGTCACATCATCAATAAATACAAGGGAACCAGTTGCAGTGGCAGCCATACATGCCCACGCCAGAACACTACCTCCACCATGCTTCACAGATGAGGTGGTATGCTTTGGATAAAGCATACCACCTCATACTCTTCTCTTCCCATAATTCTGGTTGACCTTCGTCTCATCTGTCCATAGGATGTTGTTCCAGAACTGTACAGGCTTTTTTAGATGTTTTTTGGTAAACTCTAATCTGGTCTTCCTGTTTTTGAGGCTTACCAATGGTTTGCATCTTGTGGTAAACCCTCTGTATTTACTCTGGTGAAGTCTTCTCTTGATTGTTAATTTCACACAGATACGCCTATCTCCTGGATGGTGTTCTTGTCTGGCCAACTGTTGTGAAGGGGTTTTTCTTCATCAGGGAAAGTATTCTTCTGTCATCCACCACAGTTGTTTTCCGTGGTCTTCTGGGCCTTTTGGTGTTCCTGAGCTCACCAGTTCGTTCTTTCTTTTTAAAAATGTACCAAATCGTTGATTTGGCCACACCTAATGTTTTTGCTATCTCTCTGATGGGTTTTTTGTTTTTTTTCAGCCTAATGATGGTTTGCTTCACTGACAGTGACAGCTCTTTGGACTTATTGAGAGTTAACCGCAGCAGTTTCCAAATGCAAATTCCACTTGGAAATCAATTCTACACCTTTTATCTGCTTACTTGTAAATGAAATAATGATGGAATAACACACACCTGGCCATGGAATAGCTGAGCAGCCAATTGTCCAATTACCTTTGGTCCCTTAAAAAGGGGGGGACCACATATAAAAAGTGTTGTAATTCCTACACCGTTCACCCGATTTGGATGTAAATACCTTCAAATCAAAGCTGAAGGTCTGCACATATTGCACACACTGCTCATATTCATTATTTAATTTCACCTCCAATATGCCGTGGTAGACAGCTAAAATAACAATAACTTTGTCAATGTCCAAATATTTACGGACCTGACTGTAATCCGTTGGCTAATGCATACTGAAAACATACTCCTTCATTCACATTTTATTTAGGCTACATTATATCATGCAGTCAAAGACCTGGGTTAAGTTGTAAGCCAGGTGCTCTCAGTTTTACGCAGGCAAGTGTTTGTCATTGCAATACGGAGATGTTTAGGTGAGAGCGACTGGTAGGGCTCCAACAACTGCTTAGCTAGCTCATTGCGGATCCGGTCGGTTCACGTATTTCTTCAACCTAGCCACTGTTTTCAGTTTAGCGACGGTTGCTTTTGATCACAGAAGGGAGGGGCTCGGAGAGCCCCGCTCAAGCATATCAATGCTGTCGTTGGCTAATTGCTAATACAGAGCCCAATTGTGAAAAATGTTTAATAGGAGTAGCTGCAGCTCCAGTTTGCAACTGAGAGCTGGGCCAAATGAACAAATCTTTACATGGAGGTGAGTAAGTACATTTTGTTCACCAATTTTGTTAAAAAAGAACAAATCATTCACTAACGACACAACTTGTATATTCAGTCTCATTGTTCCACTGTTGAAACATGTATCTGTCTCAAAGCATGATCCAGCTCAACACCAGCAATCAATGAAATTCACCTTAAATTTTTTTTTTTTCAAATGCTCCTCAGGAGCCAAATAAAGCTGCCATTCTGCTGTTTCCCTTGTGCCTCCGCTGAAGCTGCTTTGTGGTTTTTCCTGCATTTTTATCGTGCCTCTGTAACACCGCCTTTATGCCTGCGGCAACCGAGCGATCATTCGTTCAATGGTCAATTATACGAAACTGTTTACTTGAGGGAACACTGTGTGCACAAGCAGGAATACGTTTTCATGCACGCTATTCACAACCCCAGGTACAAGACACCTCTGTGTTTGATTGCTCTCATTCTGTATGATTTGGGCCGATTTGGTTTTTATTTGAGCTTCGGTCAAGCAGGCTTCACCTTGAACTGTTCTGCATTTAGCCTGAAAGATTAACAGCAGATGGGAGACTGTCACCTGGGCTGTTGTGATAGCATCCACAAAACATCAGTACAAATCCAGAAGTCCTTCCAGGAAGAGTAAACAATGTGACTCTTGTGAGAAAGTATTGGTTATACGTTCTTCAGTGTATTAAAAAAAATCAGAAAAATATAAACAACAAATTGTATTACAAAAAAATAATAATTAACTATTAACAAACCCGGGGGATTCCTTTTGTGAACAGAGATATAAATCTTCCAGAGTCCTGTTGGGTTTACACGGATCTGAGTCCCGGGAGTGTAAAAGCCTAAGGCATGATTGACCTTACTGACACCCATCAACCTTTTTTAAAAAAAAAAAAAACTGTGTGATTTGGAACTGTCCCTAAATACTCCCACCCCTGCACCTGGTTTCCCACTGCTCATCCTGATGGCAGCAGCCACCGAGAACAACGTTCTTTCATCTCATCAAATGACCGTTGGTTAGCTCTGCTATTTACTAAGTTAAATTTCAAATCAAAGCTGTCTTTATTGAGTCTGCTTTATTTGGATTCACTTGTTGATGGTGTTCGGCTGCTTTCCAGAAAGTTCTTTAAAGAGGTGAGACATCACTTTCCTCTGCTCTAGGTTCACCCTATTACACACATCCTGTCTATATATGCGCATCCTGTTCAAATAACTCCCTAAACATGTGTCCCTTTAAAGATACTTCTGGCTGGCTTTGTCTGTATGTAACAAAAAGTATACTGCCAGAGGTGGTTAAAGCTGTTATGTAGGTGTTTGACCACAAAAACCAGTAAAGTTTTTAACCATAGGCCACTGCTCTCTCTAAAATCCACTGCGCACACATGGTCAACAGTCACTGGTAGCAATTAAAGGTTTCTGTAGCCAGAGCATAATTGTGCAACCTTTAGCTGGTTAGCGGCTAATTTTAGGTTTCCCATTCAGTGGAAATACAACAGTTCATAAGTAAATAAATGAATAAATATCAATGTAAACATCAAGTGTCTTTAAATTTGGTGATGAAATAGATCTTCCTCGTTAATTAAAATGCTTGTGTTTGTCACATTCAGAAAAATGATCAGCCTGGATCTTACTGGATTACTGTTGGTATACAGCTTCGGGTCAGACCACTTCTTACCTCCTGTCAGCGTTCGACTCTCTGACGTAACACTGTTGACAGGATCAGTGAGTTATTGCCAAACAATTTTTTACAGCCCACTGTTAATGCTGCCAAACCAGATATGCTTCCCTGCCTGTATGTCAGTAATTTTAACCTTTTCAGTAAGGTCATTTCATTTTTATTCTGGACCAGGAGAAATGACTACTCCCTCTTCCACAAAAAAACATTTTATAGCATGGCCTCATGAAATATGATTATGACGTTTTATAGCCTTGTTACCCAGAAGGGACAGCATATGTCCAAGTTGGACAGGCTGTCTCAAACTGGTGCTCCATTATTTGAGGAACCCCTGATCCAGCTCTGAGGTAGATTTGTCAGAAAGGCAGATACATATTTAATAATAAAGGCCACTGCACTTGTGAAGCTTTCTGGACTGCAATGTTTTGTATGAACAGTGCTGAAGAACTGTATGTTGTTGTTGTCGTCGTCCGCATATGATTGCTGAAATATAGTCTCTATAAATCACATGATTTTAGGAACCACTATACAAGGCTTCTCTCCAATAGCAATGCAAGTGAACAATGTTTAGTTTATGGAAGAGCATTACTGAAATAATACATACACAGTAAAATGTCCAGTGTTAAATCGACTCTTAACAGATAACATTTGGTCCCAGATTCCAGAGTGGGATCAAATGTTATCTGTTAAGAGTTGCATTAACACTGGACATTTTACTATGTAGCAGCTGATTTGCACGAAGAATGAGTTTGTGTTACTCTCACCTCAGTGAATTATAAATCTTTTGGTCTCCATCCTGCTCAGTTTACTGAGAAAAGCATTGGAGCATTTGGGGGGTTTCATGGTCTAAATCAAGGAAATACACCTCGGGTTACTCCAAGCAGCTTGTACTCAGCTGAACTGAAATCATTTTATTTATTTATTTACATTAAGATAACATCAGAACCCCAGTGTGTCCTAACCCTTTAAAATGTATTATACTCTTGCAGACTCAAATTTTAGTCTTGAATTCATAAAATATCACTTTCATCTTTAAAAGCGTCTCGGTTCCGAATGACCTCAATTGCCAGTGCATGTCGTATATATGAAATTTTGAAAAATGGTGACAACACCACCATTAAAAATGAATTACAGCACAGTAGGAACATGATTTAACATCGCTGTTATTCTATTAGGTTACTTTTGCCTGCAAGTTTAGCTCCCAATAACATATTTATGTCAGTTTAAATAACACAAGGCCATTTAAAACAGAGTTTGATCTTTGAAGGGAGTATTGCTATTGAAAGTTCCTTGAGGCTAAATACACATGAGTAATTCAGTTTAGAATCCCTGTACGTCATTCAGACTGAATATGTGCGTGAGAACTGAGCAGGTGTTTCTGTGGTATTCCCTGCCAGCCCTAGGTCACGATAAAAGAGAAGAGGGCAGATTTTAATGGTTCTGAAATGGAATGGAATTGCGTAAAAATCAAAATAAAGATGGTGTGATTTGGTAAAAACTTTAATCACAACCAATATTTTCAACTGAAATATGCTCATAACTACAACGGCCTATGACCAAACGGTGTCAGGGTTGCTACTACCTTTCAGCTATGCACTTGGAGAAAGGGGGTGGGGTGGAGGTTAAATCTCTTTACAGCTAGGGAGATAGTGACAGCTCAGATGAAAGATGTAGAATGAACGTGTCACAATGGCAGTGAGTGATCACATACCAAGAGAAATTACTGCATAATTTCATTAGAGGTTCTTTGAAAGTCAGGGAGGTTCTTTGGAAGTGGGGAAAGAGAAGAAGAAATCTACAGGCAATACTCTGGAGTTCCTTTGTTACATTTTTAGAACAGAGCTGTCATTATTAACAGAGATCATGGAGAAAATTTGGATTACAGAGATGTGACTTGGTTCAGAGGTTTACAGAGATGATGCGACTCTTTGAGGTTTAACCTGATTAAGCAAGACAGGGAACCAATACCACAGAGATGGGAGTGTAGCTTTTTATGTAAAGAAAGTCTAACTGTGAAGAAAAATGAGGAGAGTGCTAATGTAAGAGTATGCTACTGGCCACCATTGTTGAACAGCAATGTATATATAATCCACTATGGAACAATGACTTGAATTACTCCTCTAAGAATTTGGATACTGAGACAGGCAAAGAGTGAAGATTGGATTATTTTTTGGATTATTGTTCTTTGGTGCCGTTTTTACTCAGAAATTAATTCAAGATCTGGTTTTGTGAAATAATCCAGAAAAAATATAGTTGACCAGATATAGTTGACCAATTCAGGACAAATTACTATAGCACCATAAATTTTGATGTATAGTACTTTAAGTTAGGACCATCCCTTTCAACTGTTTTAAACTTCAGACAAGTTGACATTAAGACATAAGAACATTTCTGTCATTTAAACTGGGGAAAACCTTTACAATGCAAAACTTTGACTGAAACTGATGCAAATTCAAAAGCAATATTCTTTATGTGCGACATCAATGTATTACAATTTACACTTTGTAAAATATATTTGAAAACAGTAACAATTGAGGATTTACAAGTTTGAAATTTGAACAAAAAAGAAACTATGAAGAATATATTAAAAAGAGTGAGAGACATAAATTAAATATTATGTTGCAAAATGTATGCAAAGATTATTAAAGAAGAAAAGCATAGTTTGTCAGATCTTATCTAGAAAGATGAGTGCAAGTTTTTGTGGTAGCAGAGCATTATGACAGCTGATTTAACTAATTAACTAATCATGGTCTTCAATCAAAACCTTGATAAGTAGAATTTAGTGCCTTAGTGCTGGGCTAAAACAAAAACCAGCACTTACACCAGTCCTTTTCAGATACGACTGGAGACCCCAGGGCTAAAGGTTTGTTGAAATGTGACTGGCTCAAGATACAAAACGTACTGCTAAGTTATTGTTTCTATACTGCCGTAGAAAAAAAAAGCAAAAATAAGAAAGGGGAAAAGTGCATTAACAATAGAGTTTTTTGGTTCAGTAATAAGAAACTTCTTGATGTTTCCACACAGCTGTGGAAAGTGTTTATCAAAATAACTAATAATAATCAATAATTAATCATTTGATTTAGTATAACCAATATAAAGACAACGACAGGAAATAATTGTGTTTGCAAATATAGACGGCAATGCATTTTTTGAAGTTAATCCTTGATTAATTGAAAGGGCAGTGGATAATGCACATTTAAAAAAATACAGATTGTTATTTATTGTGCCAAAAAATATTAGTGCTGTTAAATGTTACTGTCTAATTGTAGTTTGAAGTTGTTTTCTGTTGTCTTTGGGTGTGGTCTAATGGTACATTTCTTATTCATTCATAGCACATTTTGTTCTTTGTTGAGACGGGAAGAACAAGGAGTATAGACCAAAACTATTTAAAGGTAAATTTAAAATTCTAGGGAGTATATAGAGTTATATTGTATGAAATATATACAGTTCTGTTTTTACATTGAGTTACTGTGAGTTTGACAAGACTATGATCCTTCGGGTGTGGACACAGAGTTAAATTTACTGTAGGCAAAGTGACAAGCCTAGGCAAGCTGAATTGCCAGTTCTTGTCATGAAACTCGTACGCTTGTTATTTTCATGTGATCATATGATCACCTTAAGGATGGAAAACACAGGTTCCCTGTGTCTCATACTTCTCTGTATTTAAAGAATATATATATATATATATATATATATATATGTTGTGCATGATTGACAAATTCAGCATTGAGTAGTTCGTAGTTGTTAAGATTGACTATTGAAATATTCAACTAACCCCCCTTGCGCACACGCCCACACACACACACTCACACACATTCTTCTATAATCTTTGTTCAAAGGAAGATATTAACATTTCTTTAAGTATATGTCAACTATTAACATAATTTGTGTACTTCAACTTGTTTTCTTACTCATGTAAATTGCACGAATTGAAACCGTCTTCAGTTCCGCATGAGTACGATCACTGTAAATTACTAACAAAATATGGGCTTACAGTATGCTAAGAAATGGAATCTGGAAATGAGTAACGCAAATGAGACCATCTGAATTGGCGACATACCAAATAGCTCTCCAGCAATTTGACAGGGTGCATCAAAGCCGCCGGTGAAATAAAAAATTCTGGTTTTGCAAAGAGAATAAGAGATATTTACCTTTTCAGCTTTTCATTACTTAGCTTGCAAGCTAACTTGCTGACACAGCTCTCCAAAAGCCAGGCTTCTGAGGCAGCCACACAGCCTGAAAGCCATGCTTGATGACCATACTTCTGCGGTTCCTTTGATATTCCCCCTTTCCCATTCATTTCTCAAATACGGGTGTTCCAATGCTAAAAAAAAAGGCCATTGATAGAATTTTAGGCTTTGATTTTTCTTCAGTTAATGGGACATTGTTGTCACCCCCATTTACATCTCAGATACAGAGAAGATACAGATGCAATGCAGCCATAATGAATAACTGAATGACAACTTGGGGTGACATAGCTGAGGAGGTAAGAGCGGTTGTCTGGTAGTCAGAGGGTTGCCGGTTCGACCCCCCCCCCCCGGGCATGTCGAAGTGTCCCTGACCAAGACACCTAACCCCTAATTGCTCTGGTGAATGAGATGCATCAATTGTAAAGTGCTATATAAATTCCGTCCATTTACCATATACAACTTTGATGAATACTGGGTTAAGCAGCTTATGATATCTGGATATGTCAGATCTTCCTCTCAGGGTTTCTAATGTCTCTTACGTAGTTCAGTGCACCACTGGAATATTCTGATTATTGATCATTATTTTCTTAACATCTGCTTTTACTTAGACTTAACTCTCTTCTAAGACATTTAATACCACAATAAACAAACAAATAATGCAACATTATTTCCACTGTTGCAAACAAAACTCAGCTGAAGGGATCATACTCCCTTCAAATTTACAAGCCTGTGGAAATTTCTAAATTAGAAGCCACACAATGCTCTACAGGAGAGCTTGGACAATGGAGAAGTGGTTTATCAGTCACTGATGACTACTACTAACCCAAGTCTTCCACGCTGCATGGCCCTTGTTATAGCACATGCAATATCTTAATGAAAATTACACATTGCTATAGATATTTCTGGAGAAAAACTGTTCTATTCAATCTTTGTCATCTTTTAAAATGCATGTTTCAGCTCAATAAAAAGAGCCTCAAATGCAACGTACCTTTCCTGAAAAGGGTTTCACGGTTTTTTACAACTGTTGTGACATTTGAGAAGTTGAAACATACTGTGTAACAATAGTTTTCCCAAATAGTCCTTTATTTGATTTACATTTTAATGTAGCATAATAAAGAAACATCAAGTCGCCAATACAAGTACATTTACTGTCAAACAATTCCCAGATAATTCATTTCCCTTTGTTGGAATGCATCACACAAAGTATTAATATGGTAAAGTAACTACTTTTAAGTGCAGTTAACAAATATAAGCTTTTATCTTGTCTGAGACAAAGAATACACATCTTATGTTTATCATCCATTAGTAATGTTTATCACCTTAAAATACAGCAACTTTTAAAAAATGTAATTACTGAATATATATCATGTAAATATGTATGTGTCCAACATGCAAGAACACCATATTACTGAGCATTTTTAACAATAAAACAAAGAAACCAGTATCAGAATCAAATGTTTTACATTTTCCATGTGCTGAGAAGTCAATTCCAGTAATACGCACGTCTGCATCTATAGATGTATGTATGTAACACCAACACCAGATAGTATAAAGTATATAAACACATCAGCAAACTATTTGCATTATTTATTGCACATCCATTCAAATATTGCAATAACACAAAGGCACATACCTATATTGTGAATTCAACACCCGTACCTGCACTCAAACACATAGACCATTAATTTTCTTCGACTCTAGTATTTACAGAACAACATGCTACATTATTGTAGCAAACTTTGGAAGTTTCATAGAAACCAGCTTATGTGGAACCACTGTCTGAAAGCAGGTCAGTTAGACACAGAGGACATTCCTCTGTGTTTGACCTAGCATAGAACTCTGGTTGTTTTACACAAAGTCTCAACCAGCCCTCTAAAAGAAATGTTTTTGTTTTTTTGTTTGTTTTTTTAAATGTATTATTTATGGATTGGAATATCTCTTTTAGTAGCTGGTGATTTGAGTAAGCTTTAACTTGCAAAAGGCCCTCTGTCCCTGGGTATACATTTAAAATTCCAGGAAGGGACACAATTCCGTAACATTTACTGTCGGTTAACAGGACTGCCTTTTCCAGCAGACACACTTTTGACATCACGAAGCCTGGAGATGGTGAACCACTTGGAGACCAGCCTCTTGGGGGCCAACCACTCAGACCATGTAGCTCACCTGCATAAGAGACCGCTTTTAGTCCAGCATCACACAAATCTTCAGGTAAATCGACACGTCCGTACCGAAGAAAGTCAGGAGACTGAACGGTTAGACTGCCTTACCTCTCTGCGGCTCGCTCAGACGAGCGCTTTGCTCTGTGGGACGCTCGCCACTTCTTCCAAATATGAGCTGCACCCATGGCGAAATACATCCCACATCATCTGAGATTCGTAGCTCTATCAGAAAGGACAAAAAAAAAGCACCCATTTGGTTACGAGGGTTGAACACACGGGCACTCTCCTTCCTTGATTACAGCGTAAAGGGGTGACCACGCTCAGGAAGAGGAGCCGTGAAAAGCAAATAGTCTCTGAAAGAACTGACCTTTACTTAGCTCTCTAAGATTATTTTGTTGAAACCCAGCTAACATGTTTATCACGACAAAGCAGAGATAAACGTTATCCACGAGGCTAAGTACGCTGTGTAATTTTTAATAACCCCTTTTTGTGGAAGTTGAAGCTTCAATGAGATCCGCCTGCAGAAAGATGGCAGCTTCTGTCTACATGTTTCCCGATATGGACTGTAGAAGCCTGCCTCACCCTGCTTTTTTCGTTTCTTTTATGATAGATGGTCCATACACGTCCACGCACATGCACACACACTTCTAAGGGGTCTTACTGGAGGGCCATAACTACTCTATATCATTCAGAAAAGGGAGTTCAGTTCAGCACTGCATTCCTTTCATTACATTACATTACATTATAGGCATTTAGCAGACGCTCTTATCCAGAGCGACGTACAACAAGTGCATAGGTTTCATGATGTAGAGGCGCAAAAGAAACACTAGAGTTTCAGTTCACATATTTCGGTTGCTTATAAAGGACACTTGCATTTATCAGCAAGACGTGAATGACCTAAATTCATTTTTAAAAGATTTGCATTTTCAAAGTGGGTGCGCTTGCGTGACTTCATGATGTGCCGGTTTTAGAATTTTCACATGGAAGAGTCTGAATGCCCATGTTCTCCACACTACTAAAAACTGACATTTTACCACGAAGGGCTCAAATAAAGCAATATTAATTGAGGATTTGTTGTCTGATACAGGGGCTTTTGTGGGTTTGTGATCTAAAGCAAGGACATAAACTTCAAGGAACTCCAAAGCAGCTTGTACCGCAAATGAAGTTTCCACAAGCAGTACATATGAATGCATTCATTTCATAGTGCTTATGCACATTACAAGCAAAATACCAGTTTTTATATCATGTTGGTACTTCTTTCCTTGAGGGCAAAAGTCTCAGGTAGTCTGTGCCATAGGAAAGATTTGAAACCAAAAAATATTAAACATGACTTAAAAAATAATTTTAAAATAATCGGGTAATATACTCATTGACAACGTCTGCAGACAAAACCTTTCTATACAAGCTGTTTGAGAGTAACCAGAAGTGAATTTTCTTGCTTTAAACAACAAGCCCATAAAACCCATTGTTAAGCAGATTATCAGAAACTTCTGTAAGTAGGTAAAATATCCGTTATCGGACACAAAAACTGTATAGAACAATCAAAAAATTGCCAAAATGTTCCAAAATGTATAGGTTGTTTTTACTCTACACATTTTTTGATAGAATTTTCCCCCTTTTTTCTTTAACTTTTCTATCATTCCCCTACTCTAAGAGCACCTTTGAATGTTTTCAACTATGTGAAACCAGCATTTATAAAGTGGCAGAGTGGTCGCACTAACTCTGGTTCTACGTTACGGAAGCTGAACATTCACCATGTCATTTCTTTGCTTGAACAAGCCTACCCGGATGAATCATAGCAATGCATTTTTTCCACGGTAGTTAAAATGTCAGCATAGTCTTAAAGGCAGTAATCGTGTCTAAAACTGACTGAAAGTGCATTCTGTTATCTTTAATGACACCTAAATGCTTTAGCTTCAGGTATTCTTCTCCAAATCCATAACTTCATCAGTCCTAAATCCTAAATCTACACATGCACGTACAGGAAGGCTCTGGAATTGCGCCTCCAGTTATGCACTCCTTCTCCTGAATAAAAAACTTGAAATTGGCCTCAAACACAAATTGAACTTTACAAAGGCATTGAAATTCCTTGACCTAATCCTTTAACCCCTTATGTATTGCCCCCCTTTTTTAGCACAAGCCTAAAAATAACAGACCCTTCTGACTACAGGCTTAATCCTGGTCTCTTATGAAACGTATCCCTTGGGAGTTTTCTAGGAGTCAGAATTACTCTAAATTTTACTGAAACAAAGTAACAGAAGCTCAAACACGGTGTAAGTTTTTTTTCTCAACTAAAAGATGTTTTTCTGAGTGAATGCAGATGCTTGAGGCTTTGCCTGGTGGGCTTAGAAACACATTGCATATACAGGCGCAACGCTGGACAAATCCTGATTCAAATTGTAATACCATGACAATACCACCAAAAATGATTTTGCAAAAAAATCTGCATTGTTTCTTTCTGAGCTATGTCTAGGCAGGTTTTCAAAAAGCCATTTAGAGACTCCAAAAGGATACTTGGTAACCAAATGTGCTGGTGGAAGAACCAGTGGCTTGCTTTCTCTCTGCCTGTGACCCTCTCCCTCCCTGCCTCTTTTCTTTCTCCCCCTACCCTCCATCTCCCTCTGGTTCCTCTTGCCTTGCCACCTCTAGCAGCAGCAGGTCTGGAAGATTGTAGATAAATACATTAGCTAGTTTACTGATCCATTGATTGAGGTCCTCTGATTGAAGTTTACGTGAAATACCCCACCCCCATCAACATGGGCACTGGGCGTGCTCGTCACCTGTGCGTGTGACGATTGTCCAGTCAGCAGCAGGCAGTCCAGTGTGTCCAGCAGCTGCTCCTTCCTCAGTGTGTGGAAGTGGACCTCACTGGGGCTGCTGTTCATCTCCAGCTCCTGCACCGTCACCTTCAGGGCCAGCGTGGCACACTGCAGCGCGCTGAAGCCTGTTCCAGACGCGTCAAAAGGCTCTGAGAAACGTACGCTTTCTGTCCTTTCACAATGCATGCACGTCCGCTGATTTATTCCACTGTACTCCATAAAGCTCACTAACTGCTGAGCGCATGTAATGAACAGCCAGTCCGATTTTATCACGTAAAAAAAAAATAAAATAAAATAAAAAACGGTATGGTCAAGTGCCAGATAACCTTTGCAAAGATAAAATGAAAATCAAGCATACCATTTATGTCTCTTGCCTCTACGTCAACATACATCCCAATGTTCATAAAGTTTTTCAGCACCTGCAATAAAGAAGGGATAACCTGAAGAAGGCTTTACATGCAATGATATTATAAAGTGACACTCTAGCCCCGAACTGTCATAGACAACCTGTTATCATATTTGTTACCAAAGTAAGGTTTTCTATCAAAAACGCACAAACGTAGCAGTCTATTTACTTAAAATTTCTGTATTTGATCAGCTATGATTATGTATGTTGTGATCATGCAATAAATGTCTAGCATTGACACAATCCTCTGAGATGTGTTGAACTATGCAAACTTATCTAAGTGTTAGCTAAACAGTTTGTTAGCTTTGTGCTTGCCACAATGTTTTGTGATTTACACAGTCATTATCTGCCCCAGCTCGGCATCCAGACAGAAGATGAGTATATTGTCCATGTTTTGTTTCAAGATATTTTATTTTATTGTAGGGAAACCTTACTATGCAGTCATGGTCTAAAATGACTTGCTTTATGTCACATTGGTGACTGATTATTGACCGACAATAGCAACAACTAGCCTGTTATATCTAGCTAGTTAGTTAAACTAACAAACCAGCTAACTAGTTGGCAATAAAATAATGCTGCATGCTTTACTATACTGTATCTTCCTTCTCTTGGCGTAAACAAGCTCAGTGTGTGGGGACAAATTTCAATGAAACCTAAAATAATTTGCAAACCGACTTCATGTTTCACTACTGTACAGTATGTAACGTTATGAGACAGCATCGTTTACATGTCGTATTAGTCAGCAAAATGAATATTTGTTTAAAATCATTCAAATATCACATCCGTAAAGAAAATGTAGCTTCCACCAACAGTTTCCGGTCTTAACTGCCATAACCTGTCCTGCAGGTTAGGATGGTGTCACATATGAATGGTCATATCCACTGCAATGAACAAAGTCACTAATTGATATTACTGCCATTTTGTTTCTTATGAGGACTCCATCCATTAACAAACTTAAGATAAAAATGTTTCCTTAAGCAGGAAACCGTAAATGAGCTTTATGGAGCTACAGATTACAGGTCATTTTGTACAGTTTGTCGGCGTTTACCTCCACCACTCTCACATATCCGTTTTCTGCGCTGAGGTGAAGGCACGTCTTGCCAAACCTGTCCCTCTCATTCACCCTGGCACCATGCAAGAGCAGGTCTGCCACCATCAAGTGCTGATTCCTCTGAGCCGCAAGGTGGAGGGCAGTCTGGGGGAAGAAGGCGAGGAGACGCACCATATTAACACAAAGGGGACATCTGCGTCAAAGCATCCACAGCTTGGCTAACTTGGCCTTAACTCCAAACTAACCATCGATTAACATGACAGAAGCTGGTTACAGCTTCTAAAAGCACACCCTGACTCTGACATCACTCGCTGTTGGTGGCATAACTGAACGCGTGCACGACCCAAATGAAAGGGAAGCGTCTGCGGGTGCTGCACGGTGTCCAGCGGGACCGTACCTTGCCTTCGGCATCTCTGAGGTGGAGCTGGCCCATGGCAGCCATCCGTTTGGCAATGCTGTAAACCGTGGCCCTCTTGCCCTGGCTCACTGCTCTGTGCAGCAGGCTGTAGAGAGATGTTAGAGGTAAATCCCCTTTCCACTGATACAAAGGCTCACAAAGATGGTGGCAAACTGAGAGAGTTTGGAAAAACTTGCAGTGGAAGGAGAGGTCAATCAGAGGTACAAGTGGCACAGTAAAGCAGCATTTCTGTAAAAAAAAAAATCCTTTTTATGTTCTTCTGATGAACATGACTGAAAACCTGCAGCCCTCCATTCAATATTACTGTAAAACCATTATTTTTCCATCTCAAAGCTCAGCAACTAGATCTGAATGGATTACTGCTGTGTTTTGGATTAATGTCAGATAGCTTTCAGTGGAAACATTCAGCTATAGCATTTTATCAATCAGGATCTTAATCGTAAAAACCACAGAAAAAGCCGTTTTATTCATTCTTGAGTTAAGTGAGGCATGTTTGTACGTGTGTGTTTGCACATGTGCCATGTTTGTGACGCACTCAGTCAACACTCAGTGGAAGGAGATCGGAATCACCCCTGAGTAATATTTCCTTAGAATATAAACATTCTCAGACTACCCTCTTCCCCAACAGTATACATTTCCAAATAATATTTGCTTTGCTATGCTCTTTGCCTGGAAATCAAAACTTCCCTGGAACAGCATTAATATCGAATCACACGATATCTCAACCAGAGACAATTCAAGGCAGGGAAAACAGCTATATCTTCGTTGTATAATATATATTATTATACAACAAACCACCCAAAACATATCCAAAATTCCATAAAGCAAATTCATAAACAAGAACAATGGAGCAAAAAAAAATGCTTCAATTGTCTCCCCCAAATTAAAAAATCTTGAAATCTTCTCAAAATTGCAAATAACTTCTTACTTTATGAAGTTTCTAGCCATTGAATACTCTCTGTTTCCAATTTTTGTCTATATATATCAATGGCTGTGGAATGATTATGCATTTTTTTGCCATGTCATGCTGTAATGTGATGTGAATGGACACACCCAATTCAGGCCCATTAATATTAATATAACTGATGTCACAAACAGATCTGATGGTCAAGTCTGACGGGGTCACTCACATCCTCCCACTGCTGTCTGAGGCGAGAAGCTGCTCATCAGAGACGGCACTCAGCAGACTGTTCTCCCTCTGTAGCTGAAACCAGAAGAAGGACATGCCGTTCCAGTACTGCCCCAGCTCCCCGAGCCCCTTCGCATGGCCCTCTTTCTCCGAGAGGGGCAGGGGGCTGCGGAAGTGGAGCTCGGGCGGGGACGGGGCCTCGTATTCAGGGCTGCAGGGGGAGTAGGGTGCCTGGGGATGGGGGCCGTTGAACCTCTCGTCTGCCTCGCTGCTGCGATACGCCCCGTGGCTGTTGGACGGGGTGGAGCTGTGGCTGTGTGGCAGGGCTTGGGGCGAGAAGGCGTAGCTCTCTGGGGAGCCGGTGGGGGACAGCTCGGAGGGGTAACCGTACTCCTGAGGTGGGGGTGTCGCGTGATCTTGGGTGGAACAGGGAACGTCGAGATACCAGGGGGTTCCCTGCCAGTCGGGACAGTACTGAGGTGAAGTGCTGTCCTCGCTTTGGGGCTGTTTGTGGAATTCGCTGGCTTTGAGATCCTCCTCAAGAACCTCCACGATGATTGCCAGGTCCTCCAGACTCGTTTGACGTTTATTCTGGAAGAAATTACGTTTGCTTTTATAATTTTTTTCATTTTTAGGACCTGAATCTATTTTAAAAAGGACTGCAGATGTTTCTTCTTAAAACCCTGCTTTAAAAAATATTGTTATTTCCTCATATTGTAATCAAGAATGAAGTAGAGGGAACTAATATTCTGAAAGAAATTCTGGTTTTCAGTTGAGTACTGTAGTTTAGTGGTAGGGTCGGCTGAACTGGGGGGCTTCTGCATGGCTCAGTCCGAAGCCTCCTGCTGCAACAGAAGGCCAGGCCTTTTGGCCTAGATATCCAAGTTCAGAGTTCAGGTGATTCCAGTAGAAAACCGGAAACCGCAAAATGTAATCAAATGGGTTCCACCACCAAGAAATTTAAAGTTTATAAACATATCTTCTAATATTTTAATCCCCATTACAGTGGCCAATTGCAAATTAAAATGTAGCTATAATATTTTTAATTAAATACAATGTTTTAATTAAAAAAAATATATTGAGTCCAGGATAATTGAATATATTCTGCAATAATAAATACAATAAAGATGCATTTTGTTCTTTTTAAACTCACCAGCTTCTTTCTGCGATCTCCACTTGATGTTACTCGTTTTTTCTCTCCTGGAACAAATGTTTTATTCTTTAATTCACAAATGATCCCCTCATACAAAAATATAAATTTCTATACACAGAGATCTCCCCATATACAGTGACAAACGTCACAGAAGTCTTTTTGTGACAATGGAAGACTGTACTGCTATTGCCACCTTCAACGACACACTCCAATGATATCAAGACATTACATTATTGAAATTGTAAATTTGTATCGTTAAATAAATATATGTTAAATATATGGAAATATGCTAAATAATATACCACCATGTTCTGCTTTACTTTTAGCAGAACCAATTGAATAAACCAATGATATGCATTTAGCAAAAATGGCAATGTACCAGAAAATTCATTTGGAATTCCTCAAGATATTAAAATGATTTCAGTACATGGTTATATATTTCAGTACATGCAGTGATCATGTTTACCTGTAGCCCTTGATGATTTTCCCTGAGCTCCCTTGAGGAAAAAAAAATAAATACAAAATCAATAAGGGTAACATGTTATGAGGTCAAGCCGGAGCATTAAGACTGAAGTAAAGATATACCTGTATTGGATTGGGATCCAGACCCTTGGCTATTCGTATTTTCCTGAGCATGTCTCTGACTGGCATTCTAACACGCACTCCCAGGTACCGTTTTTCAGATTGAGGATTTGAGAGTTTAGAACCTTTGAAAGTAACAATAAATAAACCAGTTATGTTTCCACAACCGCGTGGTATTCACAAATCAAACTTTTAAATGACAGTAAATGGGTAATACTATTTGTTCTTAGTTCCTTCAAAAAAAAAAAAAAAAAAAGCATCGAATAAAGCATGCTCTACGATGAAGCCTGCCCATTATGATGAACGCTTAATTGCACAAGCACTACTGTTTTGGCCAAGGTTGACATCTAAACCACATTAAAGTCCAAATGTTTTTCTTGGTAATGAATAAAAAATGCACCTTTCTCTTTAAAAGTGTATTAATTAATTAAACGCAAACAAACAACAGTACAAATCTAGCAAAAAATATTTTAAATAAAATAAAGCAAGTTGGAGAATAATCCTGTTAAACTTGATTAAAATTCATAATTAAAATGAAGTGACGAGGGCTATGAGCAAAGGTTATTTAAACATTACTGGACTAACCAGTGGAAGCCTTTGGTGTTAGCTGCACGTTCCTTTTTGAGATGTCACCTTCTTCTAAACTCTTCGCCTGTGTGAACCCAGAAACAGGCGAATTTGGTTCATGTTGGGGGCTGGCCAGTTCTCCTGGCAACGGTGATCCACTACTGAAGTTAAATCCATCTTCGCTGCAGTTCCTGCTCCGGAACATTTTTTAATTCCAGACAACGGAACAACGAGCAACAATGATGAGCCACTTTAGTTCAGGGACCCCCCCACCCCGAGACGTCTTCGAAGCCAGGTACACGCAAATCCCTTTCTGTGTGCTGTCGAAGTGCATGCAGACGAGAAGGCGCGACTGTAATAAGCAATGCAAAGCAATGCGATTGTGATCTAAAATGAATTGGTAAACAGCCTGCTAGCAACGTACTGTGTAGACAAATTCATCCTGTTATCCTTAAGCCTGGCAAATGCAACTGTTAGCATTTGCAGGAAAATGCGAATTTATGTAGCCCATTGTCTGTGGGCGTGGATTGAAGGCTAAGTGGTGAAAAAAGAAAAAGTATACCTATCCTGTTTTTCACTTGTACTTGGCTCAGGCATGGATGAACCCCCTGCCATCGCTTCATTATTAAAAATACACCACAAATTTTGTGAGACGTGTTAGATTTGCATAAAAGTTTCAATCTTTTCTTTCTTGAATTAAACTATAATTAAAAAGTGTTAATTGGTAGTATGGAACGATGTGCTTTGCTGTTTCACTTTCGGAGGATTTCGATTTGATGTAGTCTACATATTGAATGTGTGCATATTCGTTCATATTTAATAAACTACTCATTATAGATAGGCCTATTTGTATACACTATATCAATTCGAATCATATAAACATCACAATAATATTATCATTCCCATACGTGTTTGACAGTAACTAATGTTGCCTATTAGAAATATGTAGCAATAGTTTAGATTAGAATATAGTATTTTAATGGCTCATACCTGTTAAATAGAGAGGATTGTGCATGTGGGTGTACATAGGGCAGTAAGTTACGCAACGTTACTTTCGTGCTCATGACACTATGATTGTATTTACGTCAGCATTCCTATGTTATTCCACACCTTGCTGGCTGAACATTTTCTCTCGTCTATAAGGCCTGATATTAGGAGCTGAGGAGAACTTGAAAAGGCAGTTAAGAGCTTTGGAACCAATCCACATGACTGAATTTAATTATTTATTTATTTATTTATTTGTTTATTTATTTTAGTTTGAAAATGTATTCAGTATCTTTAAGAAAGCTGTATTCCAGAATTGCCGAACCATGTTTCACAACGTGAGAGAGTTTTCCCTATTTATAGCCATATAAGCCAAATAAACTATCAAGAGTTCCTTGGACGTTTAAAAGAAAAAAGAAAGCTAACAGAAACGTTTAAATCACATAATACTAATTTTGTTATTTTACAAAGCGTTTTACAGCGGTTGTTATAAATACAGCCAACGGTTACTGAATACATATATCTGATTAATACTAGACTAAACATGTTTGTTCAAACAAATAATTTATGTACTGCTGCTGTTCAATTTGAACACATTAGGTGAATAATAATAGTAGTCTTAATTATGACCATGTAGCCATTGCATGGTCTGGATTTGAAACCACACTGTACAGCCCATCCAGGCAAAATACATTTTTAATATATATATCTATAGCGCCACCATGTGGTCAATTTGCATAATTTCAAACACTGCAACAACAACATCAACATCAATAATAAGAACAATACTAATAATTACTACTCTCTGGGTTTTTCAGTTCATGGTTCACAAAACTGCTTTACAGGCAATAAAAAAAATTGATATTAAATAAATAAATATGCACAGATAAACATTGACAGAACATTCATGTTGCCTTGCCTTCGCACAGTATTTAAAGGGTGTACATTTAAAAATGCATGAAGCTGAGTTCATGTTGGGGGAAAAAACCCAAAATATGTTCAGGGAAGATCTGAACAAATTAAAATTTTATTAACCTTTTTTTACCCCCACTTTGATTAAGAAAATTGTTTAATAAATTGTGATAACTAAAAGCCTTAAACCTCTTCACATTAATTTTTACCCACTTTCAAGTTCAGGCACCTCCAATGAGATTGTTCACCTGGTTATGAGGCTTGTAGTTATTGTGTAAATTCCAGATACAAATGGAGTAAAATAACTCATGGAGAACATATTTATTTTACTGCCAGCCAGTTAAAAAGGTGCATGTAAATGATCTTGCCATGAGAGGGCTAGTTGACCTGGATATGCTCCCCCCACAGGTGGTGATGCACATGAAGTGGGATTAAAATGCAACTGTGCGTTATAAGACTGAGTGCATTGTTTCCTTCAAATAATGAAAATGAAATTCTACTACAGCTAGCCTAGCTAGCTCGCTACGTGCAAGCAAAGGCACTTTTTAACTGAGATCTTCTCCTTAAAGCCTGTTCTCTGATTCGCTCAACTAGGTTCTGGTGTTCCTACCCATGAGACTCGTTTTTGTGAAGGGTAGGTAACTGGAGTGGTTTTTCACCCCAGACCATGCAAATAAATCCAGCATCGCTCCCTTGAGATGATATATGTCTGTTACCACCAACCAGTCTGTGCTCATTTTATTGAATGGTTAAAGGGATAGTTCACTTTCTGGAGTATTTAAATATAATATTAGTTGTAGTGTCTGTTTTTTTATTGGCCCAAACAATTTTCTGTGCGATGAAGGGTATTTTAGCTGCTACGGAAGTTGCACAAGTACACATTCGTAAATTAATAAATACACAACATTGAACTTACACATTGGCCACCCATCTTGTAAACCTACTGCTGATTTGCTGCCTCTTATTGACATTTTTATTTAACAACTTAACTTTTCCATGCTAGATCTGGTGCTAACAATTAGCGACCTCCAATCTGATAATTTGGGGCTGTCTGATCCAGGGGGAGTAGGAGTGATTTTGAACCTGAGGGGCACATGTAAGTGGTAGGGAGTTCCGAGGCCATGCTTCATCGGGTTGAAACTTTTTAAAAAAATAAAGCACTTAAATGTTTTTTTTCTATACATCCTCTGACAAGAAGTGACTTCATAATCGCCTCCATTCCTTTCAATGGGAGCTGAGTTTTTGTGTACACAAGGCATTATATCAGTATATCCATCAAATCCTCCATCGCTATACACCTGGCCACCCTCTACGCTCTTCTGATTCTGACAAACTCACTGTCTCTTCTACCATTCACTGCTCAATGGCTGTCCGGGCCTTTTGCTCTGTGGCCCCCAGGCTCTGGGCCCCCTTGCTGTAGAGATCAGGTATCAGGTCTGCTGACTCTCTACATACCTTCTAAGTGAAACTAAAAGCTCATTATTATTATTATTATTATTATAAATAAGAATTACAATAATAGTATTCGCTATACTTCTGGATTTCAAGAAGCAGTGAGTACTCAATCTTCGGTGGAAGGTGGGAAGTGTCTCTGCTGACACTAAATAAAGTGCCAGATTTGGCACATAGACTACTGCTTGCTGATTCCTGTTCTAGACTATGGCCAGAATAACAAGCCTAGGGGGGCTGAACAGTGAGATTGAATTTTTGAAGGAAATGTGGCCTGTAGGCTAGAATCAAACCAGGATGTGATCTTCAAAAACACATTTTAAATCTCCCAGAAGGATGTGAAAATTATAAAAAATTTTAAGCATATTTTTCAAATATTTTGTCTCTTAATGGCATATTTAGAACATCTGTATGATGTTGAATAAACTGATTCCTTTATACTGGAATAAAGAATGTTAAGATGCAGTTGCTCCATTGAAGCATTTCCCACTTAACTGCACTGCCTGGAGATAAAGAAATCCGTTTGGTTATAATTGTCGTAGTCTTCTCTGCATAAATTAAAAATGCAGAATCGTGTGGGAAAATTATGCTTTTTATACCATAGATGCATGAAGGATCCCCAGAATTTTTAAAATACTTAGAGTTGTTCCCCATTTCCTGTAAAATATTGTACCATTTATATTTGAGTGATGCAAATCTCATATTATCGTGTATTTCATATTAATCAAACACAGTGGAGAGGCCAGAGGATGCCTTCTCTGCATTTCAAGGATTGCTTCTTCATTATAGAGGGGAGAATAGTTTCATCCATATTGCTGTTGAACAGTCATATACGTAATTTCATAGCATGATAAACCAAATAAATTCTGAACAAAAAGTGAAGGAACACAGGCCTGTTTTTGGCTCTAGCAATGGGAAGGCATGGTTTGCTAATGTCTGAGAACTGGGGTATGGTGAATTCTTTGAGAGGTGGATACAGCCTAATCGCTAGTGTGAGTATTTTTATTGTCCAGTAGGTGGCAGTATTGCCTAAAGGAATTAATCCCCAACCCCCCCCACCCCGCCCTTTTTCAGTGAAAATGTTAATATGTACCGTACATGTTATATCATGTCTGTGTTAACAATTTGTCACTTACATTTCAAAATTATTATTTATAATGGACAAATCCTCACAAATGTATTTTAGACTTATGTGTCTTTTACTTCTTTTGTGTAATAAAGGTATACAAAGAAACTGTAGGTTTAATATATCATTGTTCCTCTACTGGAAAATATCCCAAGCTGTACAAGCCCTTTTAAAGTGGAAGATAATCCTTGTTTGAAATAAGCATTTTGTTGTATCTTATCTGAAATAAAGTGGACCAGTAGGGTATTACTCTTTGATCTGGACTACCTGATGGTTCCAAATGTCTGTAGAATTCAGAAGAAGATGGATTCAGACAGTTAAACGGGTTTGGTCAGTACGAGGGAAAACTGAAAAGCTGTGTCTGTCAAAGTTTGAGAGAGAGAGAGAGAGATATGCAGTGTGACACGGTAGTGAGTCAGTGAGAATCACATTGATGGAATGTGTGTGTGAGCCAACAGTGGTGCGTTTTTGGGTCCGTTTTTTGGACGATTTTGAGGAAACTAAAGTGCTGCACAGGCTGGTCCCTGTGACTCAGACCTGTCCACACATGTTAAGAACAGCATGTTTACTGCTAAATAGCAGTTGTTCCCCATCTGCTTGTTTCTATTGCACTAATATGTACAAAGGGAACATAACACGTGTTCTCCTGTCTGTTACAAAATGTGTTCTTTTTCCATTGGGATGACTAATAATAAAGTAATGTTTGATTCATTGCATTATGCATTGCATGCTAATATTCCAAAACCAGATAATATATTTAGTGAATGTAGTGAGAATATCTGTTTGCAAGTGAAGTTAAACTTGCTATAGAACACAACAATTTAGAATTAAGTTAGGAATCGGAGGCCTGCTGTCAGATCAGATCAGTTAATTACTGTCCCAGCATGCACTGGCCTGATGTCGTTTTCATTTCTAATTACTTTCTATTTTCAAAAGCTTGTAAATTATAGCTACTAGCTTTGTAAAGCTCTGAAACTGTGTAGGCTTGGAGCATGCTGTTGTACATTTACTCATGGAAAGATACATATTTTTATTTGCAGCAAACACAACATATGGGCCATAACAGGTCTAATAAGAACAGAAAACAAAATATTGGCTCATCATTCGGCAGTCTTGGCAGCCAGACAAGTCTTGATTACAGAGTAGAAGGGTCGCTGATTCTACAAGGAGTCCCAGAAAACCATTCAGTGTATCTCAATATGTTAAATATGTATGTCTCCTATTTAGAGAATGATCACATCCCACTCTTTTACACATTGAATGCATGAATACATTAACCTGTCTTGGTTTAACATTTGTTTCTGTCTTCTAAAATATTGATGACCTTGGACTCAGTATTTATGACCAATCAGACACTGCTCCACTAGGGCCACATGCAGTCATTATAGGAATGGACATGCTGCTTACAATGTTGAGTGTTAAGCCGTTTTTGCACCGCATGGTACCGGCTCAACTCGACTCGACTCGACTCGACTCTACTCGCTTTTGGTACCAGGTACTTTGTTTTCCACTGCAGATAGTATGCCCGTCAATGTAGCTGGTCGTCATAGCGACGCCGCATGAAACTGCCGTGACGTCATCTTCAACGCGACACACACAGGAACAATGGAGGATATTGAAGGGATGGTGTTCTTGATTCTCGGTATGTGGCTGTTTGTCACAGCAAGGAGACAAATTTTGTTTCAGAAGAGGCTGAAGGCAGCAAGACAAAAGACTGCTGAAAAAACTGAGAGTTTGGGAAATCCTACATCAGAGCTCAGACGACGAGACGACTCTGGTTGCTCAAAGGCGACGCAAGAGGATAAGTGACGGTTCTATCTGACCTATCAGTGGTCTGCAGTGTTTTCACGTCACCTTTTGGTATCGCCTCAGCTCGCTTGAAACCTCGAAGGAGGTGATACAAAAAAAGTACCAGGTACCAGGTACTATCCACAACTTTTGCCCGATGGAAAACCAAAAAAGTAGAGTCGAGTCGAGTCGAGTTGAGCCAGTACCATGCGGTGGAAAAGCGGCTTTACAGTGATGAGGATGTTTGCCAAATTCATAAACTATACAAAAATGAAGTAATTATTACCGTGGAATCCCCAAAATGCTGGTTTTTGTATTAAATTCATACAGGCTAACCATTTACTCTTTCCTGTCTATCCAGAGTGAGAGTTTAAATGTGCTTCAAACTGTTGCCTGTAGGGGCTCAAATGGATTGCACATTAGTGCATGCACGTTAAAAAAATGGCTGTTAAAGGTACACCAAGGCTGCATATTCTGCACTGAGACCTGCCAGTTTGCCACAATGAAAATCACTTTTATATTACCTTTTAAATTCAAATGAAGTAATATGAAGAAATAAATTATGTTACATCCATATGCACCATTGTTCATTTTCTAAACAAATTTAGTTTACCAAATTTACTAGCAGGAATTTTCATTATGTTCTGGTGCTCATTAGAAACTGACTTCCAATGAAAACCTGTTGTTTAACCTAGATAAGGCGAAAAACCCCTGCCAAGATACAATAGATCTTGTTATTGTTCACCCACAAAAAGAGGAACTTTTTTTTTTCCTGTATTTTTTTTCCCGCAACAAAATAAGTTGGCAACAAGCACCTTTGATTGTACCAAAGGTGCTTGTTGCCATTTTATTGTGATCATTTTAAAAAACAAAAATGTAAAGGAGATACTGCATTAACTAATAGCAGAAATATGCATATTTTTATGAATAAAAGTGACTCATGGCATTGGTAAAATATTAATGACAGAGATCAAGAGGGTGAGTTTGTCACCTGAAGCTAATGAGCAATTAAAAGATAAAGGTTAGCTCAGGTCAGGTGAATGAGGTATTTTATGCAATTCCTGGCCTGAAAACATCAAGTTCCAAAAATGGTGGGAGTGGTGCTGGGGAGTAGGGCTGTGGGACATTAGCAGTGAAAGAGGTGGGGAATTACCTCGCATTGTGTAAGGGCGGACTGAGGCTGACATGTCTCAGCAGGTTGCCAGCTCAATGTAGGTTTCTGCGCGCGTGGTACGGCAGGCCGGAAAACTCAGCGCTGATATAGCAACTGATCCTTTTTCGGGCTCCTGAGATACGACCGTTGCCTCTCTCTGCACGTAACAGTCAGTGACGGCTCCAACATCTCTAGAATAGAAAACCAGCTCACTCGAATATACTTTTTTCTATATTTCTTGGCAGCATGTGTATTTATTTATTTGCATGCTTGCTAACATAAAGTAAAAAAAAAGGTATATTTGAGGGTGCTGGTGTTCTATTCTGGATTGTGCATTTCTGAACCAGGTGATTTGAGCACTCTGCTTTTTAGTCAGCGACTCCAATAACTCTCCCACCCACGTGGACACCCCACAGAACACCTACTTAATCACTTCCTAATTAAAAAAATATTGTTCACGGCTAAAGAATGCGACAAGAATTCCGGCAGAACTGTGCGCAGATGCATAATACTGTACAAATAGACCATCATTTAGGCTTTATCACCAGTAGGGGGAACCATAACACGTGTTTTAGACTGTGCCTCACTAACCAGAGTAGTACTTTAACTTCTCTTGTGTTTCTCAATAGGTGTCCACACGCCATTCAGGACTCAGAATTCTATCAGTTCATCATCTTAGCAAATGCAGCCTGCAATTAGTCTATTAATATATTATTAGTATATACAAATTAATAAAGAACATGTATTAATCAATTAATCTAATAGTACACTATGTGACCAAAAATATCTGGACACTCCTTGGTCGGGGGCTGTTTTTTTGTGGTTTGGGGTCGGCCCCTTACTTCCAGTGAAGGCTAACCACTGGATGTAATGACATTGTGATTCTGTGCTTCCAACTTTGTAGCAACAATTTGGGGAAGGCCCTTTAGCATGTTTCAGCATGACAATATCCCAGGGCACACAGCAAGGTCCATATAGAAATGGTTTTGGTGAGGTTGGTGTGGAAGAACTTGACTGGCCTGCACATAGCCTCAACCTGAACCCCATCCAACACCTTTGGGGTCAATCGGATAGAGGTCCTCCACTAAAGAGGTGACCCCATGCTATGTATTGGCTCTTCAATCCAGCCAAAATAGGAGACAGCATTAACAAATCTACGATCTTCATCTGCCTGTCTTTCACTAGTAAATCAGGGGTGCACAGAAAAGGCTACTGTTCTTTTCATAGATTTCCTGCCAACTTCTGCTCGTAATTATTTAATTATCCCAATAATTTAGTCGTCCTTACATTTTGAAAAAGTTATGAGCTACAGCTACAGAATGCATAAATATGCTTGAAGAAAAGGCGAAATTTGTGATTTTGTATTTACCAATGTGATATAGATGAATCTGTATTTGACAAGGTAACACAGGTGGGTCTGTTTTTGGCAGAGTGATACAGATGAGTCTGTATTTGGCAAGGTGATGCAGGTGGATCTGTATTTGGCAGCGTGACACATGTGAGTCACTATTTGGCAGGGTGAAACAGGTGGGCCACTATTTGGCAAGGTGATGCAGGTGGATCACTATTTGGCGGGGTTATACAAGTGGATCACTATTTAGCAGGGTGATACAAGTGGGTCACTATTTAGCAGGGTGAAACAGGTAGGCCACTATTTGGCAGGGTGATACAGGTGGGTCACAATTTGACAGGGAAATAGAGCTGGGTCACTATTTGGCAGGGTGATACAGGTGGGTCACTATTTGGCAGGGAAATAGAGGTGGTCACTATTTGGCAGGGTGTTACAGGTGGGTCACTATTTGGCAGGGTGATTCAGGTGGATCACTTTGGCAGGGTGATACAGGTTGGTCACTATTTGCCAGATGATACAGGTGGGTCACTATTTGGCAGGGTGATACAGGTGGGTCACTATTTGGCAGGGTGATACAGGTGGGTCACTATTTGACAGGGTGATACAAGTGGGCCACTATTTGGCAGGGTGATACAGGTGGGTCAGTATTTTTGCAGGGTAATTCAGATGAGGTATTCTTCAAATGACTGTGCAGTAAAACACAGAGAAAAGTATACATACATCTCATAATTTCAGAGCTGAGGTAGAAAGTCCAGGGGTCAGAAAGTCAAAGTTCTGCCATGTTTTTCTGCCAAGCATTAAGTCAGCTGGCTGGAGAATTGAGAATTGTGGTAAGAAGCAAATCCAGGTAACTGGATCAAAATACTGGGGAGGAATTCCTCAATTTGGAGTTTCTACCTCTGTTTAAAAGTGTATATGTAAATACCAGATTTTCTAATTTTCCTTTTTTTTCTCCTCTCTCTCCCCTGCCACCAGTGACTGTTCTCCCTCAGGGAGGGGCCAGAGACACACAACAGTGCATGACCAGTAATCTGCACTAATAAAATGTGCCTTTTCTTGTTTACCTGAGCATTCTGCCTGAATTATGCTATAAGAGGGGGACACAAGGTGGAAATCTTTTGTGTGTTTTGTGTGCGTACCCCGGTCTGGCTTTCTGTGCTGTGTAAATTTTAGATTAGTGGACTAGGCACTGCCCAGACAATGCATTGAAAGCACCAAAGTACACGCGAGGGAATGAAAGATTCATAAACAGAGGGTCTTTTGAAAAGGTTCAAACAAAAGATTTTACTCTTTTTTTAAAGAATATGAACATATACTCTGTGCTTGTATTTTATGCGCAACGTCCGCCGTTTCACGACTTTCAACTGAATTATTTACATGATGATACTAAGTGGTTTTCTCCACATGCAAATATAGGCAGCAATTGAGACCAAATTTTTTAGTTAGCTACTGTAGTACACACTGAAATGCATTGTTTTGTTTATTATAACAGTTCAAGGTAAGAGGAATGGCTTACTTATTTCAGTGATTGCCAAAATAGAGCATCGCGTAGTTCTGGCAGGTCACGAGAGTCAAGCGCTCCAGCCGAATCAGCTGATGGCTCAGCTGAGTGATGTTAGCCTATCACAGTACATTCACTAACAGGGCGGTCTACTTAAACAGCCTCCCTCTACTCATTCGGCTGCTCCTCCTGCATGCAAGCGCTGCACGTTGCTTCGTAAATCCCCTCCACCACCCCAGCTCCTTCCCCATGCGTCAAGAATTTGCATTCTCCATCCTTATGTGTTAAGAAATTGCATTTGCTCCATTCCTATGTGTTAAGAAGTTGTATTGCTCCATCCTTATGTGTTAAGAAATTGCATTTGCTCCATTCATATGTGTTAAAAACTGCTTTGCTGCTGGATCTGTTCTGTGTGTACCCCTCTGGGGTTGTTTGGCTGCTGGCCTCCCGGCCTTATCCACGCGGGCTGCGTGGTTGGCGGGAGAGCTCCAGAACAGAGCCATACCGCCAAACATAACTGTATTGCCTTTATTGTCAATAAAGTTCTACTTGATGACAGTGGTCCTGACAGAATTAGCCATCACAAGAGAACTGAGAGTATAAGGTTTTCAGATGAGTTCTGGGTCTCCTTCTGTTCTTGTCCTTCATAAATATTATATATATATACAGTATATATACACTCACCGGCCACTTCATTAGGTACTTGCTAGTACCGGGTGTGGTCTTCTGCTGCTGTAGTCCATCTGCTTCAAGGTTTAATGTGTTGTGCGTTCAGAGATGCTCTTCTGCATACCTCGTTGTAACGAGTGGTTATTTGAGTTACTGTTGCCTTTCTATCAGCTCGAACCAGTCTGGCCATTCTCCTCTGACCTCTGCCATCAACAAGGCATTTTCGCTCAGAGAACTGCCGCACACTGGATATTTTCTCTTTTTCGGACCATTCTCCGTAAACCCTAGAGATGGTTGTGCGTGAAAATCTTAGCAGTTTCTGAAATACTCAAACCAGTCCGTCTGGCACCAACGACCATGCCACGTTCAAAGTCACTTAAATCACCTTTCTTCCCCATTCTGATGCTTGGTTTGAACTTCAGCAGATTGTCTTGGCCATGTCTACATGCCTAAATGCATTGAGTTGCTGCCACGCGATTGGCTGATTAGATATTTGCGTTAATGAGCAGTTGAACAGGTGTACCTAATGAAGTGGCCAGTGAGTTATGTTGGTTGAAAAACCAACATAAAGTATCTTAGTGAGGTGTTGGGCCACTACCAGAACAGCTTCAATGCACCTTGGCATAGATTCTACAATTCTCTGGAACTCTGGAGGGGTGATTGAAACAGCATTTTTCCAAAAGATATTCCCTCATTTTGTGTTTTGATGGTGGTGGTGGAGAGTGCTGTCTAACATGCCGGTCCAAAATCCCATAGGTGTTCAACTGGGTTGATATCTGGTGACTGCAAAGGTCATAGCATATGATTCACATCATTATCACACTCATCAAACCATTCATTCAAAGGTGATCACTCAGAATAACTTTGCATTGATTTGCAGTGACCCTTCCCTCTGAAAGGACAAGTGGACCCTAGCCATGCCAAGAAAATGCCCCCCACAGCATAACAGAGCCACCAGACCTCCTCGCTGTTGGGATCAAGCATTCAGGCCTGTACCATTTTCTTGATGTACACCACACATGCACTCACCCACTTGTCTAGAATATGGCAAAAGATGACTCATCTGACCATATCACTTTTTTGTTTGCACCTCTGAACTCTTAAAAGTGCATTTGTCTTTGTAATGAGACGTTTATGCACTGCAACCCTACGATAATATCCCTCTCTATGTAGTTGTTGACGGACTGTTCTTGCTGATACAGTCAGATCACATCCTGCACTGGCATTCTGTCACCTGTTTTTCCTGCGACATATCACAGTAATGCACGAGCATCACGGTCATGTAATGTATGCTTTTGATCACTATTTCTGATTTCTTTCTTATAGATCTCTTATAGATTTGCAGATGACACTTTAGTCAGTTTCTATTGAAACACTAGCCTGTTCAGTCTTTGTGATTGAAGCTCCTGCCACCCGTGCCCCGATAATGAACCCTCTTTCATAGATCTTTTCTTCTTACCATCTTTATCCAAAAGTCAACTGGGCCTGCTCAGAATTTGTATACATGCTACAGAGTATGATAGGATGTTAATTGTTTAATTGCATCATGCAGTACACCTGTATGGAAGCGTCTGCTTTCATTATGTTTCTCCACTCATTTATATATACAGTATATGTTTGTATGTGTGTGTGTGTGTGTGTGTGTGTGTGTGTGTGTGTCTGTATACATTTATTTGTTTTTTGAATTATCTTTTTATGGATGCATTTTATGTGTACACTAATGGGAATAGGGTGATTAATACGTCCGTATGTAAAATATGTTTTGAAAAATCCCAAAGATTTCCAACCTGAAGTTGAATGACTATGTTCGGAACTTGTATTTCTTTAAAGTTGCTGCCATAGTTTGAATTTCTGTAGTTATATCAGATTGATACAAATAGACTTGTAATTTGATTAGATTTTTCTTTTTTTTTTATTTGTTGGCCCTGGTACACCTATGCTCTCTGTTTTTATTTTTTAAAATATCATATTACCATATAAGTGATCATATGACATTTCAGAAAAACACGTTTTTCTGGTATTCGTCTGAACTATGAGTACATAGTACAAGTGAATTCTAGGAGGTGTGTGAGCATGACTTCTCATTTGATAGACAAATAAAAACCCAGGTGTGATCTCCCCTTCCTGTGGGACTGAGCAGGGGAATTCCACCTCCTGATTCTTATGAATTTCTGCCAGTATCAACAGTGTGCCCTTTTCTCCCAGTGGGAAATGCCACCTGATCTACCTCACTGTGTTCCAGGGAAAAGTAAATATTTAACTGTATTTTTTTACTGGACTGTACTTCACTTGATTCTTTCAAATTTAAACCATTTTTTGTTGAGTTTATCGTGTACGTATTGGATTTTCTATGCTTTCTATCCCTCTTTTTGTTTGGAAAGCCAAATTGTATTTTTGTTTTTAGATCTCAGAATCTCCTCTACCCTTCTAAGCCTAAAAAAAAAAAGTATTGAAAAATTGTTTCTCTATTATTACACTGTAGTTTGCAAGTTGGGCTTGCACAGATATTGTTCCGAGGATACACTTCTTAAGGTCATCCCAGCCAGCCCTAAATTTCAAAGTGTGGTACTTTATCCCTAAATTACACAGTGTAGTATTTATCCCTAAATTACACAGTGTGGTACTCTCACCCCTAATTTACACAGTGTGATACTTAGCCCTAAATTACACAGTGTGGTACTTAGCCCTAAATTACATAGTGTGGTAATCTCAGCCCTAAATTACACAGTGTGGTACTTTCTGCCCTAAATTACACAGTGTGGTACTTTCTGCCCTAAATTACAGTGTGGTACTCACAGCCCTAAGTTACACGGTGTGGTACTCAGCCCAAAGTTACACAGTGTAGCACTCACAGCCTGGTTGGTACAAGCTATGCAATTTGCTGAATATTTCAATCCCATGTACAATCCTGTGGCCTTACATTTACCTTTCAGTTTTGTTTGATTTCAACCACAAATAAAAACGATGCATTAAATAGGTATGTGCTGAGCGTTAGAAGGAAGGCTAGCACTGAGCAATCCTTCAGGGCTATGCTGATATTATCCTTCCTAGTATCAGCACATATTTAACTTTGCCCAGCACTGATGACTGAACCCACACTTCACCCCTGTCCATTTGATTTTAGAGACATCGAGGTTACCCTGGGAAAGCCCAGTCTTCCCCACCCCTTGCCCCTGTTTGATGGGGTCTCTTCATTTTTCAGGTCATTCTTAAAACTGTTTTTGTGTTTTATTTGCCAGATAAAATTTGGGAACTATATCTGAAGTAGGCAGCAGTAGTTTCCTATGGGTGCCACTAGAGTGCAGTGATTTGTCAGCAGCTGCCACTCCTCCAATGTCCATAAAATGAGGACAGAACCAGGATCCAGGCTCTTGGCTTTGAGGCAGTACCATTCCTTCATTTCCTTAATGAACGTAATGCAATGTAATAGCTTTGGGACGGTCCCAATCTATGGTTAATTTACGGTTGGGGGACTTTTCATGAACAGTTGAGGGACTGAAGGCTGAGGTAAACTGAAACAAACTTGTAACGGTGCAGCTGTGATACTGCCTAGCTTGTTTCCAGTTTATTACCTGTTTTGATTACACTGGTTTGATAATTAAATGAAATTGCACAGATGAAAGGAGGCACTCAAAGTTCAGGCCAGGTGGTCTCCACAGCACAGAATGACTACTGGTTGGTTTTGAATTTGTACTGGATCAATCTAAGGTTCAATATTATTTATACTGTACATCTTTTAGTCTGACTCCACATAGTCTCATCTTTCAGATAGTGCTGTTCCTCTAATGGTTTCTATTTCATTAGTAAATTTCAGTTTGGCTCACTTTTTGTGCATTAAACTACATCTATTCACCCCTGCAAATAGCAAACAGTGCTAGCATATAATATGATCTTGTAAGTCTTCCCATTACATGACAGGGATGCCCCTTATTGCCTGGCAAACAAGCTTCTTTTCAATGCTCTGTGCTGTAATTAGCAAACATAAGGTGTTGACTGGAGGAGTATAGAACAATGTGCCTCCCTTATGCAGATGACCTTGTTCTTTACGTACATGTCAGATGCACTCAATTCACTCCCCAATATTTTGTCTATTTTGGATTAGTATGGCAAATTCTCTTGCCAAACTTAAAAAGTTCACTTTCTTAAAACAAAAAAAAAGTCAGTTTTAGCACGTGTTTGTGATTGGTCCCGGTTTATGAATGTAAGAATAGTTCTTACAGATGTTTCTGATGACCGGCTGGCTTTAAAATGGCTGGTATAGGGGCATTTCAGGGTTTCTGGTCTGAAGTGGAAAAAAAAAATCCTTCAAGTAACACTGAAGCAGCTTCAATAGCACTACACATGAACGGACAAATTATGTAGCATTTAGAATCAGAATCAGAATCAGAATCAGGTTTTATTGCCAAGTAGGTTTACACATACGAGGAATTTGTTTTGGTCAGGTGGTGCATAACAGTGAACATAAAATAAGATAAATAAAATGAAATAAACATAGTGCAATAAAGACATAACAGACATAAAATAACATAAACATAGTGCAAACGGTAAACAGTAAACAATAAACAATAGTGCAAGGGGATAAAGTGTTATAAGTACAGGTGCTGTCTGTTTGGTGTCCGTGGGGGTCAGGATAACAGTACAGTATCAGTGGGGGTCCCGGGCCTTGTTGATGAGGCCAGCTGCAGTCGGGAAAAAACTGTTCTTGTGTCGTGAGGTTTTGGTCCTGATGGACCGCAGCCTCCTGCCGGAGGGGAGTGTTTGAAAGAGTTTGTGTCCAGGGTGGGAGGGGTCGGCCACAATCTTTCCTGCCCGCCTCAGGGCCCTGGAGGTGTGCAGGTCCTGGAGGGACCTGCATTCGCAATAATAAACAAAAACGACCAGATTTTATATTGTGCTGGTACTTCTTTCTTTGAGTGCAGAGGGCTCAGGTTGTGTGTACCAAAGAAAAAGATTCCAACTGGAAATTACTTCAAACACAAACTTTTGTAGAATAATGAGGAAATTTACACATTCACAGCCTTTGGAGACACTATACAAGCTGCTTTTTATGTACCTGAAGTATAATTTCTTGCTTTAGACCCATAGGCACAGGATTCATTATAACTGAGGGGGACATGTCCCCCCCCCCCCCCACTTTTCAAAAATACTTATTCTTGGCCAGCATGCCCCCAGACCCTCTTGCATTTAGGCGCCCCCCCATGTTCAAAATGACTCCTACACCCCTGTTTATACCACAAACCCTCAAATGCTTCTAAATCAGTCATTGCAAAGCTGACAGGTTGACAGACACTTCTCTAAATGTCTAAAATATCTTTCATCAAACTGGGCCAATTGAAACATGCACTACAACTGGGGAAAAAAAGAGTATTTGCGCTGTCCTTTTAAACGACGGCAAATTGATCCCAGTTAATGACCACATGTCAACAGGCTCAGGAGTGACTTGGGAAAAGTGTGGAAACTGCTAAATTGCCTCTGAAAGGAGTTTTTGATGGTATCATAACTACTAGGACAGGGACAGGGAACCTGCAGGCAGCCTGGGAACTATTTACGTAAATCTGGCAACTCTCAAAGGGCAAGAAAGAAAGAAAAAAAAAAAATATATATATATATATATATACTACATGGCCAAATATATGTGGACACCTGACATCCAACAGCTCATCCAAAATTATGGACATAATATGGAGTTGGTCCACTCTTCTGGGAAGGCTTTATACTAGATGTTAGAGCATTACTGTATTGGCCTGGCTCTCGGCTTTTGAATTGATCCCAAAGGTGTTGGATGGGATTGAGGTTGGGGCTCTGTGCTAGCCAGTCAAGTTCTTCCTCACCAATCTCGTCAAAACCATTTCTATGTGGTCCTTGCTGTGTGGCCGGGGGAATTCCCATGCTGAAACAGGTAAAGGCCTTCCCCAAATTGTTGGGGAAGCAGAGATTCATCTAGAACATGATTGTATGCTATACCATTAAGTTTTGCCTTCACTGGAACTAAGAGGCCTACCCCTATACCTGAAAAACAGCCCAAGACCAAATGGTGTCAAGATACTTTTGATTAAATAGTGTATATAATAACCAGAGATGCCTCCTGGCCTGCAATCACTTCTCAGCCTCAGAGCCCAAACTCCCTACACTCCTACCCTGATGTGCAATCACTATAGGCCATGCTGTCCTCTAGGACCAGTGTAGGATGTACCTGGCCTACACTGTAACTGATTATACACTGCTACACTGCAAAAAAGAAAGAAAAAAAACCTAAATAGTTCATCTTAACGAATGTTTTACTCTCATATTTCAAAATTTCAAAATTTGCCATGGGGGTAAGGTAATTTCACTTGTCAAGCAAAAAGTAACCCCAAACAAGTTATTTCCTACTTGAGAGCAAACATAAAACAATATTTTAAGTCTACGATTTTAAGTCTACACTTGTTAAGACTTAATTTTTTTTTGCAGTGTAGGTTTAATAAAAATTTCAGAACAGCTAGATAGCCTGGAGCTTAGAAATCATTGTGACTGTAGTTAGCTACAGTACGCTTTTAGCCTGCGGGACAACAGTGGTGCTATCACAGCGATCACACCCACTCTGCAGGTGTAGCTACCTTTCCTCAAACAGTGACTACACTCACCTGGTACATGTAGCTACTGTTTCTCAAACAGTGACCCCACCCATCTTGATATTTACCCTGTGATTTGTATTGACTTCACTCTGATATTTACCCTGTGATTTATATTGCCTTCAGTCTTATATTTGTCCATTAATTGGTCTGTTTTTGTTCCCAGCTCAACTGCCAGCTCTTCTCGGCCCAGTGGTAATCAGAACAGAGGGTCTCTGTTCTTCATACAGGAGAGGTCCCTTGACCAGTGTGAAAAATGTATACGATGTTATATAAAGATAGCAATGAATATCATGCAATGCCCATACTTAATTTAGCTGGGTCAGTCAGTTTGTTTTCTTTCTGCTTTTTTAGATTTGCTGTAGATAAGAAGTAACTTGTTTGACAGAGGCTTGTTATGACAGATGCAGTCCAACTGAAGAATGTGTCCCAGGTGTACTGTGCCTAAGTGGTATTTGAACCATCAACCCCTGAACTTAAATGGAACCCTGACAGCCCAAATTATGACAACGGATAATTCCCCTGGGTGCCTACCCTTATGACCCAGCAGAAAAACCGATTGAAATTGGTTCCGTGTGTTGCAGATGCACTGTAGCCGTTGAGCTGATGTTGTTCGACATGGTTAAGGCATTCAGTTTGACTGCAAACAGCAGAAGGACTACTTTTCCAGTACTCCAGTGATCATCGTCCATGTGCATTTGGACTTAGGAGGAGGGATGTTCAAACGTGAACTACCTCCTTCCTGGCTGCATGCTTGATATAGTACTTGTAGGTGAGTGCTATTTTGAGTGTATGTGTGTTGATGTGTTGTGCTGCGATGTTAATACTCTCTCTCTCTCTTTATCTATCTCTCACCCAGACACGCACACACATGCACAAGCGCACACACACACACACGCATTCACACATACACACAAACGCACACACAAATGCATGTGGGCACAAGCTACACAAAAAGCTTCAGGGTCCAAGCAGCGCATAGAGACTTTCATCCCTTCCCTGCATGCGTTTGTGCCTGGACAGTGCTTACAGCCTTGATACCCTTACCCTACACAAGTGTAGGCAGTTATGCCTCGCTTCCTATGATTCATTCTGGGGTAGCTACAGTCAGCACTCTTCCCAACACTCCCAGAATAAGAAACCTGAGTCCTGATCAATCATTAACTGTGCCTGAAACACTTTAGCTTATCAACTGTTTTACAGTACCCATAGAGCAGTGATAATTGTTTCAGGAATGCAGTCTGGAAATTCAATTTTTTTTTTCCTTTTCCATTTCTTGCCCTTCACTTGTCCTGTGCAGTTTTACTGTATCTACTATTTTGTTTAAAAACAGCTCCTCTTGGATTCAAGATCACTTGATGCTTTCACTGTGCTTGTGTCCAGGTCTTCTGTCCAGCAGGAGGCTCTGTTTCCTTGGCATGTCTTTTAGATACAGTGGGAGCCTGGTATTTACAGCAGTGCTTTGACAATCGTTCATGCCTGTCTTACACCCATAAATCTGTCACCAACACAGCAGTGCAACCAAGTTTGCTCTTTCCAGTACACCATCACAAGTAGTTTGTTCTTGTGCTATTAGAGTTCACTTATACCAAAAGATCAGTGTTAAAAGTTCCCCACTAACCCCTATTAATTCAGGCTCTGCCCTTTGAATTCATTACATTACTGGCATTTAGCAACTTACACAACCTTTGAAAAAATTATTTTTATTTTTTAAACATAGCATGCATTTATACAGCTGGATATATACTGAAGCAGTACTGGTTAACTAACTTGCTCAAGGGTACAGGCAGCAGTGTGGTATAATGGGTAATGAACTGGTCTTGTGACCTAAAGGTCACAGGTTTGATTCCCGGGTAGGACACTGCCGTTGTACCCTTGAGCAACGTACTTAACCTCCATTGCTTCAGTGTACATCCAGCTGTATGAATGGATGCTATGTAAAAAAGAAAAAGTTGTAAGTGGCTCTGGATAAAACCGTCTGCTAAACACCTGTAATGTACAACAGGAATTTTGTACCTGGGAATTGAGCCTGTGGCCTCTAGGTTATACACAGTTTACTACACTGCTGATCAAATTACTCTGCTTTTCATTTGACTCACTGTAAGGACAGCTGTATTTCAGCTTGCTCAGACACCTTTAACAGCCAAGTAGATTTTTTTTTCTCATTTCCTCCTGCTTTTGTTCAACATTGTGCTGCTGAGAAACAAGCTTCAGGGCTACGGTCAAACGTGCGTCATTCCAGTTGGGCAGCAAACCCGGAAGACCAAAGTTCACTTTACATTACATTACATTACATTACAGGCATTTGGCAGACGCTCTTATCCAGAGCGACGTACAACAAAGTGTATAACCATAACCAGGAACAAGTATGACGAAACCCCTAGAGAGAAGTACCGGTCCAAGTACAGGGAACAACCGCATAGTTCAACTTGGACCCTGATGGTTAAACTGATTAATGCTAACAACGAGAACAACGCAATCTATGGAAAAAAAAAAAAATACAAGTAGTCGTTAAGACAGGTGCATTAACTAAGTCACCTATGAACCAGCTGTCTAGTTACAACCCTAAGTTTAGTCATTTACAGGGGGGAAGGGAGGGATGGGGAGAGGTGCAGCCTGAAGAGGTGAGTCTTCAGTCGTCGTTTGAAATGGGTCAGTGTCTCAGCTGTTCTGACCTCCACAGGGAGGTCATTCCACCATTGTGGGGCCAGAACAGACAGGAGACGTGTTCTTTAAAGTGCACTTTCATGGATGAGCCTTTAGAATGTCTGGCTCTTTTTGCCAACACAGGCATTTCATGCAACCTCCATGTGTCTGTCATGCTCAGTGGGGTCACCAGTGATTTTGGCAGTTTGGCGGGTGTTAAACCTGAACTGTGGTTCTAGTAGGCCGAATCCGAAATTGGTCCAAATTAGTGCCGCCTTTGTTTTAAATAGGTTAAGATGTATGGGTCCCCAAATGTGCTTGTATCCATCTGTGACAGCTGAATATCAAGCAAATTCTATGATTTCTGAACACGACAGTACTAACATATTGACAACAATATTAACATCAATAATATGTGCTATGATTACTGGACACCAGGCTGGACACTATGTCCTGTACCGGTGTGCAGTGTAATTAAATATGATAATAAAAAATGAAGTGCGCAAAGTGTGATTAGTCTAAGATATTGATTCTGTCAACCGCAATGGTCAAAAGGCCATATTTCCTACATTGAAGTAATTTGGTTTGTTGATTCAAATAAAGTATTAAAATGTACATGTCTGTGTATGTACATGAGTGAGCAGGTGTGCATGTATGTATCTACATGTGTATGCGCTGTGTGTGTACGTTTACAGACATGTGCACAGATGTGTGCATGTGTAACAAGAGAGGTACAGGATCAAACAGCTCAGATGTCATTAGGGCTGGGCTGCCAAACCCTGTTCCTGCAGATCCCCTGTCCTGTTGGTTTTCATTTCACCCCTGAATTTGGCACACCTGATTTTACTAATTAGCAGCTCAAGGAGATCTCCAGCTGTTGAGTGAGGTGTGCTTTGTTGGTGAAAACCAAGATGGTACATCTCAAGGAGCAGGGTTGGGCAGCCCTGCATTAGTTGTTATGCCGATTAGCCCTTAGCATTTTGGCTTACTGAAAAAAGCAGGAAAGTTGCCATCGTGTGTCATCTCCACAGGCAACGTGTTTCAGAGGATTTGGCTTCCAGTGAAAAAAGCTGTTTGGGTGAAGGTATTAAAGGTATTATATTTTTTAGGCACTGTGTCATGTCATTAGTGCTGTCATTACAGTCACGTTATTATAGTTTTATCTGATTGATTGTTATGTGGCAGACATGCCAGAACAGCAAGCTAGAATTGTCATAATAAAAAAAAAAAACAATGTCTGTTTCTGATTAAACATTTATGCTTTATGCCAAATTAGTCAGGCTTATTAAAGTTATGTAAACCTTGACTATGTGGAAAAGTATTAAGATATTTTTTTTTTATTAGCCATCTTTTTTGTTATTAATTTTTGTATTAATATTAAGGCATTTTAAAGCATCTCAGCAAATTTCAAAATGTTTTTCCTTTCACATGTATTTAAATTGAATTAACTTTTTTCTTTGATAAAGATATACTTACAATTTTAGCTGTTTTTTAAGGAGGCATGTACAGCTTAGCTAGTTAAATACACCCAGATTGTTATCTGCTTGCAGAACATGCATGTTGTAGATATTGAATACTACTGTATTACAGACCCAGGATTAGATGTAATTGCTAAGCTCAGGGAATGTATTATTTATTCAGTGGTGTTTCTGAAGTATATTCAGATTCCTATTTCTGAGGTCATGTCATGTATGTTAAAGCTTTAGATGCAGTCATGTGGAGTTTACCATTAAAAACAAAATGGATAACAGTATACTGATTTAAACAGTTCAATGGCAACTTGTTATATATTTCTGCTTAAACTGCCCCAAGCACACCTCCATGACATAACATAATAAATATTTCACTTTCTTAGTTACTGTTTAGACTACTATAGCAACTACTGTTAACAGAACTGGGATGTAGTGAGTCATGGCACGTGTTTAAACAAGCCGTGAACCTCTCGGTGACCGTTTTTGCCCGATACTTCCGTTACGACAGGTACAGTTTCTGCGGAGCCTCCGGTGGTAAAGTTTTGGTAACATTACAGTATCTGTCCCTCCAGGCTTCGGTGAGGAATTCGCCTCTTCAGCAAAATGGCGAACGCCGCCCGCAAGCTCCTCCCCCACCACAGCCCTCCGGTTAGCAGCGCCATGCGGCCGCGACACAAGGCTCCCGCGTCCCTCCCAGATGGCCGCTGGAGGTAGCCACGAGGGATAAGAGGCCTTCATTGGGCCAGGTGATTGGCATGTCAGTACACGGACCGACTGTCAAATTGACTGACACACAAAAATGGCCTTTTCTACCGCTTGAAGCTTGATGCTGGAAGCTCAGTTGTAGCCTTCCTCCTTCCTTTCCGAGCCCCCGGGTGCAGAGAGGGTAGAGACCACAGTCAAGGATCTCATTCATGCTCTCGTGAAAGTGGTTGATTTGTGCTTTTATGAATCTGGATCATTCATGCTTCTATTATATTTACAATAAGGACTAAAGGAAAGGTACACATGGCAAGGATTCAATCAACATTTGTCCATAACATTAATGCAAGCACACATTTTGAAAGATTAGTTATCATAAAATAATTTCAAAACTGTTAGTTAAGAAACTGGCTTTTACTTACATACGTTTTCATTTTTTGTTTGCTTGTTTTGGTAAAATTTAATGAGAACTATTAACAATTTTGGCCATTATCTTTGTGAAAATCAAACTGACTATTATGTTTAGAGTTGAAACTGCTTGCCTGCACTAACCTGTCAATCCCATTGCGTTTGTGATCCTGCAGAGTTGTTTTGAACACAGACACAATTACATGAACCAGCGCCAAATAATTCCGAAGAATCTTATAATTACAGCTGCGTATGTCAGATTCACATTTCTACTTGTGGGCATGTGTCAGGGTGAAGTAATTTAACTAATAACACACGTAATATGTTGAAGTTCACTGAGGGCGGCTGCTACCATGATATTTTTTCATTGGTTACTGGCAAACTCGTATCGCAAGGTTAGCTTGCAATGGCAAATGTTCTTCAAAATCCAAAAATTACACCGGTCGTAGATCACAGGTGCTGACTGAAGTTATGGTGAGCCTTCAGGAAACTAGACAAACTACAGTACGGTATATAACTTCCAACATTGCGAATGAGTGCACATGTGCATGAGAAATATTCAAAAATGTGAAAGACACAGTTTATAAAATGCCATAAATATATTTCTATTTTAACGCCTATCAATAGAGTATTTTTTGTGTTTCTTAAGCTGTTGTTTGAAGTATTTTGTTATAAAAACATAATTAAATGAATACCTTAAAGGGTACATTAACCAATGTGAAATATGATCAGCAGTGAATGGCTGCCAGCAGACAGGCGCGACATGAGGCTGGCTACTCTTGAGTGATAGCTGGTGTGAAATATTGGATTGTTGTCTTTACATCCTTCACATGAGTGCAACTCCATAATAGGCATAAAGCAACGCTGGGCGGAAATAAATTTCAGAGTGTCAAAAGTGTCAGCCAAGGAAAACGTATTGTGATAAATCACAAGATTCCTTTCCTGTGATATTTATCTATTTATTTTTCTGGCATGTCTGCGCTCGCTCGTTTAAGTGCAAGGCTTTTTTTTCTTATTTATTCATTTTGTTCCGTGCAACGATTTCAGGGACCTTTTTCCAAGAAAGCAAGATTGTTACTTCGAGGGAAATGTGCACAGATAATATATTCTTCCTTTGTACCTCACATATGAACGAGTATCTTTGCAAATGTGAACTTCCCATGTAACTGTTGCTTTGGTATTCGTCTTTGGAGCATGCCATACAGTGAGTTACAGTGACACTGTGCTCTGCCCTTTCCCCCTTGCTGACTAAGGTTCATTCCAGGTCTTTCTCCTCCTCTTATGCTCTCTCATACCAAAGTCATGGACCCCACAGTATGCTGAATACTGGTATCCTGTCATTTAAAAAAGTTTTTTTTTTTAAAGAAAAGTAACATGCATGCATTCGAGACTTTGGGTGCTGTGTTTTGCATGTAGTGTTCTTCTCTTTCTACAGATATTTCCTCAACCTTTTTCTGACCTTTAAGGATTGCATTGTGCTGTGTTTGGTATTTCATCAGGTCCCGTATGGGTTATTGTGTGGCTCATTGGGATTCTGTGTCTTAAACCTAAAATAGGACTCAGAGGTACATGGGGCTGACTCCTGTCTGTCAGGAGAGGCAGCTGTGTGGGTACAGAGATCACAGATCAAGCAGCCGTGTCTGAATTATCCCCTGTACAACTTCTGTACAGTTTGCCCTTTAGGTTGTGGCAACTGCTAAAATTTCCAAACTGCATATGTGAAGAAAATTATTTACAATACCATTGACTTGTACATGAGTGGTGAAGACAAATCCTGGATGCTGCTTTAATTAATTATTTAATTTATATCTGAAGCGGCAAGGTTAGGGTGTGGGCCCTATGTTAGTTTTATGACTCACCTGCCATTAATCATTAAACATTACCAAAACTTCAAATCAGACTTATTCATGAATACCAGTTTCTGTCAGTTTTTGTCTATGCTACTGTATGCTTCGAAGATTGTAACAGTTATATTATAAGCTTACTATGGCCATAATTTGGATTGTCTCACAACATGTTTTTCGTTCCCTTGATAAAGTGAGAGTGTGTGCAACCTACCAATGGGGAGGCTGTCATAGTCTAGCAGCCTTCTGATGGGGAGAGAGAAACATTTATTTATGTGGCTATGTGGTTTTTAAAATATTTTTATTCATGGGAGGCGGTACGGAACTTAAAGGCTAAAATGTTTAAAGTGTTTAAAGCAGTGTTTAAAATAGAATCATGTGGTGAAATATGTGGCTAAGTGTGTGCACTGCAAAATAAGCAGTGAGATCTCTTTTTTGCTGTTTTAGCAGAATAATGTGAACAAAAGAGGAAGTGACAACCGCTGAAGTGCCTTCCTGGCTTGGGTACAGGAGCACCTGTATTTTGACTGGAGTGATTTTAAAAATGGGCATCATTGTGACAGATTTAACCATATGTATAATTCGCTAACCTGGGTTCAGTAAACTAATCATGTATCAGCTGTCGATATTGCATCAATTGAATGAATAATTGACTCCATGCAACAGTTATGGTTCCATAAATACAGGATTAAATACAGCTTAGACAAAGCTCTCTTAGACAGGACCCCTCTCACACAAGTACACGGGTTACCTCCTGCCTACCCTCCCCTTGGGTTTTCACCATGGGCCCACTGACTTCAGTGCCAGAGGGTTTTACAGATGTGTGTTGTGTGTCAAACAGTGAATAAAGGAGGATGTGAATTCAGCAAATAAAATGCAGGAAGGAATTTAATAAGGGGGGTTTGGCACAGCTGTGGTTGTTGACTGCTTAGGTGAAGTCACTTAATTGCATAGGGGTCTATCATCAGTCTCCTTATAAGCTTCAGTTGAACATGGGATGAAATGTGCCTGCTAGGGTTTTTAAGCTCACTGTGACAGAGGTGGTCTTATTTTAATTCCAGTGGTTATTTTATTGATGAAAGGTCGGTGTGCAAATGCCTTGATGTGTTTAAGTGTTTAAGACCCTGGGCAATTTGTACTTGCTTTGGCACAAGCAGATGCCTTTCTCATGATTTTTGTTTTCTTTACTGTCACAAACAAACTGATGGCCCACAGTCACTCACCTCATATGCCTCTTATGACAGAGTAATGACTCTAAAGGTGAGCCAGGTTATCTTGATGGAGCTAATTGTAGAGCACAGAGTTTTATCAATATTTGTGGTCAAGAGAGAGAAAAAAATTTGTTTTAAAGTTGTTGAGGCCGGGATTGAATTAGCCCTTATTCTTATTCTTGACTGACAAATAAATACATGCACTTTTTAGAACAGTCATTCTGAAAGTTTTTTGTGAGAAAAAACAAACGTAAAAAGGCACTTTTTTAACAAAGTTAAAGACTAATGTTGGATGAATCCAGATGTAAATGTGATGATGACATGCTGCTGCTACATCTATACAAAATAACAGACATGTTGTGTTTGCTGGGAGCATTTCTGCTTCAGTAGAACAATAATATTATTGTCACTGTGGTCACAGCTATTTTTCAATCTAAAACTACGGTTTCAAACTATCCATAGTCACACTTGTTAAATAGAAATGGTGAATTTTGACCTTTGTTCTTACTTTCCTTATTTCAATTCAGTTTTTTTAGATTGCCTCCTTGCCTCCTTTGTGGAGAGAAGAACAGGGAACAGGCCTCCAGTGGAGTTACATAGAAGTGTAAAGGGTAGAGGGTTGATAAAATGTCTGGCTGTTGAATGAGCCATACTGTAATGTATTGCAAGACACGTACTGCTCCAGTGATCTCGATTTGCACATTTTAACAGCTCCACCAGAACGGGGGACTTTTAAAATCTGCCCGGGTAACAGCTCCTTTGCATCTGCCTAATCAAAGCAACCATAGTTTGCATCAGTCAGTAGAGTTGTTGAGATGCTGTGAGGAGTATGGAGTAGGAGACAGAATATGGAACAGGAGACTATGACTCTGCTTCTTGCCATGAAAGAGTAAGTCCTTTACCTTCTATTCTGGACCATGCCCCACAGGTGATAGTTGAAAGATCTCTGACAGCCATGCTATCCATGCCTTGCATTCAGTAAGGGGAGTACTGACTTTGAAACAACACCAGTACTGCTCTTATTAGCACTCAGAGAATGTGCTAGAATTCATTGCTAATGAAATATGGGCTATACTGAAATTTTGATTTATTTTCCCTGAGTAACAATTCAATTGTTATTAAATAACAATTAAATTATTATTTAAGGAAAATAAATAACAAAAAATTCAGAAAATAAGGGTAAGAGGACACATGATAAAGGGTGTATGTGTGTGTGTGTGTGTGTGTGTGTGTGTGTGTGTGTGGTAAACATGATTATATGCACCAGTTAAATACGCAATTGGTGATTTTATTGATTGGATTTATATGCAGTATTGACGGGTTGATACAGAATGAATGCAGTGCTCTGATTGATCCTGACATGAAGAATATTATGATCACTGTGAGTTTAGGCAACAAACCGGCAGGGTACGGGGGGGCAGCTCAGATACGGAACCTCGGCACGGTGGCCAGTGAACCTTTAAGCACCTGCAGGTGTTTCCTCTGTCGTTCTGATAAGCTGACTCAGTGCAGTTTCAGCTCACAAAGCCGCAGTCTAACTTTGGGCACCACTTTTCTACAGATGTGCCGATCTGCTGTTTGAAGCCATGCCCGAAGCAGAGATGTTTCAGGTCCTGAGAAACAGTGTGAAACCTGTTAGTCCCAAGTGACAAAAATGGCCATTAATGCGTTTAGTAAAAGATACAACTACAGCTATGAGTGCTAAAACACATTTGTGAAAAAAGGGGGGAAAAACTAATATGTACTGCAAACCTACTGCAAGCTGTTTTGGACCATACATTTCCCATGACTTTGGAAGAAAAATTAATAAATAAAATAAAGAACAATAAATACATTTTTGCAATACATAATAATTAAAAAAATTAAATGATGGTTTCAAATGTGAGACATTCTATGTTAGGCACATGTTAGGTATTTACTCTTGATTACTCATTATCTTGTTTCTTCTTTAACTCTTTTTTTCCCCATAAAACTGTCTTTTTGCATCAGCAGTATATTTATACTTGCTGCTTGAGAACAGAGGGCACCTGTGTGTTAACCTTGATGCAATGTCACAGCAAGTTTGCTCACATTATCCCATGCAACATGTTTCAGAAAGACTTAAATCTAAATCCCACCTGTGCACAAAGGCGCTGATAAATGACTTGATCCATGGGAGACAAATTTAAAGCACTTTTTTCCCCCCGGAAACCAGAAATACCTGTTTTGGGATGAGGCTGTTCCCAGAGATGCCTGAACTCGGAACATTGGTCTCAAACGATTCGCTAATTCCAGGTTATAGTGAATATTATACGAAGCAGTAGGGACAGTTACAGGCACTGAAGTCTCCTGTGTTTGTTTTGTGCTTGTTTTTTTTTTTTCTATTTTCTGTGAATCATAAGATCAAAAGAAATGGACTTTCTCAATGTTGTCCTGCTGGTTTAGTTATATGGATCTCCACAACAAACCATCACAGACAACAGAGAAACTGTTCAGTTTTTTAAATGTGTGCATGTTTGTACATGCATGTGTGTGCACATCTGTGTGTGTCTGTGAGTTTTTCTGTGAACGTGTTCCTGCATCTGTGCCCTCCATAATGTTTGGTACAAAGACTTTTTATTTTATTTATTTGGCTCTGTACTTCGCAATTTCAGATTTGTAATCGAACAATTCACATATGGTTAAAATGCAGATTATATTATTTTATTAAAAGGTATTTTTATGCATTTTCATTTCAGCATGTAGAAATGAAAGCACTTTTTATACATAGGCCCCTCAAAAGATTTCTGGACACCATAATGTTTGGGACAAAAGACTTCACAGGTATTTCTGAAGAGTCACTTGTGTTCAACTGCTTCCTTGGTGTAGGTATAAGAGAGCTTTCAGTATCTAGTTTTGATTCTAGCTTTTTGATTGCCTGTGAAGTCAGTTATTGATGTTTGTCAACATGTGGACCATAGTTGTGGCATTGAAAGTCAAGGAAGCCATTATCAGCCTGAGAAATAATAATAAGAAAAAACTGTCAGAGACAAGCCAGACCTTAGGTTTACCAAAATCAACTGTCCAGCACATCATTAAGAAGAAAGAGCACTGACAAGCTCAGTAATCGTGAAGGACCTGGCAGGCCAAGGGAGATGTCTACAAGTGATGACCTAAGAATTTTCACCATGATGAAGAAAAACCTTAAAACAGCAGTCCAACAGATCAGAAACACTCTTCAAGAGGCAGGCATAGATGTGCAGTGAGTACTGTCTGCAGAAGACTTCACAAACACAACTAACGGAGCTACACTGCAATATGCAAACCACAAGTTAGCTGCAAAAACAGCAGGGCCAGGTTACAGGTTGCAGAGCCTGCAGAATTCTGGAAAAAAAGGTCTTTTGAGAAGATTCACTCGTATCGGAGTGATGGAAAGAGCAAAGTGTGGAGGCCGAAAAGGAACTGCTCAAGATCCGAAGCACGCCCCCTCATCTGTGAAACATGGTGGTCTTCCTTAATGATGCAACAGCAGAACAAATTCCGAAGCGTACGAAAACATCTTATCTGCTCGTGCAAATGGCTCCAAACTTCTTGGACAGCACTTTATCTGACAGTGCAGCAAGACATTGATCCAAAACATACTGTTAAAGTAACAAAGGAGGTTTGCGAAAACTGGAAAGAATTTGACGCAGACTTTGCATTCATTTCATGCAAAGGAAATGTGACAAAGTTGTAAACATGACTAATTTCACTTACATGACATGAAATGAAACACTGTGGTGCCCTGAAATGTTGGGTGAGGGGGGCTATGTATAAAAAGTGCTGTCATTTCTATATAGCGAAACCAATTTTTAAAATCTATTTATTTATTTATTTATTTATTTGACAGGGACAATACACATTGATCAACATCACTATTATGTGATGTAAATATGCCAGGTTTAGCTAGCTCATTTCCATCTGTTGTCCCTGGGCAGGCTGATGTTAACAAATTATGTTAATCAAAGTTGAGAATCTACACAAACTACAAATCTACAAATCAAATTACAAATCTAGAGTTGTGAAGCACAGAGCCAAATCAAGAAAACAAAATATGTCTTTGCCCCAAACATTATAGATGGCACTGCATGTGCCCTGTGTGTACGTGCACAGGTGCGTGTGTGTGTGTGTGTGTGTGTGTGTCTTAAAGTGTGTGTGATACCGTCTGGTGCTGAGCTGGCTACATCAGTGGTGTGTAACAAAGAAACCGAGATGCGGTTGAAAGCGTTGTGACGTCACTGGGGTTTCTGTAGTGGCCTTTTAAGAAGCAGCAGGCATAAGACATCACTGAAATTTTACAACATATACCCGATAATCGAACTTGAAGACACAAGGCCTGAGAAACTATCAGCAGTATGCACTGGGAGAAATGTAAGTACGTGGGATTTCTGAAATTAAGGGTTATTTCTGCAGTGGGCAGCAGGTGCTCAGAGATGGCACAGATGTTCAGTGAGTACGGTTGATCAATGATGCTTAACCATTGAGATCTATGGATTTATAAACAACACTTAAATCATAATACATAAAATTTACAAGGTCTACAATTTAACAAAATCTGCTAAAAGACCCAATGAATGCACGCTCTGACCATGTTCCGGTGGTCTTATTTTGGAGAAATTGATTGATAGAAATTGATTCGTTTCTGTACATGATTCTTTGCTGCTTTTAGCTGAAAATGAAATATTTTATTAAATTATTAAGCTGACTGACCCTGATTTAATTGCTCGCTTTATTTCTACTGCTTATCTTGTACTTATACATAAAAACTGAAAACCTTTACTGTGGTATGAAATATGAAATTAAGCTGTTGAAGAATAAATATGTAACATTGCAAGGTTTCTATAAGTTTTCATTGACTAGAATCTCAGAGAACTGAACCTTAGACTCATCATTTATATGGCACCAGAAGCAAAATAAGTGATTACATATTTAAGTTCATTTTCACTTTATTGTTTAACATGCAAAAAAAGCACGATTTAAATAACACCAAGACAAATCTTGTCTCTGATGAAAACAGAAAAAGAAATCTGAACTTTCAGTTAGACAAAATGACAAAATTACATTTGTATTTCGGCAGTTATACTTTATATTTTTACACTACCCCCTTCCTTGTAGATATTTAGAACAATACTTTTTGTTGCTTAATTGGCCAGCAAACATGTCAAATTACAAATGTTTGAGAAGTCAAAAATTAAGATTTTTCTTTCCCAGTTCTGTACTATTTATGGTTCCACCTGGAGGTAATTAGGACAGTCTTTGACATCTTAAAGTATACACCTTGGAGACACTCATTATACCTGTCAGGCAGAAGTGGTGGAGAGTTTTTCTCCAGAGGATGGTAAAGCAATTGGATGCATTTTTCAGATCAAAGTGTTTTTTTTCCCCCTATCAGACAAAAACACTGTGCAGTCAAGCCCTGGCTGTTGAGTTTGATGGAATAATTAACAGAAAAGGCTTAGGGGAAAGCTTTGGTGCAAATTGAGAGATATCTGCATTTTTCTCACCAATAAACCACGAGGATGCAACTTTGCTTATCAATGCTATTGGCTACTGGGACAAAAAGACCATTTTAAACAATTTACATTCCAAAGTTTTAAACAGTGGAGGGAAAGAGTGCAATACTGGATGTAGTCAGTAGGTTTTTTTTTTGTGGTTTTTTTTTTGTTATGGACGCTCAGTAATCTTGATATGCAAAACTGTGCAACGGCATTACAGCTGCATTCCACTCCTCTCTGTTTTTAATTTATTTATCCCTCACCTTCCTCTTTTTTAGAGATGACACTACTCATTTGTGTTAGTGTGTGTGTGTGTGTGTACACGTACATACATCTGGTCATGTGTGTGTGTGTGTCTGTGTGTGTGTGTCTGTGTTGGAGGGAAGGTGCAAGTGTATTCATGGACAAGGGTGTGGGTGAGTGTTTTGTAGATGTGAGTCATTTGTGTGTGTGTGTGTTTGTTGGAGGGTGCAAGCATGTGTGTTTAGCTATGGAGTGCATGGGTGAGTGTTTTACAGATGTGACTTTTGTGTGTGTGTGTGTGTTTGTTGAAGGGTGCAAGCATGTGTGTTTAGATATGGGGGTGTGGGTGAGTGTTTTACAGATGTGATTTTTGTGTGTGTGTGTGTGTGTGTGTCCGTTGCAGGGTGCAAGCATGTGTGTTTCGATATGGGGGTGTGGGTGACTGTTTTACAGATGTGATTTTTGTGTGTGTGTGTGTGTGTGTGTGTGTGTGTGTGTGTGTGTGCGTGCGTGTGCGTGCGTGTGCGCGCACATGTTTATGAATATTTAATAAAAAAGATCAAAGATAATGTAGATAACATCTTTGGCCGTGTGGCAGACTATACATTCAGACTAGGCTATATATAATGTTTCTGTAACAGGAAGAATACTAACAGCATTATTTATTTTGGACCTTCTCAGTGTGACATTATGCATATGTACAATTATGCAAAATGTCACAATGTGCTTAATAATGCATATGATTTCCCATAGGCTGTGGCTCAAAGGAAAGTGGTGTGAAGACACTAGCTTACATACATTATCATAGAGTGCCAGAGGTGAAATTCATAAAATAAAGTGCATAAATCTTAACACTTTACCATGTATTGGTACATTTCTCTCACATTTAACCAAAATATGCCCTTTATCAGATTTAACTTTAAAATGTCACTTTTGACAATATTTATTATGTTTGAAATGACCGGTCTAAATAAGAAATAAGCCTAACATTATATCTAAGCCAGGCATACATATTTAAGTGATATTTTAATTTTTATGTCTAGTTTATTAAATGTATTAAATATTTAGTATAAATTTGGTGAATGTAGTGTGTATATTGCCAAATTATATGGCCAATTTAAATTGTGTTTCAAAATAAAATTGTAGCAAGGTTTTGTATTGTATAGTTTAATTGGCTTCTCCTAAAAAACAAAAAGAACAATTATATACAGCCATACCTGGCATTTTTGCAAAAACTTTCCAAAAGGAAATTATAATAGTATTGCATGAATATTTGTGTGAAGGTACTTTCAACACTGTGCTTTGAAAACAGACTCTAAAATAAGAAATTTACTGTTTTGTAACTTTTGCTGTTTCTTGTCATCACATGCACAAAACCATGAAATAATTCGCCTCAACCACCCTTCCAGCTGTTCCCATTCAGCCTAACTGATCAGTGGAATGTTGCAGGTAGTCCAGAAGATGGTGCTTTGATGGAAATGTGGTAGCGAAGGAAGCAGAGTGGGGGGTTATATTTTTCTGTACTATATTTTAGAATTGGGAGGTGGGGTTATGCGTATACAGTGCACATATACATGTATGTATGTATTTACATATTCAAATGCAGTGTATATAGTACATGGCTATATTTCATTGTTGTAATATATTTATTATTTTTTATCATTCAATCTAATCGCACTGCACATTGCCCTGTGTGGCCGATAAAAATACGTTTGCATGAGGGTGGGGGAGGGGTGAGAGAAGGCGTGTAGCAAGGAACTAAGCATAAACGGAGATGTTCACTTCTAAGAACTGATAAATCTGACACTCCCTCTTCTGGTCTTGGCTCTCCATTTAGCATTTCCTGCTTGCAGCAACTGGACTTTTGGCAGCTGCTGTGTCTCAGAAAAAAAGTGGGCCACCTTGTGTGCTGATTAGGAACTCCAAACTGAGCTCTAATTGAGCTCTAGCTCTAACTGTTTTTCCTTCCAGTTAAACACTTGTACTGATAATCTAATTTCTAGCTAAATGATATGTCAGCAGTTGGGCTCTTTATGATAGATGGCTCCTGCTACAGTGGGAAGAGGAATGTTCTGGTCAGCCAGCAACAGACCCACAAGCCAGTTGCTTGAACTACAAGCCAGCTATGCTAATAACCCCAAGGGCCTCATTTTACTGTATGACCATCACTGGTCAAACTCATAAGTAGCCAATCAGGATCCTGACTCTGTGACAGATAAACCAAGCACCCTGTTTATATACTTGGTTGATGAACATTTAGGGACCAAAGACGTTGTTACTGCATTAAAAACAGGTAAAAAGGTCAATGCAAAGTTAAAAGTTTAAAGTCCCCGGATTTCCCACAATTTGCCTTCCACTCCCTTATCATGTTTTCTTGGTTTTCCTGGGAGTTGTCAAGTGAAGCCAATCATTACCAACTGCCTTCTCCCTTTTTATGACTCATATTCCTTCTTTGATAAATCATGTAGTCTCTTTGAAAATAAGAGTATTTGGCTGATTGTACTTTTTAAATATTTGTTTTAGTGACTAATCAGTGACTGGGTTAGAAACATTTCAAAGTGTCATGTGGAGTGATAACCTTCAAATATTAACAGGCACATTCCTGAAATTACCATCCTTGTAAAAACTGTATTTTGTTCCAGGTCATTTGAACCACCATAACGATTTTCTGAATAATATTTCTGATTAATTATGTGTGCAAACTAATTTTAATGAAATAATAAAATATCACATTTGAATACAAAACCATCTGCATCCCTGTCTAAACATGTGAGTGTGAAATTTTTTCAGTAATCCACACTCACTCATGGTGAGAACAGATAGCAGTCATGTGTTGACATGAATTGACAGTGCAAAGAAGATTAATGACAAGAAAATTAGAATTTATCTTTCTTCAAAGTTCTATGTGCTCTAGCCATCATATATTTCATTATTATATACTGGCATTGTGCTCTGGCTATGATCATTAAGCCAGAGAATCCCTTAATGGCAGACTGTTGTTTGGTTATGCAGCTAGAAACCCTTTACATTTAATTTCACAAACAATGAACCTGTCTGAAAATCTTCATTCCCTTTTCTTTCTTTTTTTTTTTGGGGGGGGGGGGGGTGAAATAACTCATGGGACATAATGGGTGACTGTGAGTGTAGACTTAGCAGAAGCAAGAATTAGCTCAAGGGGAAAGGTCTGTCTGCAGGTGTCTTGGGAAACTGAAATTAGAATGAGAACAAAAGGGTGGACACTTGCAACGGGATCATAAGAAAAGACAGTTTATTTAATCAAAGAAACATGCCGTTTTTTTTCTTCTTTGCAGACATCAATTGAATGCTTTCAATTTTTTAAAACATTTTCAACCCATTTTTTATCAACACAGATTACTTTATTACTTCAAGCTTTAGAGAAAGAGAAAGGGAGTGTTTGTGTTGTAAGTCACTCTGGGTGTCTGTAAATTCCAGTAATGTAAAGACATACATTAGTGAGTTGTTTTTTAGGAATACTATTTAATAAATACTAAGACCTATGCAGTCCAATTGCAATGGTTTTTTTTTCTTGAGTAAAACATAAATAAAACATGTCATGAATACTCAACCCTTTTGTGCTAATTAGGAATCAACTTATGTTATTGACCTGGACTAAATGAAAACTTCATCCTTAACTTTGACTCGTAGCATAAATGCATTTTTTTTCTTCTCACAGTTTGGTAACTTCATTTTGGAAATTGATAAACATTCCAAACTATATTTACTATGTCCTGTCCTCAACAAATGTAAAAAGCATCTTGCACTTAAAAGGTCACATGTCACGTGGTTATAGTTACATTTGATTCATGGGTCAGGATAAAAATTACTGGAACAAAGCATAAGCATGAATGTGCAGAGAATAGTAAAAAGACCAGTTTACTGACCATTCATCTGCAGACACAAATGTAACAGTCACTGATTTGATCAAATTGATAACCATGAAAACCACGCCCCTGGATCCCAAAACAGTTAACGGTCCTTCAAAAGGGGAAGCTTTGCAGACACAGAGTCAACAGTCCCATGGTGCATTGCTCCTTTGTTTTTAAAAGCAATAATCAAACATGAGCAAACCAAATCTGAAATATTCTTTATTGTCAATTCTCAGTATTTTGTTTTTAAAAGTTTACAAATGTACTTTTCTGGAAGTCTGTATAAATAGTGTACTGAAATATTTGTAGTTGCCTTCTCCCTTGCATAGCTGGTTGCTGCTTCTTAATGTAGTCATCTGGGGCCACAACAATCCCTGGGCTGCACAAGTCAGGTTTCTTCTTTTTTTAAAAATGTGATTTAGTGATTTATGGTCAAGCACATTGGGGCCCAGCATCATTCTTGCTTAGGGCCACCAAAACCCAAGGGCTAGCTCATGTGGTAGCTTGCATGCAGTTACCCAGGTTATAATCTCAAAACAGCTGTTTAAGTCTTTCTAAAATAGACCACTTAATTTAAGACTGGAGGCCATATTTTCTAGGGATTCGTGAGACTTTTATAGATGCTAATAAGATAAATAGTGTTTGTCCATGTTTATTAAGGTGTTGCATTAGAGGTTAGCGCAGGAAAAATGAGAGAAAAGCAACATTTCTAAAATTAGCGGTTAAATTTGGGTTAATGTATATGTATTTTAGGGCATTCTGATGTTAGACCACAAATATATGGGAGGGCAGAGTGCGGGGAAATGACCTGCTAAAGCTGATTCATCATGGCTGGTGGCCGTTGCTGCAAAGGTAACTGCGTCTGTTGTTCAACATCCGGGAAAAGCAGGTGTTAGCTTCTTTTCAGATCAGCATGGCCATTCTTAAGAAGTGACATCATCAGAATGTTACAGTTGGGGGTGAGTCGCCATAAATGTCACGCTTTCTTTTTACTGTTATTTTTAATTATTTAATTATTCTGCACCTCTGTTACAATCACGCTAACTAGGTATGAATGTGACATAAATACCTTGGTTTTAATTGTATCTGACTCGATTAAGTTATGAATGTAATCGATGACTGCTGACATGTCAAAGCTGTTTGAAATAAAATTTCATAGTGCTAGGCTAAATATTGTCTGGATAAATGAGCAAAATCAAGAAACTGTAACATTTATGGTGGCTCTCCCCTCTGTTTGTGAAAGGGGAGGTGCTTTTTAAATCGAGTATTGCCTTTTGGCATGGCAGAAGAGAATCTGAATAATTTACACCAGTGGTCTCCAACCCTGGTCCTGGAGAGCTACAGGGTCTGCTGGTTTTTTCACCTTAAAATCAGCACCCAATTGAGACCCAAGACACCAGGTGAGTAGAGTTAACTGCGTAATTAACTGCTCTAATTGATTCATAAAGTGCAGAGTCACCATGGAAACCAGCAGACCCTGTAGCTCTCCAGGGCCAGGGTTGGAGACCACTGATCTACACGCTCCCAAGTCAAGCCATACTCCACTTATTGGATGGGCTGGGAGATGATCTGGATCCAACTACAAAATGAATCCCCGCCATCCCTGCAGTGACAAAACTGCTGTCCTGCCTTCCGGCTCATTCCAGCGTACAGACAGGACACTACCCGGCATTTCGCAGACAACGATTTGAAATAAGCTGCCTCTGGTGCTGAATGCCATGCTGCATCGAATGTCCCATTACATCACATTCCTGAACAATCCAGAGGCCCTTCCGGATACCAAACAGGGATTATATTCCATCGCTAATTTTCCAGATGTGCTAGGTGCAGTTGACTGCACACACGTTCAGCTGATACCCCCATCAGCGAATGAGCATTTGTGCAGAAACAGAAGGCACACACATCCTATCAATGTCCAGGTTGTGTGTTACTACTGGAATGGAAACACAAATGTGCTTGCAAAATACCCGGGGTGCACACATGACTCCTTCATATTTAGGAACAGTTGCTTGTCAGAGAAGTTGAGATGGTTGGCTATTGGGTACGGAATTAGGCAACTTGAAATATTAGAACTGTGTTCTGAATTTTTTTTACTAATGAGACATTACATTTAAAGCTGACAGTGCCTATGCATTGCATCCATGGATCCTGACACCTGTCCAAAACCCAACGTCATCAGCACTGGAGGGGTACAACAATGTTGCTTTCCTGCAATGCGTTAGACGTGTCTTAAATATCAGCAGTGCATTTAAATGAACTCACTGCGACTGTGCTCATTTACATAACCAGAACATGGGCTGACCAGGTTCCCCCTCCATAGCTGCAGTCCTCCTGAGTTGTCTTCCAATTAAGGAGTTTTTTTTTACCTCAGCACTTGAGGTAAAACATTTTTGGGGTTCAAGGTTTTTGCACAGTTGTAAACCATCTTTGTTGCAGTGTCTCTTTAAAAACTGTTATACAAATTAAACTGCAATGAACTGAGTTGAGTTGAACACCATTGAATGACTATCGGCTCAGATCAGCTGTCTGGGAAACAGCCCATAAGCACATAATACACGCCTCGTGGTATTTTGCAACTTATCGTGTGTGATCTCTGGGCAATGTGTTAGTGTTGCTTAATTCCACGTTAGCCCTGTGTGTATAGTGGTGCACAGTGACATCACAGTCAGCCCGTATGTTTTATGTCACACAGTGACATCACAGTAACCCCGTATGTTTTATATCACAGTAACATCACAGTAACCCCGTATGTTTTATATCACAGTGACATCACAGTAACCCAGCGCGTTTTATGTTGCACAGTGCCAGCCCCAGAGCAGCCGTGTCCCCGGCCGTATCAGGGGGTACGAGTCAAGGACCCTGTTAAAGAGCTGCTGCAGCGGAAGAGAAGAGCCAGCCTCAGCAACTGCAAGACACCCACTACTGCGGTGAGGAGAACACACGCACGGATGCACACATACACACACCCTGACACACACGTGCACACACACGCAGACACACACGTGCACACACACATGCAGACACACACACACACATAGACACACACGTGCACACACACATATGCAGACACACATGTGCACACAAACACGCAGATACACACTTGCACACACACATGAAGACACACACGTGCACACACACACACACACACACACACACACACACTGGTCACCCGGTCTCTCTATCACTCTCCCTCAATTCAGTTTAATTTCTTTTTAAGTGCAGAATAGTAACATACAGTTTATACATTTTTCCAAAGATAATATTGTTAATATTGTGCTTGGTCAAGATCAGTTTATGGTTTGTATCTATAACTTTGAAGGGATGCTCAGACATTGTGTAATAAAAGTGCTTTTTATTTTGGTTATATTGTCCATGTTTTTTGAAGTAGTGGTTTTTGGATCATAATTTGAATAATTTGCTTAGTAAACTTCAGGAACAGTTGACTCAGGGGACCACAAGCTCTTCACTGAACACGTCTGCTCAGCTCTTAACAATGTTCAAATGACTGGAGCCATATTCATAGACTTCAAGGAAGCATTTGATACTGTAAGCCACACACTCCTTCTGAAAAACTATGACATTTTGACATGTCACCTGCTTTTACCACTTTGATTACATCATACCTCCAAAACTGATCCTAGTTTGTAGCCAGAACTCACTGAAACGTATCCACTGCTTTTTTGGAGTCCCGCAAGATTCTAAACTAGGACCCTTGCCTTTTCTCTGGTATGTGAATGATCTCCTGGATGCTTACCCAATCTTACACTGCCTTCTGTATGCTAATGATGTGATTATATACACCTCTGATAAGATCCAGATAACAGATAACTTCAAAACTCAATAGTGACATGAACCTCCTCTACTCCTGGCTCGAGCATAATCATCTGACTTTAAGCATCAAGAAAACTGAATGCATGTTCTTTCATTCTCCATGCAAGCAGTTTTCTACACCTGATCCCATCACCATTGCCTACAAACCCCTAACGGTTATTTATTTATTTATTTATTTATTTATTTATTTAAATACAGTGCACCAGATTTAGCTAAAAGCTTTTTTCCATCTGCTTTCCCTGGGCGGTGGATAGGTTATAGCATTAAAAGCAAGCAAAAATCATATACAGTAACATAATACAAATTATAAATGCCCAAGTGTCAATGCTTGGACATCATAGTGCTTTTATAATCACAGAATCAGCAATTCATAAACTCATTTCAGAATCATAAATTAGTAAGCTACCACATTAAAAACATGTGAATATCCTCGACAAGAAACATGATCAAAATTGTAAACACTAAGCCAATTCATATGTTCGTTTCAGAATCATAAGTTCCTAGGTTACAGCAGTGAGAGCAGGTTGCCCATTACTCATCATAGCCCACACTTGCTCTTAATACCCACCTGGCATTCAAACCACATACCAAGAAACCTACAAAACAACTGGCTCAAAATAAATTATTTTCAAGACAATTTTGGCTTTATTATACTCATTCAACCTCATATACCTACCTAAGCTTGATTGTTATTTTCACCATCACTTACTGCATACCATATCTGCAAAAAATACCATCATTCGGTCTTATAATATAGCTTGTGATATACTCTCATCCAACAGGCCATGGACACATCACTGTTCTTCACTGCAGAATTCTCCCTCAGTTTTGGCAATTATTACACCTTATCAGTTATGAAACTACTATCAAATCCAACACAAACTCCTGCCTGAAACAATCTGTACTCTCTTAGCAACTCACTCATCTGACAGGCAGTCATGACTCACCAGATCCATAAGCCTTAACCCAGATCCAAGTTTTGAACAGAATTGTGGCAAAAAAAAATCAGTCTTCAATCAGAACACACCCTTTCGGAACTCCCTCCCTCTGCCCCTCAAAACATTCACACCCATGAACACTTTTAAACATATGTTATAATACCCGCACCTTTTGCCGAAACCAATCATGCAGCCACTAGTTTTGTCCCTCTAACTTTATTATGTTTTTTCTCTTTTATTTTCTCTTTGCCCTTCCCTCACATGTGCTCTTTTTCACTCCCCATCTTGTCTTTTCTTTTTAACTTAATTTTGCAGTATTTTCTCTTTTTCTTTCCTGTAACTAATTCACATTTTCCATTTTCCACACTTTATAGACATGCACTAAAACTGAAATAATATTTAAAACAACTCCATAGACAAAACTGCATTTAACATCTTTGCCCTGGTGATGTTTGGTCCCCATACTTTTCTAGGTCTTAGAAATCTGGCTTTTCTGTCCAATGTACCTTTGTGAGTGGACAAGCTAGTGGCTTTTGATGATTCTTGTATTGCCAATTTGCTTAAATTGAACAAGATATTTCCTTTTTCAAATCTTCTATAGAATTTTCTGATGAACTTTTCAAAGTGTCTTTCCAAATAACTTTCAACCAGTTATTTGACATTGTTGGCTTAAATTATTCCACAGATCTCAGAACTTATTTTTACCAAGAGAGTCAGGCATTTTGGTCATTTTGTGTATCCTGTTTTAAGGTGTTTTTAGTTGTTGAGTTCATGAAATTTCAGGCATAATCAGGATTTATGGGGGTTGTGAACTCATAACTGCCTTGCTTTCTCCCAGGTGTTTTAGCATCCATTGTCAAACCCTTGTTCATTAGCATTATTATTTATTTTACATAACATTTATTTTATTCTTATTTTTGTTTCTCAAATGTTTTTTTATTTTTTAACTTTCCGATTCAATCCCGCATTTTCTATTATTAAAACTTTTTAATAGGGTTTGATCAATTTTTTTTTTTTTTTTTTGCCCTTTGGAGTTTAAAGCTTATCTATGTGAGAGCTTAATGTTGTGCAGCTTGTTTGACTGTGTGTGTTCAATCTATGTCTTTTTAGATGATTGTGGTCTGAAAGGATGGTTTGCTGTCTGTCAGCTAATGCATTGATATAGGAGAGGACTATGTCAGAGATCACATAATAAACTTCACAGTCCTGACACCAGAACAATATGTGAATCTGGTCCCACCTTTATAGATTTTATAGGCCAAAGGCTCAATGGAATTCTCTCTCTATTCAGTTCAGAAAAGTATATTGGTATGACATGGATGATTGTAAGCAGGCTCAGCATACATAGTAACATTCATAAGGACGTGGACATCCTGATCATTTTATTTTATCTTTATTTTTTTAGTGTAAGGTGCACAGCCCTTCAAAGTTCCAAGAAAGGGGGATTTTGACCTTATATAATCCAGGGGTTTTTCCATGACAGTTTAAACCATCGCCTTGGATTGCTGCAGGGCCAGGCAAAGAGCCTATGCAAATCAGCCCAGTGCCTTCTGCCAAAGGAGCTCCTGCTGCCAGCATCACACCACATTAATTACACACACATGCCCACGCTCCAGATCCACTCATGCACACTTATCGCATTCACAAAGGGAGGGCTTTTAACAAGCATGACCAGCCAGGTACACACTCAGAAGAGGACTTGAGAGTTTCGAGGCGTCAGAAAGCAGCATAGTTTGGAGAACACTCATGACCTGCCGGGGGGAGAGGAGAGGGGGTCAATTACAGAAAACATCCCCTAGGACAGGTTTACTCACAGAACAGTTGTCAGCTCTTTCAGGACACACACACACAAAAAAAATTACATTTAATGTACTGCAGGATTTCCCCAAACCTGACACATGATACTTTTCTCATATGACACTTTTTATCTCTCCAGTAGTAAATTATGTGCAAAACTCCAGGAAAAAAGAAGGTTAAATGCGCATGAAGAGGGATTAAGGCTTGAGTTGAGTTCTCCCCCCGTTTAACTGAAGAAAATGCAGCACGGCTTGGCTGTCATTCAGCTGCTACACTGCAGTGCTCCTTCGCATCTGTCAAAGGAAACTGTTTGATACAGAGCAGCACAGGGGTCAATAATCCCTGCCCGTCACCCAGATATCACTAAATCAACCCAGGGTCCCCCCTTCTGTGACCCTCCCCTGATCCCAACACACATTCGCGGCTCCCAAACTCAGCCTCTTGGTTACACCTCCAATGACAGACAGAATACAACATGCCCAGAGCACTAGGGAAGAATGCAGAGATCCAAACAGTGATCTGCTCTGGTGAAAACATACCTGTGACATGTACAAGTGCTGTTCACCGTTCATATGTGCACTGCCACGGCATACTCACACCTGGAACTTATGCATTATATCGTACCTCTCCACTGTTTCTGTAAATACTGTATATTTACATATAAATATGTCTCAAAGGTGTTAAAGGTTTTGGTGGCAGGTGCCAAAATCCCCCTTTTTTTTAGTGCATTTTGTATCAACATAAATGGATAACCCAGACTGATTTTGAAGGTTCCTGTTCACAATCTGGTTTGGATAGTGCTGGTAATCTGTAGATAGCACTGATAATCCATAGATAGCGCTGATAATCCATTGATAGCACTGATCCCTTCTGGAAGCGTATCTGATCACACTCATGAGCCCCTTTCACACATGCATCTTAACCTGTAGATGTTCTGGAAATTTCCTACGTTGGTGTCTTGTGTGAACAGGAGTCGGAGTCAATTTTCCGTGTTATGTGTTCCTCCAGTTCCCTGGGTCAGGACCTAGTAAGATTTAGGGAAATCTTCCGCCATCGCTATAGTGTGAACAAAAGCAGGAGAATTCCCGAGTAAAGCACCAAAGGTTACGACGTTCCTACTCACTACACCTTTACGTGGAATGAGCAGGCCAATCACAAGAGATTCAGAGGGTGATGTGTTAAATTCTGCAACTTCATCAATTTATGGATTTGTTTGTCTATTCATTTCTTTCCAAGCCTTTTTGTTGCCGAACACAAGTAATGCTGTAAATGCAGACTTCTTTAACCGTGTATAACGTGTCCATCTTTGGAGCCTAGCTGCATTGCTTCTCTTTACTTCTCTTCAGTTTTTCATCCAAGCTTCTACTAATATTCCCCAGGCATCTGTGAATCGAGTACAAAAACATCACCAGTTTAGAAAATGTGTTTTCATACATTACGTAACATTATACATTATATGTAACATCCAATCTTGCCTAATCTGGAACTAGAATGATCATGTCATGTGTGAACAGACTCAAGGCATTTTTCTATATAGGAAACCTATGTGTGAACACGAAAAACCACTACCTAACCCAAATAATTAAACCCGGCAATGTTGTGGGTTCCATGTGTGAAAGGGACTATAGACATACACACACATCACACTATATCTGACACACACACACACACACACACACACACACACACACAATTAGGGCAGCATACATACTAAGGCATAATAGCAGGTCAAGGGCTCAGTACCTGGGTAAAACTATGCTAGTGTACCCTTTCTTAAAGTATCTTGCCTGCATTTCTCTGTGTAATCACATTGTTAAATAAACAACGTCATAAGTTGTAGACATACTGTACCTATGTACATGAACACACAAAGGTCCAATAATGAAAAAAAGTAATGGTTTACATCATTCATTGATTAAACAGCTTGAGGGAAAGAAAGACAATTGGTGCCTTTTAGTCTGGCTCTGGGGCTGTGCAAAGTGTTTCAGTTTATGGAGACTGTAGTGGTTTTCTTGGACAGTGAAAGAAACAAGCAACAGACTGGGCTTGTCAGGCAACCCACTTTGGAATTCCTTTTTTCTGCTTCCTTTCTCATCTCCTCCAAGCAGTGTGGCGGTAGTGTGGCGGATGTCTGTCCTATGATTCCGTAGCATCTTCTCTGCCTGCATTCAAGGTCTCTAGCAAGGTGCTTTGGGATTCCAGCCCATGCCAGGTATATTTGGAGTGGGACAGCGAAGGGAAGCCTTGCATGTTCAGTCACGCTCCAGTAATGAAAACCTTGGCTGGGCTTGCTTGAACATAAAGCTGCCATGATTCTTCCATGTCAGCCCTGAGCTGGGCTGTACACCTAGGACTTTAAAAACTTCCACTGTGTCTGATGACTGTTAATTGAGTGGGACATTAGGAGGGATGGGCTTGTTTGGTGGCTTATTGAAACAAATTACCATGTCTTTAGTTTTTGTTGCATTTACTGACAGGCAAAATATCTTCCTCACAGCTGGTAACCGCATTGACCGTGGCTTGCATTTCAGCTGGGAGCTAGCAGCTCAGAAAGGGTCAGATCATCAGCATATTTAATGGGTTCAGCACTTGAAGGCAAATTGCGGTCCATTGTATTCATGCAGATGATGAACAGCAGTGGAGAAGAAACCCTGTCTTGTGGACCTCTGCCAGTGTGGACTGGGCATTTGAGTAGTGATTGCCCCAATTTCATATGGCCAGCCAGATGTGTTTGGATATGCAAAGTGGGGATGGGGTCACTAAGAGCTGGCCATGATCTTTTGTGTCAAATGCCCGTGAGAAATCTGTGAAGGTATAGCATGTACATCAGGATTGGACTGGCCGCGTTATGCTACTCTTGTACAGCATTGAGTTGAGAAGAAACATTAAATCCCTTCTTCATGAATCCCAGTTGTGTGCCATAGATTGCGGGTTCTGTTCCCAGTGGAAGAATGTGCTTCAGAATACCCTTGTTATACCTTGCCTATGCAACTCAACAAGGAGATTTGGCAATAGTCCTGTGGGAATTGAAGTCTACTTCTCATTGTCACTGCACAGGCTGCAGAGCCCTTCCATTGAGTAAGGATTATATTATAGGTGTTGTAAGATAGTATTGTTTGTCCAGGCAGGAGTTAAAGTGGGTTAACACTGGTGCTAATTCCTTATCGTATGTTCTCAGGACACAGGCAAGGATGCCTTGATGCTTTCCTCCCATTCTGGCTTTAGGGTCACTTGTAAATAGTTCCATTGACTGAAGGTGTGAACGGGACCATTTACAAGTTTATTTGGCTAATCTCCAAGCTTGGGGTGGCAATGTTAAGGCCCCTCCAAACAGATGAAAAGTGAGGACTCAGGGTTTCACAGTCCTCTGGCCTCCAGCAGCATCCTGGTTCCCTGCAGCAACCATTAGCTTCTTGACCGACCTGTACCAGTTACCACTCACTGAAGTTCTAAGATCATCTTCATAATATTTCTTCTATAAGTGGCTACAGAGGCGGGCGTGAGGGCTTATGAATTGTTTACATAGAAGAAAATATAGAACATCTTACATGCATGTTTCAACATTTGATATTTCTCAATCAAGGTACCTCTTAGTAGATCACATATTTTCCAGATTTCCTTTTAACAATTTTAATCTCTTGTAGGTTGTGGTCCCAAACACTGTGTTGTCTTCATATCCTCAAGTTGGTGAGTTCTTTGATATAATCATACTCGTTAAGAATGACTAAAATATTAGTATATGTAATTTATATTTAAAAATATTTCAATTGTTATTTTAAGTACTTAATACCTCAAGCAAGAGAATGAAAGATTACAGTTATTACTGTTATTTTGCGCTACTATTGCCAGGGTGTAGAACATATATATGATGATGCCCTAGGATTTTGGTGGCCCTAAGCAAATCTGTTCAGGGGGTGGGGGGCGGTGGGGGGTGAGGGGTGCTGTTGGATTCCGTCGAGCGGGGGATGGGGGGGTGCTGCTGTGAGATTCTGTTGAACGGGGGGGGGGGGGGGTTGCTTGGTAAAATTCTTCTTACATTACATTCTTATGAAATGTTCGGTTGCCATTCCGTTTAAAATTTATACCGCTAGTTCCGCGATAGGAGATGAATAACGTAATTGCGAAAATAACGTTATTTACCTTAGATAAACATTGGATCGTGTGGCCCCCCTAGCGGTTGTGGCCCTAAACAACCGCATAGACCGTTTATACCACGGGCCAGCCCTGATGAGACACTGTAGGCAGGTGGGTGTCTGTCTCTGTCTGATTGTCCTGTCTCTTGCTTTAGGGGCCTCTGGTGTTTTTGAGATGGGAGGGGGTGTTTCAGATGTGCCAGCTGTTGAAAATGGGGCGTTCTGCACAGGATGGATTGCCCAGGCTGCACCTGCAGCCTTCCAACCTTTGGCACAGTGGCCATGCCAGGAGCCCCTGACCCATGACCCCTCTGGCCCCGCCCACACCACGGACATGTATGTGCAACCCATGTGTCCCAGCTACACTGTGGTGGGGCCGTCCTCCATGCTGACGTACACGCACACGCCCATCTTCGCTAACTTTGGGGTAAGCCACTCTGCTGACACCCCAATAATAAACTTAGCAACAGGTTTCTCTGTATTATACTTGCTTTGATCAAAAGTATGTGTACACCCCTTGGTCTGGGGCTGCTTCTCATTGTTTGGGCTAGGCCCCTTAGTTCCAGCGAAGGCAAATCTTAATGCTACAGCATACAGTCACATTCTAGATGATTCTGTGCTTCCCTAACAGTCTGGCAAAGCCCTTTCCTGTCTCAGCATGACTAGGCCCCTGGGCACACAGCGAGGTTCACATAGAAATGGTTTAGTTAAGAATGGTTTGGAAGAACTTGCACAGAGCCCAGGACCTAAACCCCATCTAACACCTTTGGGATCAGTTGGAAATAAAAATGCACAAAGGCCCACACTCCAGTTAATCAAGCAAGAGATTACAAATTATTTATCTTTATATTCAAGGCAGACATGTTTCGGCTAATGCCGTCTTCAACGCCTTTCAAGATAATGAACAAAAACAGGTGCTATTTGAGGTGTTCACCTCCCATCTCACTTGACAGATATATCAGTTATCCAACTGCACACAAACAATTAATTACATTTCATGAACTTCCCTGCACCATAATATGCAGAGGCAGAAAAAAAGTTCCTAAATATTCTGATAAACATTTGAATATATTGCAGACATGGGACATAATCGGGATAATTATTACAATAAAGCTTATTTTTAAAAAGCTAATGGAAAAATAGAAATTTGACTTCTTTAGTTATCTAACAAACAGCAAGCTCCAGCGGATTGCTGGCATGGCAGAGAAAAAAATTGTATAAATAATTTATTTTCCCCATTTCATATAATAAAGAACTGTGAAGACAATTCAAAGGAGACTATTTAGATAATTTGTGAGAAGGTTACAGTGCACTGCTATATTTATCTATCCGTACTTTTGAACAGAACAGGTTTGAGGCTGAATTCATCATTCTTCATTCCCAACTGGTGCCATAGTGCCCAGAGTATGTATACAAAATGGTTCTCGTTTAAGGATCTTTGTTCTTAATGTCCACCCCTCTTCTTCCAAGATGGACCGATTCAAAGCCAATAAGTTTAAGAGCTTGAATGTTATGGTTTGTTCTAATAAAATGTTTGGATGCAGGTGAATTGAGATCCTTCCTTCCAATGCAGCTCGTATGTTCTGACAGTCTGTTTTTAATGGTCTGGATGTCTGTCAAGCGTATTCCATTGAACATGGTCAGAAAAGAAAAGAAATTCTGTTCTTTGAATTATATGTGATACAGATCTTAATTTGGTATCTTTTGCCAGTTCTTGGGTGTGTAAATTATTGCATTCTGCACACTGAAGGCAGGGGGAACAGCCAGATGTAACTGAAAGTGTTGGCTATTTCTTAGATTAACAATCAGCCTGAACAAGTCTTTTTAAGATTGCGGGTAGGCCTATATGAAAAAAGAGGTGGGTTACAGACTTGTGTAGTTATCATAGTCTTTTTCCCAGGTTGCTGACTGCTTCATTCTGTAGCTGTGCAGTTTTTTATGACTCTTTCCGTGATATAATTAGAAGAGTCTCAGTGAAGTAAGTGGAGTTTCCCTACTGCCATCCAGGCCAGAACTGCGACCTCCACGTCACTGCCCCAGGTGGACCTGCCTGCAGACACCTCAGTGACGTACATCCCCTGGACACAGCCCCTCGCCACCGTCTCCCCCCCAGGGGTGCAGTGCGCCCCTGGGACTGCTCCCTTCTCCGGCCCCCAGCTGGTGTCCCTGCCAGTGCCTCTGCCCTTTCCAGAGCCTGACCCCCTGCAGCTGGAGCAGGCTCGTGCCACGGTGGCACATCTGCCATTGGAGCGGCTCCTGGAGGAGGACGACGACGGAGACACGTATGTGCCTGGCCCCTCCCTCTTTGACCAGAGCTCCTGACTGCTTTCAGCTCTGCCCCTGGCCCCTCCCACTTTACCCAGGGCTCCTGACTGCTTTCATCTCCGCCCCTGGCCCCTCCCACTTTACCCAGGGCTCCTGACTGCTTTCAGATCCGCCCCTGGCCCCTCCCACTTTACCCAGGGCTCCTGACTGCTTTCAGCTCCGACCATGGCCCCTCCCACTTTACCCAGAGCTCCTGACTTCTTTCCACCCCTGGCCCCTCCCACTTTGCCCAGAGCTCCTGACTGCTTTCAGCTGTACCTCGGCCCCTCCCACTATAGCCAGAGCTCCTGACTGCTTTCAGCTCCGCCCCTGGCCCCTCCTTCTTTACCCGGAACTCCTGACAGCTTTAAGCTCCGCCTCTGGCCCCTCCCACTTTACCCATAGTGCCTGATGGTCTTCAGCCTCAGCCCCTCAGCCCACTTCTCCCCTTTCAGCTTTCAGCCCCACCCATGTGTTGCTCTCGTCTTAATGCCCAGACTTGAAACTCTTGTAAAATTTGAATGTGACTGCAGTAGAGTATTTATAATTATATGTATTTTAGCATTCCAAAAGTTTCTTTGAAGTTCATGAAGCATACAGCAGGCAGAATTATGAAACTTTCATTTGGATGTTTTTCAATCAAAATTATGATATACATTTGAATGTGCCAATTGAATATTGCAGTTTTGGTAAAAGAGGAGAAAGCATTTGAATTCCATTTATGACAGTGTGCCAGTCATGCTCTCATTTTGGTAGAGACAAAGATAAAATCAGAAGTCCACCTAACTTCCAATAAATTTGACTGTGGAAAAAAACATCAAAGATGAAAATTTGCCATCTTCCTCGAGGGCTTTTTTACACAATCGCTTCCTGTGATCTTTGCTCTCACGGTCCAAGCCCAGCTGGCTTGCACTCGGAGCAGCGTTTAGTCAGCCTCCTCTCTCCGCCACGTGTGAGCAAGCTCATCTCCCACACTGGCGCTGCGCCCCGGGCCTGGCTCTTTGACACTGTACCCCTGTAGCCCCACGAGGAGAACTGATACTGCCTGGGGGACCAGAGGTCCAGCACTGCACCTGCTGCCGGTCGAACGCCCCCCACCCGCTTCAGTTACCTGTCTGGGCCTGGGGCACAGTCAACATTAATCCCCAAATGAGCCAGTCTAACCCTATAGTTTAGAGAAAGAGATTAAAGAGAAAGGAAGAAGGAATTTTTTCAGAGCATGTAAGTTTTTTTTAAATGATTTTTTTTTTTACATTTGTCAGTGTTCATATTTCTACTGTTCATAACGTCCAAAATTATGAAAACAGAAAAAAGCCCCCAGAATTATTCATAAAAGGTGGACAATCACTTTCATAAAAGGTTATCAATCTGTAAAAATAATTCTGCCTACCGCAAATGATTATATTTCAGTCAGGATGTTTAGCATAATAGGGAGGGACATAGGGGTGCATGGAGAGGGTATGCAGGTGACTTGCCTTTGTCCCATTATTTGGAAAACAAAATACCTGGATTATAATGAATTATATGTCATGACTGGAGTTGTATGATATTCTGCGCATACTGTACATGTTTTTTCATGAATTTTTTCTGTTTTTCTTCTTTGAAGCCCAGTTTGAGTCCACAGCAAATTATGAAATATAGAAAAACAACCTGTCATAATCTAGTGAGGTAATAGTGTCTTTTTGCTGAAAAGTCTAATGGCTATTTGATTGTGGGTTGCTCTGGAAAAATATATATATACATATATTTAGGTATGTGAATAAAATAAAGTGAATGCATGAACATTACATGAGTGTTGGATTTATTTTAGTGTCCTGGTTGATCTTAATATTACATCCCGTGTTGCGGAGACATTCAGAATTATGTCACTTAGGCATGTGGCACAGGGTTGAGTTTTTGCGTCTGAAAGTTGTCTATCTGCCCCATGTGATCTGTGAGCTGTTGGAGAACTGCCTATCCATCCCCAGTGATCTCTGTGAGTGCTATGAATGCTCATCACTCCCTGCCATGCTCCTTCTATAAACTCACAGCCTCCTTCAATCTGTCCAGTTCAGCCTGGGGATCTTGCAAATCCATATATATACTTTTAAATGTTGCTTTTAATTTAAATAAATAAATACATTATTATTATTATTATTATTATTATTATTAATAATAATAATAATAATAATAATAATAATAATAATAATAATAATAATGCAACACAATCATTTTTACACAGTTTTACCCTCTGTCTAAACAGATGTTTTTTCACAAGTATATGCAATGATTTATACCAATCCAAAGTAAAATTGCTACGATATTCTAATGGAAATATAACTATTAACTCTGTATCCATTTCACAGATGTTGGAGCCTAACTACATTTGCATGGAATATAGCTTATAGATGCCCATAAGCAGAAATATATGCTAACACTGCTTATTTTTATTCTAAAGGATATTGCACAGTAGGGAATTTATTGTTACATCAGGACATGTTTGTGATCTTACACCTTAAAGGGTTAAATGAATGACCCATAAACTGGTAAACATATTTTAATGTCAGGGTATTCATTATCACATATATCTCGTTCAAAAGTAGAAAATGTGGTTCTAAAATATGTTTTTCCCCTGCTGTTGCATTAATTAGAATAACACACATGTTATATTGTATGATGGATGATATTTATGTATGATACTGAACTCACCAAACCATGTTTCAGCTGTGGTTTGTCCATATTTAAAAACATTTATTCCTTTAGCCGCAGCTCCTGCACAGAATAATTGCAAAATTATGACGAAGGAGTGGAGGGCACAGCTTTTATTCAGCAAAGTGAGATGCTAACTGTCATTCCAAGCATGAGACATCATCCCAAATTCCTCTCAAGAAGTACTTCTTTGCCTTTGAAAAGGCAAAGAAAGCTGATGATTTGGGTTGATAAAACAGGGTGTGTTGCTTTTATTGCCGTAACATCAACCTCCACTCTTGTCCTACTTGTCTGGACAAGTCAATTTAGGATTGGGGCAAAATGACCATGAGGAGAAAGCTGTTTCACATTTGCACAGTAGCAACAGCTCTCTGTTGAGAGTGAACAGTAATAAGCTACATATCCAGAGCTCATGGAAGTTCCATAAAGAGCAAAAATGTAAAGGGTCATGTATGCAAATTCCAGGCAGGCCTAGTTGCCTGCATTCATGAGGAAACTTGAAAGACTCTGACTCTGAAAGAGGGGTGATTGTTGGGGTGCATTTGTGGGGAGCTTCCGTGACCAAGCAGCTCAACCTGTTTTATGAGCAATGTTGTCCGAGATGATGATGTCAGCATGGAACTCTGAGGGGAAAACATCATCAGCGATGGGCAACAGTGCAGCACATGTGCAGGATTATGGCGTCTGTGCATTAAGTCATAGCGCAAATCATAACAGGCATAACATCATAAATCATTTTACCAGTAATTTCAACCCGGGACAAGAGCAGCCAGGTTTATTAAAAACAGCACCCTACTGAGTAACTTTGCATTTGTGATTCTTTTTTTTTGTTCACTTCCTATACTCGAGTTTCCATGCTAGACTTCGAAGCTTCCTACCCTCTAGGTAGTCTGCACACTTGCATTTCAGAAAACACAGCTGCTTTAACTGCAGTTTGTAGTTGAGCCAGAGGCTAGAAAATGTTTCCAGAACAAATCACAGAGGTACAGATCCTGAACACATCCCCCTCAAAGTAAACAGTATTTTAAAATCATCAATGCACAATTTAAAAAAATAAAATAAATATGTGAAAAAACGGTTCAATAAACATGTGCTTATATTTCACGGCAATAAAATATGTATGTGGCGACCCCCTTAAGTTTGCTGTATACATATCCATACCAATTAAAACATTTACTGAAATATAACTTTTATCACAGGGTTCTAGGACTAAAGTTGAGTAGTTAGACAATTTATTAAGTTTCAGCTTCACCCAAACTCCTATCCTGGAACAGCCTTGGTCTTTTCTTGTTAATGGAATCTGAGCAAGGTCTGTGCTGGCAAAGCTGTAGAACAACCAGAAAGAGTTGGACATGGCCTACATTTTTATTCACTGATAACTCTGTCATCTGGGACAATTGAAAATTTCTGTGTAATTCTGTGTAGATATGTGACGGTCACCCAGAGGTTACTATTTGTTATAGTGATAATGGTAGGGATTTAACTCAATTAACTTAATTTAAGGCAATTACTCCAAAAGGTGAAAAATGCATTTGAAATAGAAATGGATGGCGCACTTGATTCAGCACTTTGGGGTAAATCTGTCAGTAGGCCTAAGTGAATCTTTGCCTCTACAGTGTTATTTAAAATGTGACTGTAATTCTACCACCAGCAGAGATAATGATGTCAGCTCATTTCTATATCTCATCAGACCAAATCATTTGATTTTAAATAGACAGCTTTTTTCAACACTGTTACAATTGTGTTTTATTGTTTTTTTAAAGCTGTTATGCTATGAAGTTATTTGCATGCCATCAGGGGATTACATTTGGAAGGCCAGCGCAGGGATAGGTTGTCACGGGGCTTTTCGGTTGCGTAGAACACGTGAGTGGAGCTGTCAGCGAGTCTTCTCTCACCCCGTAGGATCCTGCACATCTACGCTGCGAAAGAGATGCGCGAGCACGTCCGCGCAGTCGCTGAGAGGCTGCGGAGGCTGCACAGTGTGTGCAAGATTGATGCCAGGGAACATCGAGGAAAGGTAAGCGATAGATCCTCTCATCCCTCTATTTCTTTCTCGCTCTTCTTCCCTTCTTTTCCCCTCTCAGACTCCCTCTTGTACTTGTGGATGGGCCGCTCTTTCTCCCACCCAATGAGGAGATTAAATTGTGCCCATTTGAAATGCACTGAAATTACTTTGCTTAATTCATCTGGCACACGCACACAGCTAGGCTGGGCCTGAGTTTTTAGGATAGGTGAATACTTGTCAATCTCTTGTTAAGGCATATTCTTTTGGCTCCAAGTTGAAATATTAAATACCAGAGTGGCATGTTTTCTACGTATCTGACAACCTGCTATTAATTACAATACTTGTTTTACAACAAGAGAAATACTTCTTATTTGGAAATACTTCTCAGACATTTATTTGCCTTGGAGCAATGTTTTCTAGTCTTAAGGCCCATTTCCAACATAAACAATAACCATAACAATAATGATCACAATACAATAGTAAAGCCTGCTCAAATTAAGTTGAATGGAAGTGCCATCAATAATGATGACTATAAAAATGAATAGAACACTTAACAAAAAATAAGACTTAACAAGTAGTTAATGTCTTAACAAGTGATTTAGTCTCGTAATGAGAATTTTGTAATGAGAAATTTTATTTTTATTACTTTCTCTATAACATGACATTTTTCTTAAAGTTACTTCTTACTTAACAAGGTAAATTGCTTTAACACATTGGCAATGTTTTTGTCTTATTTAGCAAAAAATAACAGAAATATATGTCTGAATATAAGACTGCAATACTTATTTTTTGGTTTTTGCTGTATAGAATGAAAATGATTTATTAAAGTAATTTGCAATGGTATTTAATCACTCACTGCACACTCTCTGTGCCCACAGGCAACTGTTCTAGAAATACACTACATGGCCTAAAGTATGTGGACACCTGACATCCAACATCTCATCAAAATTATGGGGATTAAAATAGAGTTGGTCCACCCTTTGCTGCTATAACAACCCCCAATGTTCTGTGAAGGCTTTATACTTAATTTTGTTGCGTTGCTACATGGATTTTCTTCCATTTAGCTAGAAAAGCATTAGTGAGGTCGGGCATTTATTGGGCGATTAGGCCTGGCTTACAGCTGGCTTTCCAATCGATCCCAAAGGGGTTGGATGTGATTGTGGTCAGGTCTCTGTGCAGGCCAATCAAGTTCTTACACACCAATCTCAACAAACCATTTCTATATGGACCTTGCTGTGTGCCTGGGGGCATTGTCATGCTGAAACAGGAAAGGGCCTTCTCCAAACTGTTGGGGAAGCAAAGAATCATCTAGAATGTGATTTTATGCTGTAGCGTTACGATTTGCCTTCACTGGAACTACGGGGCCTAGCCTAAAACACGAACAGCCCCAAAATAAGAGGTTTTCAGATACTTTTGGTCAAATAGAGTATTTCTAAATGAGAAGCATTGCCTTATTTTTGGGAGTGCCTCACAATATTGATTAAAGTCAGACAATGTCCGGAACTGTGCCAGTGTCTTTCAGTTAGCATTTGAGGAGTGTCTGTTTTCTGATGATTCATTTTTATGTTTGTTCACCATAAAACCACTTCTGATACAGAGCCAGATTTATCAAGGCCTTGTTGAGCTGCACAGCTAACTATTGCCATCTGTCAGACTGCAGCATTGGTATCTACTAAGCTTGCGCAACTACCTTTTGTGTTGGCGAAATGGGTGAAAAGTGACATTGTTCGTTTTGTGCTCATTTGTCTTAATCCAGATGTAGGTTCAAGATAAAGGGCTGCAAAAACATGGGAGAATAGAATGTAAAATGTACGCATGAGCCATTAGACATGATTTATAAGACTCGGTAAGAATTTCGTCTTCACTGACCATTACTTCATGCCTGGAGAAACCATTCAAGCACTTTGATGTGGCAGCTGTTATTGGTGTTCGAAGAAGCAATTATCTTATAGTATGGCTGTGGGAATGACTGTCTGCGGCATGCATAACAATTATTGACATGCCTGAGGCAGCATGTGTGTTGGAAGTGAAAGTCCTTTGGAAATCTGAAAGGTGTGTAACTTTGAATATGATGTCAAAGTGCTTTCAGTGATATTAATACTTTATTCATTTAAATTATTAGTTATATTACTGTGGCCTCATTTTTCAAGTAGGCTACTCGCATTTTGTAGCTATAGGTTTTTAACCAAGAATTTAACCAAAAATCATCAACAGCAGTGCACTGCCCTATTTGTTGAGAGACATTGGCTGTGAGGACATCTAATCAATACTGTAATTGCTCTGGAGCTTGAAGATTACCATGTCAAATTGCAGTTTCCTCACACTTGAAACATCCAGTAAATACAGTAATGCCACTATTCAAATGAATGAGTTGTGGCTGTATTCATTTTCATAGTTCTGTCAGCAAATATGCTGCAATTTTTTTTAACCCTACTTGGCAAATCCTTAGTAAATCTGCCCCCAAATGTCTAAAAATCAATAATAGCATGTATTGCGAGTTTATTTTTATCCAGTCAGTCTTAGGTAAACATTTAAATGCTTTGTTCATGCCTGTTAGTGGTTTTCCACTTGTAATGCGATGGTTTGGTTTCTAGACACCCCTGTTGGTAGCAGTGACCACCAACCAACCGCACATTGCTTGTGACCTCATCAGGCTGGGGGCTGACGTGAATGCAGCTGACAACCGAGGCCAAACCGCTCTGCACATAGCTGCAAAATATGGCTATCCAGAGGTGATGCAGGTAATACAGCACTGACATTGTCACAGTCACAATAACCCCATCACTGACTGATTATTATTATTATTATTGTTGTTGTTGTTGTTGTTGTTGTTGTTGTTGTTGTTATTATTATTATTATTATTCTGCATCCATACTGTGGAGAGACTGGGGCATCTGTTTTAACAAGCCCCACCATGTCTGGCATGCATGTGTGCTGCTTGGCTGATGCTTTTGATGTTTTTCTGGAAGACTGAAAATGCACCAGCCCTTCACTGAAAGCAAAGAGAAAAAGTAAAAGTAGCTCTAGATGAATGGAGGAGCTAAGTCCCCTTCACTGAAGTCTGTTGTTAGCTGGTTGGCGATCTCAGATAAATCCATCAGCACCGCATGGTTTCATACACAGGCTTGGCTACCCTCATCTTATCTTCTGGGAACCAGCCTGAGGGGAGAAGGGCTTATTAACATGGAGGAAACACACTTAATGTGAAAGTTTCATCTAAAAAACCCAGATACCATTTTTGTTTTGATAGAACACAGAGATATGTCTGTTTTTCAGGATTCCCCTTGTACATTATTCTGTAAGGGAACTTTTCTAGATGACATTGCAGCACAAATTTTTATAAATGCCTAACCCATTCTGGATAGGATATTGCTGAGCTCATAATACTGGACAAGTAACGAGTTCCCAACTAATCTGAGCTGCTCATCAACTGCATAATTTAAATTTACTGAAATACGGAAACTGAAAAAATTGTGTGAATAATAGAACATCCATGTGCATTTATTTTTAAGCCAAAATTATGGACGAATATTGACTGAATCCAGGCCAAAGAATATATTTTATTTATTTTTGTTGTGAGTATAAATGAAAGCATTGGCATGATTTAACCAGAGATGTGGGTACTTACTTTGGTAGAAAAAGAAAATAACTTGGAAAAATTCCAAGCTGCAGTCTACCAGATAATGTAGATGTTTTGCATACAACACATTTTATTACATTGAAGTGCTGACTATTAAAAGTGTGACATTGACTGATGCCTTTCAGTTCACAAATGTTTATTTTATTTTATTTTGGATATCTGATAGCAGTTACAGAAAGAGGAAATGGACAGGAAAAAAAGTGATCCGACATTACACTGCTAGCATGAGTTTGTACATTGGCCACGCAAAATGTAAAATCTGTAATAATGGCTTGACAAAAAGAATTACAACTCTGACATATCTGACTCATGCAAAACAGATGGACAGGTTCAGACCAATCCAAGCTGAAAAAGTATTTGTGAGAAAAATGTAGCATCCACTTTAGTCTGAGTAATGTAATATCCGTGAGTCCAGGTCACGCTGAGACATGTCATATTTATCAGTTTTTCTCTGATATGGGCTTAGAGTTTTTGTCTTTTCTTGTCTCTGCGTAGGTTTTACACCCAGGTCTTTCAGGAAAACATGCTTCTGAAATAAACACTGAGCTCTAAATTCTTCTGCCACCTCCTCCCCTCCCGAAAAAATAGCAACAAGAAAAAAAATGGTCTTGTGATACCATTTTGTACATCTTTGACAAACGGTATGTTTCTCCATACAGCAGGCCCTGGCCTCGTTATCTGGGAAAAACTCAATCTCACATGAAACCATTACACTCTCCCTCACTGCCTGTGGCACTAGATAAGTTGACAGCCACAGCATTTTTGGCCATACATTTAAATTAAGTTGACAATGTAGACACAAATCTTTCATTCTTAAAAATAATTGATGCTGAAATATGATGTGTCTATTTTATCTTTCAGTTGAGTGGATTGTGCTGCCATTTACCAAGTCTTAAGATAAAGCACTGCATTTTGGTTCATAAACTAGAAATTCTCATTCTTAAATAAATGTGGTGTTACCAAAATCTTAGACAGATGCTTAAAATTGGTACAAGGTATTACAGTAACAGACTAAATCCCTATCAACAGCTTTCTGGGCAAGATCTGAGCCCTGATCTGGGGACATATAAGATACTAAAGCAATTTTGAACCATTTATTATCATTATTGTTCTATGTATGAATAAAATATATGCATTGCATGTGCATCCCCTCTAGTGATTAGCTGGTTGGCTGCAGGCTGACAGTTACCTTCTGTGAGAGACTCGCCTCCTCTCTGATGTGTGCTAGCTTTCTCAAGTCCCTTCAGAAGGAAGTGCCCTTTTCTCCAGAAAAGGCCACTCCCAGTGTCAACAAAACGTGAACAATGAAGCACATTGTGAATGCGTCCTTTGTAGTTCATTGTTTGTGTAATCAATAATGGAAGATTACTTCCAGTATTAGGAGTTGGCATTGTACATAATACATGATGTTCTGTCATGTTAGCAGACTGCTGTAGTGCCTGTTAGTTCCAATATTCTTGTGCACAGCTGTGCCAACAGTTTTTTTTTTCTCGCAGGCATTTATGCCCCCTTTTTCTGTTGCCAGTTTCGCCGATGTGATTTTAAGTGTCATTTCAATTCAATGGAAACGCGTGAAGAGTTTTTGAAGAGAAGGTACTGAAGAAACTCAAGTTTTGAAGATAATCCACCAGTTTCAGGAGACTAAGGGGTATTTTGGCATCGTGTATCGCTTCTTTGTTGATATGGTAGTCTTTCCTTCACTGTTTTGCTGTTTGTTCCCTTCTGAGACATGTTTGGATATCAATCTGTCATGGTGGCATTCCCAATAGTACCACATGTACCAGCCTCCTAGGAACAACCTGTATTTATTTAAGCACTCTCAGCTTGAACAAGTAAACACTTGGTTGTGTGGAAATGCAAACACAATGCAAGGAAATAGTGCCAAATGAGGGCAGCGTTTGCCCAGTGACTAAACATGTGCAATGGATGTGAATGGACATGCTTGGCACAATCTGTACTTCAGCAATTTGCCCTTAGCAATGTGTTAGTTTTAGATGTGCATAGTGCATGTGAAAGTCTTCATTTCTATTACTGGCTGTTGCTGATAAAATTATTTAAGGGAAGTTCAATCTGAAGACAAACCCAGTTCATCCAGTTTGCTCAGTGCATATACCCCTGAATTTAAAAATCTATGCATGTATGATATGTATGTAACCCCACAGTGTCAGAGCAGGTCTGCCCAACCCTGTTCCTGGAGATCTACTGTCTGCCAGGTTTTCACTCCAACTTTACTTTGGCCCACCCGATTCTACTAATTAGCAGCACAATGAGATGTCTAGCCGTTGAATGAAGTGTGGCTTTGTTAGGGTCGGAGTGAAAACTTACAGGACTGTAGATCTCCAGGAACAGGGTTGGTGGGCAGCCCTGTGTAAGAGAGAAGGAAAGTGAGTGTATGTGTGTGTGTGTGTGTGTGTGTGTGTGTGTGGGCATGTTTTACTATCTTTGTGAGAACCAAATGTCCCCACAAGGATAGAAAGATGAGGAAAACTACGCAAGGTGGGGACTTTTTGCTGGTCCCCACAAGTTCAAGAGGCTGTTTTAGGGTTAGGACTTAGGGTTAGGGTTAGGGTTACAATTAGGTTAAGGTTAGGGTTAAGGTTAGGCATGTAGTGGTTGGGGTTAGGGTTAGGGTTAGAGGTTACGGAATGAATGTAAGTCAATGGGAAGTCCTCACAATACAAACATGTGTGTGTGTGTGTGTGTGTGTGTGTGTGTGTGTGTGTGTGTGTGTGTGTGTGGGTGTGTGTGTGTGTCTGTGTGTGTTTGTGTGTGTCTATGATCAGTGAGTTCAGATTGAATAATTAACTCTGACTGATCATTCAGATTGATTTAGTCCACTTCCCTTCTGAATCACTGATTCAAAATGGGTCACACAATCCAGCCTCTGAATATGTATTTAGTGTGGCAAACAGCCATTCCTGCTTTTCTACCAAAAGCAGGAATGGAATCTGGTTTGTTAAATTTATCTCATGACGAGGTATCTGGGGGGTGGGGGGTATCTGGGGGGGGAGCCAAATGTGCACAGCCCACATGAGTGCCTGAAAGGAAGCCCCCATCCATCTGTCATCAGTACTGAAGGCCCCAGGGATCAAAGCCATAAATAAAATGCACTTTATTGATGTGATGATAATATGTTCACAGTTCCACAGATGTGCTCTCCATTTATATGGTTGGATTGTACATTTATCAGCTGGTATAAAATGCTTTGCTCTAGGTCCGGGGTCTGCAACCCTGGTCCTGAAGAGCCACAGACTTTGTTGGTTTTCATTGTTACTCTGCACTTAATTAATCAATTAGAGCAGTTGAATATACAGTTCACCAGGTTACTTGGGTCTGAATTGGGTGCTGACTTTAAGGTGAAACCAAAAAACGAGCAGCCCTTGTGGCTCTCCAGGACCAGGGTTGCAGACCGTTGCTCTTGGTCATAATAGCCATGTGCCCGACCAGAAACATTGATCCAGTACACACTGGAAGGCTGAAACCCTGTTGTCACAACGAAAATACAAATACCTTCCCTGTTGTTTCATAGGTGTTGGTGTCCACATCATCGACGCTGGATTTGCAAGCATTCGACTTTGAAGGTAAATTTTTAAAGACTGGATTCACACTTGGCAGTAGGCATGCAGTACCGTACGTGGGAAGCACATATCCACAATGAAACAACTCTTTTTTTGTCAGCTTTGTTAAATGATGTTTAATTCTATTTATTTTCCTGGATGGTGATATCTAAGGCCACAGCCCACTTCACTGTGCCGTTCTGTCCCACAATCGACTACATCACGAAACGCAGCGAAACCTCAAAGCGCACGTGAAAGGCTCGGAAGAGCTGGAGATGGGGAAATTTAAGGTGATGAACTGCATCATGCTGCTGCTGCAAGCAGGATCTTGCCTCTCCGCCCAGGTGAGGACAGCGCACACGCAGAGTCGCTAGCGTGAGCAGGAGCTTGGCCTCGTTCCGCAGGTCCAAGCAAACACCGTAATCTCATCTGAATGTACTCGCCCCGGTAGAGCATTTACATGTAGATGCAGGGCTGACAGTAGAAGTATTAATGATGCTGTGAGTAATGTGTGTGTGTGTTGGGGAGTATGTGGGGGTGGGGGTAATGAGTCATTATACCGAAGCCCTCTCTCTTTGCAGGATATAAAGAGCAGTAAGTCTGTATTGCATCTCGCAGTTCAGGCTGGGAACTGCAGCCTGCTCAGGTTCTTCCTGGAAGTGAACGCTGGCGCTCTTCCAGACTTCATTAACATGAAGGTAACTGATTTACAGCAGGGCACAGTAACCTGTTTACCTTAACGTTCTCCTGCTGTCAAGCGTTACCCTCTCATATCACAGTGGACCAATGGGCATCAGCCTGGCCAGGATTTCCCCTGCATCCTGCATTTCACAGGGACTTTCCAAAAACATGCACCACACCAGGATCTGGTTACTTAGTTATGATTTTTCCATTTGCTGACTAGACTGTATTGGAACCGAAGGGAAAATGGGGGTGGATGGTATGGAGGAAGTCCTATTAAAGAGTACCATGCTGCATCTGTCTGCCTTCCCAGAACCCTCCTCCTGCTTGTCACATGGAGAGCAATGACACAGTGCGCTCTAATTCTGTAGAGACTGTACTGGGGACACAAGTCAATGTGTCCTCACAAATACAGCAAAGTCCACATGTATGCATGTATTCAGGAACACATGCATGCATACACACATACATACACTGCATGGTCAGAAGTATGTGGACACCTGACATGCAACATCTTATCCAGAATTATGGGCATTAATATGGAGTTGGTCCACCCTTTGCTGCTATAAGAACCTCCGCTCTTCTGGAAAGGCGTTATACTAGATGTTGGAGCATTGCTACGGGGAATTTCTTCCATTCATCCTGAAGAGCATTAATGAGGTTGGGCACTGATTGGGGAGATTAGGCCTGGCTTGCAGTTGGCTGTCCAATTGATCCCAAAGATGCTGGGTAGGGTTGAGATCAGGGCTCTGTGCTGGACAGTCAAGTTCTTCCACTCCACTCTCGACAAAACCATTTCTATGTGGACCTCTATGTGTTTTCGGGGGCATTGTCATGGTGAAACGAATCATCTATAATGTGATTGCACACTCTCACATTAAGATTTACCTTCACAGGAACTAAGGGGCCTATACCAGACCATGAAAAGCCTCAGACCAAGGGATGTCCAGATACTTTTGGTCATATAGTGTACATGTACATACACTACCACACATATTCTTTTTCTCAAACACACAGATACACACAAACATGCTCATACGCACACACATGCACACAAATGCGTGTACGCATACATACACATGTGCATGTACAACCACACGCATGCACACATGCACACACGCACACACACACACGTACACACACACACACACGCACACAGTTAGTCTTACGCAGAACTACATTAGCCAGCATGCTGGTGCAGCATTGCCCCAGAGGTATGCTCATGACGTGCGTTTGTCCCCAGGCCCACGGGAACACGGCCCTGCACATGGCAGCCGCACTGCATGGCGAGAGCCAGCAGGAGGCAATTGTGAGTCTGCTGCTGGCTCACGGGGCAGATCCCAGCCTCCGGAACCTGGACAATGAGCAGCCTGCCCACCTGCTCCCTCCTGGGGCAGCGGGAGAGACGGTACCACTCCCTTACTGGTTTGCCTTCCTCCTGTCCGTGTTGATTCATGTGCCTGCCAGGGTAGCCTGCTATGGTACCGTCCTGTACCAAGTATTCCCTCTGAATTGTATAGTGCAGTCATTAAAGCACTTATAAATGCATGCCTTTTCATGTTCAGCCCCTTACATAGACTGGTGGAGGGTATATTAGTGGAGAGTATATTATCCAATAAAGGCTATTAGCCAACGAAGCATACCACATGCCTATATAATTAGCAGCCTTCTAAGAAGATGGCCATGCTGATATGTGAGATGTGGTGATAATATGCTTCTTTCTGATCATTTCCAGATAAGGGGGCTGCTCAGAAGGGCCAAAGGCATGGCGCCAGCCGTCCATCCCTCTTCACACCGAAGCACCAGGCAGAACCAGGACCGATGATTCCCCACATTCAGAGTCCAAGATGGGCGGTGCTTTACGTGAGTCACATGCATGGGTCATCTCAAAAGGACTGATATGCATTTATAGGTTTCAAACAACTGGAAAAGAAGCGCTGCATGGGTCTAGGAATGACGGGTGCTCATTGGTACGGCAGGTAGACAAACGCTGAACAACAGTCCTTGAAGAAGACACCGCCTGTGGAAGGTGAATGAACTTTAAAAAGTGCTGTACCAAGGACAAAAGGCCAAGGCACTCTGTCTCCCAGTGAAAAAATGGATTAAAAGCCTTTGGATTTAAAAGCCGTGTGACCCTGATGAAGATCTAGTGTTGATAAGCGTTGGGCTGTTTCATTGCCTTGTTCTAGCTCATTTAATTTAAGGCTTTTTGTCCATTTTGTTTTAATGGGAGACAGAGTGCCTTGGCCTTTTCCTTGGTACCACATTTTTTAAAGTTTATTCACTTTCCAGAGGCAGAGTCTTCTTTAAGGAATATTGTTCAATGCATTCATTGCTATTTGCAAGTTCCTCTGCATTGCCAGATCATACTCATCATGTTTTATCTATCTATTTCAATGCCCAAACGTTGATTGCGTGTGTGTCTTTCTTTTGTTCTTTTTTATTTGAGATGGTTTTGTTGTTGTTAATTTACACACTATATGACTAGAAGTATCTGGACACCACTTGGTCTGGGGCTGTTTTTCATGGTTTGGGCTAGGCCCCCTCGTTTCAGTGATGGAAAATCTTAATACAATGACATTCTAGACAATTCTGTGCTTCCAACTTTGTGGCAACAGTTTGGGGAAGGCCCTTTCCTGTTTCGGCATGACAATGCCCCCGGGCACACAGCAAGATCCACAGAGAAATGGTTTTGTCGAGATCAGTGTGGAAGAACTTGATGGCCAGCACAGAGCCCTGATCTCATCCCCACCCAACACCTTTGGGAGTAATTTGAAAGCCAACTGCAAGCCAGACCTAATCGCCAAATCAGTGCCAGCCCTCACAAATGCTTTTCTGGCGACATGGAAGCAAATCCCTGCATCAATTCTCCAACATCTAGTGTACAGCCTTCCCAGAAGAGTGGTGGTTGTTATTGCAGCAAAGCGTAGACCAACCCTTTATTCATTTCCATAATTTTATATGAACCTTTAGATGTCAGGTGTCCACATACTTTTGGTCATGTAGTGTATCTAAATTTCCTTCCCTCTTTTATAGTGCCAGCTACCCTCCTGTACTGTAATGAGAGAACAAGGCCAATCATCATGTTTGCCAATCATTACCTAAAATATTGATTTTTCTGTCTCAGACTTATTTGTGCTTATCAAGTAATAGTTTGTTCATGCGCACTTCATGCATTCATAGAAATATTTTACAACATTTGCATAAATGTATGAGATATATTTATATGTTTTGTACACTAAATGTACACTAAATTTGTTAAATGCATGGAATGTGTACTTAAAATTTTTTTTTACATATTGTGGGAAACCACCAGATAAAACAAGCAGCTTAAATGTATTTTTTCATTATGAAATATAATTTATATTATAATATAATCTAAGATATATACTAGCATATTTATTATTTAGACCTGACATTCCAAACCTACTAAATATAGGAATGGATGTACACGTGTACGTTGTAATGTAAGATAAAAGGTTATGTTTTGATCAAATATACGTGTTTTATGTCACATTCAGCATCTCACAATCAAGAGTGTTCTATAAATTTGTCCCCATGCCACAATGATACATAATATAATTTACCAGTGGAAATGAGTAGCTGAATCCATATAAAAAATATTTTGTCAAAATACTCTTTTTATCTGAGACTAATAAAATGCCACATTATTTACAAATATATATTTTTATTTTTTAAAGAAATCTATGCTTGTGTTTTGTTCAAAATTGGAAATATCCACAATGTTTTCAATCATTTGGTGAAAAAATATCAATAAGTCAACAAAAGCCAGAATATTATACAAGTGCATTGCATTCATTTGTTCAATCCAGAGGCAGGTCAACAAAACTTCTGAGAGGACCTCAAAAAATTCAAATTTGATTTAAAAAAAATGTTTCAACAACAACTCCTCGAACAGATTGGTTTATAGACACAACAAAAATATGGAATGTGACAGGTAAAAATGTCTTAAAGGTAACACATCTCAGAGCTGGACAATGGCCTGTCCCTTCTGAAGTAGCTCTCTTCTACTGCTGACGTGAAGGCAGAGTCTGGTGTCCCATAATTTGTGTATTCGAGATTTGTGAAGTCTTCCTGGGGACCTAGCCAATGTGACACACAGTAGCAGTGCTGTGGGCTGCAGTGCTGGTAATGATAGCACTCGGGGACCAAACTGTAACTGGAGTCCATTCGCGTGGGAGAGCTGTAGCACGAGGAGGAAGAGGAGTAGCTTTGAGGAGGGGAATAGCTGTTGTAATCTATTGGACTGGTGAGGTTCATGGAATCTGAGGGAGAGCTGGAAGCCTGAAAGAACAATGACAAAAAGTTAAGACAACAAATGCAATATTGTCCAAAATGTTCATTTTATACATACTGTCTGATAGCACTAGGTACCTACTACACATGCCTTTGACATCCTCACGGATTTGATATGTAGACTTGTACATCATGTATATTATATATGTATATATACACACACACACACACACACACACACATATAGACAGAGAGAGAAAGAGAAAGAGAGAGGGAGATTTCTCCATATATAACTGTTAATTGTTCTGACATTCTGCAATTCAGAAATAAATATGTCACATAGGTAAATATATAGTAAATAAGCCCATACCATTCCTTGGTTGTAGTAGTCAGAGTTCGACGGGAAATGTCCGTGAGTCCAATACTGCGCGGAAGACGCCGCGGGAAGTGAGCTGTTGCTGAAATTCTCTGGCGGAAGCATCATATTAATGAACTGCTGATTGTCGAACGGACTGGTCTCTAAAGGGATATTACAAATGTTGTCTGTGTATTGCTGCGGCTGGAAACTGTTGCTGTCTGGCATGGAGTTCCCAGGGCAAACGTCAAAGTGATAGGCTAGGAGAGTGAAGAAGAAGAGGATGGTAAATACGCTGAAGAACACGAACACATTTAAATTAGTAAAGACTTCAGAGATGATGTCATACGAGCATCAGCCAACAGTTAAATCACATTTAAATGCACGTTTATAAAAGGAGCCGAATGCTGTAAGCCGAGGGGAGCAGTGCGTTGCCAATCGTTTTTTGACTTTCAATTTAACCAGAGTATTCTGCCCGAAGGTCGTTGGCATTAAATGTAAGTTTCTTTGGAGACATAATTTTGGTTTAAGTTAATTTACGATTACCATTTTTCGATTAGTATTTTATTTACATGAACACTAACAAGCTACTGAAGGATTTTTTTATTTTATTTCATATGTCCTTTTCAATGTTATGTAATTTCTGCTTCATGATTTATGCATACTTTTACATTACAAAATGTAATTTCTAATTAGCTGCAATATATTATGTAACTATAAATGCTTTGCATTTGTGAACTGTTATAAAATGACCCTATGTTTGAACAAATCTGTATCTGAAGTTGAACAGTAGCCTATATTTTTTGAGACAAGTACAGATTTGTGTACTTTGGACTCGTAATACTTATATAGCCTACATGCATCACATGCGAAAAAAACAAACACTCGCACAGTTGCGCCAGTGTGTCATTAAGTTAGTTGTTTTCGCAGTAATTTTGATATCGTTAAAAGGTTTCCAAAGCAAAAATGCATTTGACTATGTATATTTTTTGCATTGCTCATTTGTTAAATTATATGAACCAAGGTTATGTAAATAAATGCAGATCTATACTTAAATCTGTAAAATGCATGCATTATGTGCAATGGAGATCTTGATGAAGCTGTAATAATCTCTCTACTGTGTATTGCAAACCTACCAGGAAATGATGGGGAATGAAAGTCTTGAGTCGCCGGACTTTGAGATACCTATATCAGGGATAAAAGAAAAAAAGGGGGGGGAGGGAGGAAGAATTAAACACCAATCGCAGATCAAGAAAGTGTTTTCATCGCTCAGGTTCCCTCGAATTTGTGCGTAATTTTCATAAAATGTCAATGTTAAAACAGATAATTAATACAAATAGGATAACCAGAACAACGTGGATGCCCAGTGTATGAGTATTCTATGGTAAATATTTTCACCACAGACCGACTAGAGGCAGGCTTTTAAAAACTGACATCTGCACAAACCAGCTATTTTATTTATTTATTTATTTATTTGTGTGTGTTCACGTGTTACAGTTTCTTAACCAACATATCTTACTTGTTTGCTTAAACAGTCCATTTCCACTCCTTGGACTTTCAATATGCAATGCACTGGCACAACTTAGTGTTTTTGCACTTTCATACATTTAAAATCACTCTGGACGAAAGCGAGTAACGTCATTAACCGATTTTATCCAGTAAACACGCTATTGTCATAAAAATGGCTTTTACTCGTCTTGGTATTATCAACTTTTGAACTCACACAGACGCGCGCGCGCGCGCACACAGAGAGAGAGAGAGAGAGAGAGAGAGAGAGAGAGAGAGAGAGATGCGTTTTTGCCCTAGTCAATCCACTTGACCTACAGTGTTTTATACATTTAAGTGCCTTGCCTTAGAATTAATGGATTCAATAAATAAATAAATAAATAAAACCCCATCACGTGAATACGATTAAGAAAGAAATCAGGCCGACTGAGTTCAAATACATTTTGTAATGAAGCCACGGTGAGAAAATGCTACGTGTGCATGCGAGCGTGTTCCTAGTGTACAATTTTGATATCTCTGGAGCCTGTGGCGAAGGCGATGTTGGTTCCTGCAAAAGCCTGTGTGAAATGGAGGTTTCGAAAGCAGGTGTGGAGTTGCGAAATAACTAATTGCCAAGCAGGTCTCTTTTTTGACATGAAAACGTAATTTTATTTTCATTTGTTGTTATCAGTACTGGTGTAGAGTTCGACTTGAACTACGACTTTGTGGAAATATGTAATAAATACAAATAATTTGCTTTGTGTCGTTCAATTCTGTGATTTCAAGACATCCTGATGTTCAGAGTGATTCCAAGAGACATGTTTAAAGGTTTTTTCCCCCTCTTTCTCTATTTTTGACAATTTTTAAATGATCATTGGATGACAACATGGGCTTTCATTTGGAAAAGCAACTTCTAGCATGGAATTATTTTGCTTTTGTTTTCTCCATGTGCAATTGTGAGGGATGTTTTTTATTTGGGATTTTAACATTGGATTAAGGATCTGTGAGAAAGCTGTTGATGGTGTAAATCAATAAAATATGTATTATCGAAGATAACTAAAAAAAATTTTTTACGGTGTGGTCTTGGTTTTTAAATCTACAGACAAAAAAGTGTTCCACCACATTCACTGGTGTGTGCGTGTGAGTGTGTGTGCTTATGCGCACAACGCGCCAGTGCACGCATGTCTGAGCGTGCGCGCGCTTGTGTTTTCTCGCCCACGAGAATGCAACTGTCTTCCTTTTGCTCTGAGATTGTTTCTTACCTTTGTGGTTTTTATTGCCGCCTCAAGCGCTCTCCGCTTCTGCAGAAGCTCTTTGACCGTTGCCTTCACTCTCACACCCTGATACACCTTGGGTTTATCTGCTGAAATAAATACAACTGTTAGTGTAAATAAATAAATAAATAAATAAATAAATAAATACAATTCGGGCTTTAGTGCAGTTTTCTGTGTAAAGGTAAATCATACATGGCTATCCCTGTGCAAACGACCGCTTGGGTTATTTAGGACTGTGTCCAAGTCCCACCCACTTCCCGAGTCCCATTACTGCCTTAGAAAGAGAAACTCCCTAATGTGTTCCACGTAAATTCTCGAATCCGAGTGTAAGAGTTTCTAAACGAAAAGTATACCAAAGTTAATCGGTGTGTAACCTAGGTATTTGGCGTAGGCTATCCTAAAATTACTCTATGTTCAGGTAAGTATATAGCACCTGTAGAACATGATGACGTGTTAGTATACATTGGATTAGCCTATAAACACTTACAGATGAGACGGGAACATTAGTGTTTATTTATCCCGACCACGAATGGTCCATATTATGGCTGAATAGTGACATGTTGCTTCTTATACTGAAATAATGACATAACCCAAAATTAGCCAGTCCGCTAATATAATATAAGCCTAGTTCATGACAAATTTAGGTTGTTAAATTTAGGCTGTAGACTGCCGCACCACAAACACACAATCACAGTCTACGCAAACAGACATGCATAAATATTGTATGCACATAAACACCGTAGTTTCTTACAATGTTTGAGGCGATAGACGTTTCAATTAAAACATAAATTTGGTGAATAAGTTGCATTAAAAGACAGCAATTTATGATAACTGCATTGCTGTCGCAGACATTTTTACGACAACGAGCGGGTTACCGTTTCGAATTACAGTCGTAGATGGCGAATTACAGTGGGCAGTCAGCGAGCTCATTGTCAGCCATTTCAGAATGAGGTGGAAGCAGTGATTGATAAAGGTAAACCTGATCAAACGTAGGTTTAAGAATAAAAGAATGCAAAATGAATGTCAAAATCACTAAGTGATAGTAGCTATTAGCCTATATGCTGAATTCCAAAAAAATACTAAGCCTAGCAAAAGTATTGCAAATAGGCAAAAAAAGTAGCGTAGGCTAGTGATAAGACACAAAGAAGCCCGTGGACGGTCAGCTCAAAGAAATTCCCGAACGGAAAAGAAAAGTAGGCTAACGCGTTAGCATTTGTGAGTTGTGACATTCGTCCGATTATTCAAGTAAGTAGTCTAATTTTCATATTTAATTTAGTAGGTCTATGTTTTTTAATCATAGCAGTCAATTAAATTAGCTCTTTAAGCCGGTAGTAGGCTATTTGTCTGGAGTTTCTTGGGCGTTAAACAGTTTAAGATTGTTTGAACACTAGGCTATAGCCCATAACAACTTGAACCTATTTTCGCGTCAAACGAGAAGGGATACTTTAAAATAATTTAACCGTGTTTACGTGTATTTATATGATTCTTAAATAAATTCCGAACAGTGAAAATTGTGCAATATGTAATTCGCCATCATGAAGTAAAACCAAGGGTTTAGCTAATATGTGAAAATAATACCCATTGTTTAGCCGTTTCATAATATTTGGACGATTCCGTCTGCAATAGTGCCAAATAGACTTACAGATAAATAACATTCTTGAATAAAACGCAAGTGTGCACAAGAAACAACGCCACATATTGGTTAAGCTTGCTAAAGACACCCATGTAAGCTCAAATTGTGTCGGGAGCGGAAAATCGGCACTAAAAGTGATGCGATAACACTTCAGAGGAAGAATGCGTAAGCTAAATGTGCCAGACCCATCCTGATAAATATTCATGTATTAAGATCCTGCTCACTTTTTGTCTTAATATGGCAAATAGTAGGCTACATGAGGTAGATACGCCCTATTCCAATCGTCACAATTTCTAATTTTTTATGCTAAGGCTTATTCATGCTTTTTATTCATGGCAAAACATTTTTTCATTGCCGGTGAAAGACCTAAAAAAACACCCAAAGCCAGATAATGCAACGTTCCCAACGTTCGCTGCATTTTCGGCTGCTAATTTAAAACCAAGGAGTCAAAACTTATAGTGTTACTAAAACGCTTAAAACTGCTATAATGAAAACACTTCTACAAAGCCTTTTCTCACTGCAAACGCAGCACACGTGGTGACGCATCTATACCACTCGAGTTCCTTTAAAGTGTCATAACACCTTTGCAATAGGTAGTCTGATCATTTATTTCATAAAGATATACTCTTGGCCAATACCAACTGAAATATACGTACATATATTTTAATGAACTTGGAAAAATGTTGCTTCTGCACTCGATTTTCAAAGAGCTTCAATTGTTATGTTTTATATGTTTCCAAGATAATTTTCGGTTACTGATCTACCTTTCTATATTTTTCAGGCACAGTAATAAAAAGACTGAAAACAGAAGAAGAAGAAGAACTGAAATTGTATAAAAACTCACCAGACATGTTGGCTGAAAGAAGTCAAAAAACGCTGGAAGAGAAGTTGCTATGGAAGTCTTCTGCCTATCTGCTCTTGGCTCAATTATATGGGCTAGAACGAAATATTTACAAAAGTAACAAAAAGTCTCAACACAAACCTCTGACACAAGGTTGAGGACATGCAATAATATTGTAATATAGCTAGGGAAATATTAGTTTGAGTTTTTCTCTCCCCATGCCTACTATTTAAAACCTCTAGAACTCAATGATTTGACAATCAATGATTGCGCGATACTTTCAATTTGAATATTCAAAGGCTTCATAAAAAGAGTCAGATTTTAGTAGTCCCCAATATATTAATACCTGAATTAAGATGCCCTTTAATAGAAATTGATGTGATTGTACACCTAGATCAAAAATAAAGTGATATTTTTGACATTTTATCCACCTTTTGATACCAATGGTTGCAGTCCCCTCTATGAAGCCCAATTGCACTGCAAAAGTCGGATGCTACGTCTTATTGACTCCAAGTTCTACACATGACACCTGCGACATGTTTTAAAACACACTTTTAAGTCGATCAACTCATTTCACATATTGCGGGCATAAGTTTATACATGAATTGTTCATACGAATGAAGTTGTGGGCGTGGCATGCAGTAGCAGCCATGATAAACATCACTGCCATGGGAAGCATCTTCCTCACATCAAGCTGTATTCTTCAGTGGTCAAGAAACTTCTTACAAAATCCTCCCAGAAAATGTAAACTACTGAAACAAAATTTAGGAATGAAAGTTGTTGTTTTTTTCGTGACCATTGCCTATATTGTATCACATCATGCTTGCCCCGCCCACTCATACACCTGTCTTCATGGTTCCTGCTAGCCATAGAAGTCTCAGTATATTTGCTGTCCAAAAGATTTCAAATGCCGTACATAAACGAAACATCTTTATTTAGGGGCTTTCAGTTATTTATGGCTTTTTGAAATGTGGTTTAATGAAATATCCACAACCTCCAATTAGAAAATAAAATGTAAAGCGAATAGATTATCGCGCGTTATTAATATATTGTTTATTTAGCATGAGGGTGAATGGGGATTGTGTACATTTATTGTGAATAACGAAAAATTTTTTTGTGGTTATTATGAACGCATTGTTCTGAAGTTCTTAAGCGTCTGGATACATGGTCATTTCCTCTCTCTCTCTCTCTCTCTCTCTCTCTCACACACACACACGTATATATATATATATATATATATATATATATATATATATATATATATATATATATATATATAATCTGGCAATAATAATCAACACTGTCCAGATTATGACTAGGCCTAACTGTCTTCACCCGGACAATGAATCAGGTATTATCAAAGATATACAGCCAAGTCAAGAAGACTATTCACACGTAGCGCAAAGGCTGTGATCTTCAGTATGCATATCGATATATTGATTAACAATACTTAATATTAATGACAAATATAATGAGATCCCCAAGCTATCAGGTCTATACAACCTACATTCAGAATAGTTTTCCTGAGCCTACAGGGCAGAGCATAAGCCTACATTGCATAGGTATGCCCTCCTCCTGTGAACGTACGTTTTTTAATGGGAATTAGGTTTCCATGAAAGTGTAACACAGAGAAACGTGTGTTATCTCCTTGTTATTTTCATACTGCATTGCACACTCTTATTTATTAGTATATCTATGCTCACTCTGGCAGCCCCCGTGTGTAATCAATTTTGAGGTTACATATAAAATAT